>NC_091016.1:88532996-88847996 GCF_041296385.1 Aphelocoma coerulescens | reverse complement strand
AAAGCCTTCCACTTCTTCTCCAGGTAATTACACTCCCTGTTGCTTGTAGGTTTTGCAGCTTGACATTTCAATATGTCTCTGTTCACATTTCTTTCACTGTTCAAGGTTTACAACATGTTGTGCCACTAGAGCAAATGTTATCTGAGACTGAGTAGCCCCTCTTCTAGTCTTTTCTAGAAATTATATTGTTGCAGTCACTAATCAAACAGCCTTTTCCTTTTTTCTCTTTACCAAGGAGGTTTTCTTCATAGGCGTAGTCATCACAGGAACTGCAGTGCTGTCTGCTGAAAGTCTCCAATTTTGTGTGAAAACTTTCTGCTTACCAAAAGAATCAGTAATGCCATTAAACAGCTAAATAAATGGACTGTAAAGTCCAAATTGTCTTGACAATATACAGTGATTTGTAGTAGCCAGGCATTTCTCTCTTCAGCAGCTTAGCACAAGGGTACCAGACAGTCTCACTGCTCCAAGCAATGGAAAACGGATCACTGCTGCATCCCCCTGTGCCCCTAAAGCAGCTCCCCATGGCTTCAGTGGCTGTGAAAGTGGCCTCTCAAGTGACATTGTCTCCTTTCTAATAGGTACAGTGATAGGACAGTAATGTTTAGCCCACGGTCAGACATCCCTGAGAGGGGCTGTGGAGTACTTCAAGGGGTACCTTAAAGCCAAACAAGAGAACTACCACTTGCAATTGACTTCTAGGCTTTTGCGCCTTCCTGGAAACCATGGACAGGCCTGTGATGAGTAAGATCACAGGCTGAAAACCACTGGCCCACAGCTAGCTGGCAGAGCTCCTCACTTCCCCACTCCTGCCACCACTTTTTAAATGTTTCCAGCATTCTGGTCTGTTAGTAACATATTTCCTCCTTTGTGCGTGGGTAAAAAGTGAACCCTGGGAGCACGGAAAATGAAATCCACCAAGCTGTTTTGGACTCTGTCAAGTGGAAAGAAATGAGATAGACACTTTCCAAGTGCTGGCAGTAGTGCCTGACTGCTCCTCTTTGCAGGATGGGGTTACACTGATTGGCAAGTTTAAGGAACCTCTTGCTCTGGCTTATTCTGAATTAACGAATCCTGAAGTGCTGCTGAATGACCAGCGATTTCAGTGTGTCTCCAGAGCTGGTCTGCTCAAACCCTTGAGCACCTGGAGGAGTAAACACCAGTGGCTCTTGCCCAACACTGTCCAAAGTCCAAAGCAGTCCTCTGTAACATGCTCCTCCTGCAGGCCCGTGGAGGTCCCACATTCCCTGGGAAAAGCTGGAAGGGGGATACTGTGTGGGAAGGGAACGCACTTTTCTGCTGAGACTGTTGAAGGGAAAAGAGCATCAGCCTGGCGATTCCTGCCCCAGTGCCTGACCATCCCCACACAAGGAAGCTGTGGCCCTTCAGATTTTGGGAAAGGCTTCTTCCCTGTGGCCCCTTTTTGGTTCCCCTCTTGGTTTCCTACATCCTACCCTGGTGCTCAAAGAACAGGGACACTAGGCAAAACTTTATTACTACACTTGTAGCCATTTCCTTCAAATACTCTAAGCACTAAATTGCATATTCCTTCTGCAGATAGGGGATGAGTGGTGCTGCTGAAAGTATGGCTGACGTCTGAATTTGGCCCAGAGACTTCCAAGAAAATTTTGTCTGCCTACTCCCAGCTACATTTAGCACAAGCCAGTCATTTGTGACTGTAGCTTATAAATACTCTTAACTTCTGGCATATACAATGGGAAATAAAATACATCTTACCTAAAGGCCAAGTGATTATTTATTACAGTCATTATTCATTTCTATTGTCGTTACTAATGAGGCTTGCTGGGCCATTAGCTCAGCTAAGGGTCCCAGATTTCCTTGGCATAGCTATCTTCTCTTTTATCTGATATGTGGTTCCTGGCTGGTACATACACAAAGGGTAACTGGGCATCAGAAAAGGAAACTCACACTTATTATTATGTCCCACAGTTCATTATAATGCTATAGTGAACTATTTTTCTGTTTCCTTCATTCCTTGTAGCCAGGTAAGGATCATTCTGAAATGAAACATTTTTATTAAGCTGCTCTGTGCTGTGTCTTCTGACTCTTCAGATAGCAGTGCCAAATTAAAAACAATCACTCCCGTGTTTGTGTTTAATAAATATTTCAGTGCTGCTCAGTAAGGCTGACACTACTGCATTAAGGACACTTGGAACCATGTCCCACTGACTCATGGCTCTGTTTCTTCCCTTCAGAAGGTGGCGTGTGAGACTGAATCACACCACTCACGCTGTGTGTACAGAGGGCTGAGCAGGGAGACTGTCAGCATGACAGGCATATCCCTTGTATATCTGATGGAGTGAAAAAGTGAGTGATAATTAATCATCTTCATTCACTGCCTCCAAAACCACCCAGTTGTATCCTGCCTATGAAAGGACAATTGCTGTGAGCTTAGCTTCTCTTCCCCTCTCTGAAGCTCAAAAGATAAAGGAAATGCCTTTTGGCATGAATGTAATGGGAAATGGGTTAGCCACAAACCAATATATGTTCTTCAGTGGCTGGACTGGTGTTAGCAGCTCCTGCCTATTTTATTCCTAGCCAGTTCATGAAAGTTCATTGCCTCCTGAGGTCTGCTGCTTTGCCCGTGGGACTGCGTATGGAACAGGCACAGGGGTGGATATGGCTAAAAAATCAAACCAAAAGAACAGAGAACTATTCTCCTTCTCTGTATGCTTGCAAATAATCACTCCAGACGAAATGTGGGAAAGCAGCAGATTTGGGGTGGAGTGGTTGGGTTGAACCTGAAATGCTTACAGGTTGTTGCAGCCATGCCTGAGGGACGATTCCTTCATTCCCTGGTTCTACAGAACCATTTCTAGCTGACACCTTGCCATCTGCATCTGTCAACATCTTTAACTCACTTTGCACAGCAGCAGGGTTCTGGGGGAAGCGTAAAAGGATGGGGGCCAGGCCTTCACTTCCAACCATAGTGCACAGTTAGCTCCTGTTAAGTTCAGGGCTGATGACCAAGTTAGAATCAGGTCATGGCCAGAACATGAGTGGGACCAGACAGCAATGGGCCCGACAACAAGCCTGAAAACAATAATGAAACATCAAAGTATTTTCAAGCCTGAGTGCAGACATGACTGGTATCTCCTATCTATGGGGTCCAGGCTAGTCATACATTTTTGCATGCTTTTGAGATCTTTCTTCAGCTGTGTCCCTGAAACATCCATACATCTTGAAAAGAGCCCAGAAAAATCTTTCTGAAGTACCTTGCGAACCCAGGAAATAGGAGTCTCACTGAGGCACTTGATACTTCATGCATCTCTCAGCTGTGCATTGGGCAGCCTCTAACTGCTGTCATTCCAGGTAAAAGGGAGTAGGAGCACCCGCTTTGGCAAGCAGTGCTGGTACAGCTGCACTGAGCTGAACGACTGTGATACACCCAGCTGTCAGTGCTGCTTGATGGTGGGCACGCTCAGTTTTACCCATTCCGTCAATACTAGTGTTTCCCAAGAGCTGCCATTGTGCACAGAGGCACAGACCATGGAGGCAGGTGCCATATAGTTGCTAGAGACTTCACATCCTTGTGCCATCATGTCCCTGTGGACACCAAAGGACCATTTATAACTGTCTCCAGAGGGAGCAGAATTAGGGACACGCAATCACAAGAAAGAAAGTGACTTCACAGACGATCAAATCCAGTCATCAGCAATCATAAGCAACTACATCCCTTAAGTGATGTCAGACTCTGCTCTAAAATCAGATACTTTTCTTCACCATCTGTTCCACAATCCAGAACCAGTTTAATTAGAAGAGAAAGTCTCTAGCTACCCAATGATAATTTTGTACCTTTACTTTATCATCTTTCCAATTCTCCCCACAGACTGGAAGTTCAGGTGTCCTGTTGCTGACATTTCCACTCAAAACTTATTTGCGGTGCCGTAATGCAGACACAGTTTCTCATCAGCCGTTGCAGAAATGGAAGCTTGATTAATCCTTACTTGAAAGTTAGGTCCTGAGGTCTTAGTCTACAAGTTGGCATGTACTAGGGGTGGAAGCTTGTTTACTGGTTCTCTGAAATGCCTCTTCACACTGACATTTGCATCGTGTCGTTGTCACCCTAACTCTGATTGTTTTTTTCTCTCTCCAGTGAATCATTTATGCACTTTGCTGCTATCAAAGAAAAGTCTTCATTTTCAGCATGCTGTCAGGAGAACTTCCTTTGAAAAAATCTTACTTAGGCAAGCCTTTCAAATGAAAGAAAAAATGCATCACTCCTTCTTCTGAGTTTTATAAAAAGGAAAGACCTTTTTATGTCATTTTTTCCATCTTTCTGCTGATACAGGATTCTCTATTAGTATTACCTCCAGGGTCAATTTAATAGGTTTTCATGGTGATCTTTACAATTGGATTCCTCTGGGGAGAAAATTACTCCATAGGCTGTGGTGGGCAGTTCTCTCTCTGCACAGGGTAGTTGACATGATGTCTCCTGCCTAGGTAATAGCCATTGCATACTTTATTCTTCTCTAGTTTTTGTCATCTAGCAGCTGCCTGTTTAACTTCACTAACCTTCCCACAGGAGTCAGTGCATGCTATGAATATGCAAGATTGGAAAGTAACAAAATTGGCCTGGTTTCATTGGATTTCTCACTGCTCTTCTTTGAACTCCCAACTACTTATCAAAATCTATTATTTTCAGAGAATAAGTGATCTTAGCTAAAGAGCGACAGCAATAAGAGCATCACTCTGCTGAAGCAATTACATATGGTAATTTTCTGTGTGGAGAGGTCGTATGAGAGACAGCAGGTCCATTACCATGAAAGAGAAAATATCCCATCCTACAACATAACATCCTCACTGAAGAAGACCAAAACGGTATTAGTCTTTATTTGTCTCTACACTTCATTGTCAGTTATTATGCCCTGAGCATTGTCACTGCTTGGTCTCTTGGTATTGCTGCCACTTCACAGACTGCTCCTTTTAGTGGGATGCTTTTATTATGCATAACTGAACCTCGCTGCATAATTGCATTCTGCTTGTGACTCAGTTCCACTTGATTAGTGAAGAAGGAGGATTGGAAAGTACTGTGCGGGTCACTGAGTGCTATCCAGTTTCAGGTGATTGTGCTGTAGATGTAAATGCAGGGTACTGAATGGTCCCAGAACCTGTGCCTTTCCATACATGTCTTCCAAACATCCTCAAGCTACCTGGCAAAGGAATGTTTAACCCCAAATATCCATGGCTGTCAGTGTGGCTGAGGCCTGGCTATAAAAAAGTGGCATTGGACACTATGGCAAAAGCAATGCTGCACAACTACTCTGCCCTCCAAAACACTAAGCCTAGAAGTTCCTGGGGGCTCATGGACTGAATGCTCCAAACAAAGGGTAGAGCAGGGTGCTCATGGTGAAACGGGAGAGGCAACAGTTTTCAATGATTGCTGGTCATTCCAGCCTGTGCATCCGTCATGACTGCAGGGTTGATGGGACATGAAGAATGGGAAGAAAAAAGCCCAACTTGATTAAGTCTTCCCAAAACACACAAGGATTCCAATGGTTCACCAGAGGTTCTCTGGGATGCAGGTTCATGTGGTATCAACAACCCTAGGCTCTTTTTGCAAGCAACAGTCTTTTCTGGTACTCATGCTGTGGCCTTGCTGTTTTCTTCAGCAAATAAGAAAATCTAGCCAAGGGAAAAGAAATGGTATTGCTATGAAATAATTACTTACAGTCATGCTTAAAAAATGCTCTTGACTTGCTGTGATATAAAAGGCAAAATATGAATGTGTTTCAGACTTAATGAGCCTTCCCTGTGCAGAAGAGTCTAGGAAGCTGAACAAGGTTAACAGAGGTAAAATTAGACTATGACTTTGGCCTGTGAGCTCCCCCAGGTTTTTAGCTTGGCTAGTGAGAAGGTCAAACACAAAATGTTGTCCCTGGTTTGGACCTGGGCTGGTGATTTACAAAAGGTGTACAAAGCCCCACTGCTCTGAACGTTGCTGGTGTGGGTGAAGGTGAGAAGAGTGTTTCTTTGCTGACAGCTCATGGCCTTTATCCTTTTCTCATCCCAAAAACTTTGTGGTCATGGTGACTCTGTAAACCCTTCTCTGATGGGTCCTTGCCTTTCTCTGACTGCTCCAGTGACATTTCCCACCCTTCTCATGTATCTTTGTCCTCTTCTGGGCTGGTGGGGTGAGGTTTCCTTGGAGGTGATGGGCAGTGTCACTTCTGCCTACACAGGGTGCTCATGGACCAGGCTGAAAACCATGCTATTCATCTGCTCAGCTTTCTCCTGCTTCCTTCATCTGCTTTCCCTACCTCGGTGCTGGAACAGGCTGCTGGACCTTCTCCCTTTGCTCTCTGCTTGCATTTGACCATATGGAGACCCTCCGGCTCACACCACTGGGTCCTGGTTTTGCCTTGCTGGGTGTTTCGAGCAGATTTTCAGCTATTTCAGCTCATGCAGGAACATTTCAGCCTCTGCAAAACACTCAAATGAAGCATGGCTCTTGCATCCACCAGCTTACCCAGTTGCTGGTAAAACAGTACCTTCATTTTGTGGTTTGTTTTTATTGCCTTTCTGATGATAAAAAAGTTATTGTGGTTTACTCCCAACCGACAACTAATTATCACTCCCCACCCCTTGGTGGGATGGGGACAAAATGGTAAAACCTGTGAGTTAAGAACAGTTTACTAATGGAAATAAAGTAAAATGTAATAATAATAATAATAATAATAATAATAATAATAATAATAATAATAATAATAATAATAATAATAGGAGAGTGGGAGAGAGGAATAAAACCCAAGAAAACCAAGTGATGCACAAGACAATTGCTGACAGATGTCCAGCCTGTCCCCCAGCAGCGATTGGCCCCTCCCAGCCAATTCCCCCCAGTTTATACTCTGGGCATGACATTCTATAGTGTGGAATATCCCTTTGGCCAGCTCAGGTCAGCTCTCCTGGCCATGCTCCCTCACAGCTTCTTGTGCCCCTCCTCACTGGCAGAGCACAAGACACTGAAAAGCCCTGGACTTAAAACAAGCATTGCTGAGCCACAACCAAAACATCTGTGTGTTACCAACATGATTCTCATACTAAATCCAAAACACAGCACTGGACCAGCTACTAAGAAGAAAATTAGCTCTATCCCAGCCAAAATCAGGAAAAACATAAAACTTAGTTGTGCGTATTTGATTAAACTTTGAGGGAGGCCACAAGGTAATGGCTCGTCACACATCAAAGTGCTTGCAGTGGATTTTTTATCTTCTGCAGTTTCTTTAATAAACAGTCCATACTGTCAGCCAGCAATTTAATGCTTTGTACCAAAACATCCCCCAATGCCAGTGAAAGCCTCTTTTCAGAAAAAATCACTTTGTTAATATCTTTCTGACTTACTGAGAACACAAAGTAACTTGTGTCATGGTCTTGTCCTGCATATCCCAAGTCTGACCTAAACATGGGAACACCGGTGTCTGGACAAATGAAGAAAAAACCAAGTAACACGAAATAATCAGTCTCTTTCTTTCCTACAGCTAAGTGCTCTATCTCTCAGAGGAGGGTCATCAGGATGTGCTCCTTTTCTTAGTTCTGGAGATGCTGTTCAACATTGTTGCGAAGCCAGGCAGCAAGAGAGGTAACAAAATGGGGTTTTTGTCTAAGCTCAAGAAATTTGGGAGGACAGGAAAAAGAACCTTGGAAAACAGAGATAGCCTGAAATTGCCTGAAACTTTGTGAACTTCTGGCAATCTTCAGAAAGGCAGACTTTCCAAACTGAAAACCAAATCCTGAGGCATTTGGGGCCAGCTGATGATGCTTTTTTAGTCCTGCTCCATGAAGATTAAAACAATTACGGACTGGAAATAGTTAGTTTACTTACTATTACTTTTTAATGATAATGTTTGTAAACTTGTTTGGTTTAAAATGTTATTTCATCTGGTTGATTACATTGTTCTAAGCCTGGGATATCCTAAGGTTTAGCAACCACACCATGTCATCACTTTTATATCCATAATGAATTTTTGCATGCTAATAAAATACCAGTGCTTCAGCTTCCAGAAACCTCAGAGGCAAATATTTTATTACATCATGAAACTAATTTTTATTGCCCTTCTGTTCTGTGAAGCAGAAACACAGAGCAATATGAAAAGAAAATCAACCAAAGTGGCCTTTTCAGCAGCTTTGCAGCCAGAATTTCTTTGTTAATCTCCAAGGTGATATGCTCTTCAGATTGACGATCAAAGCTGGGGGGGTAATGACACAGTGTACAGACTGAGTCTACTGAAAAACTCTCTCTGGTGAGGAAGCATTAACCATTATGGGACCTCACAGACCATGTTGCTGACTTGCTCAGAATTACAATGGTGTGTCTGCCTCACAAGCAAGTAGGGAGGCATAGATATTAGTGCCTGCTTTTGTGCCTGGTCACAGTGAGAGCTGACCGGATACTGCATTAGTTGTTGGAACAGTGGAGTTGGAGCTCTGCTGTAACATCTGCTGCAGTTTTGTGATCTGACTGCTGCAGTGTAAATACTGAATTATTTCATTTAAAAGAACTGCTTGTGGTTTATTCTCCCTGTTTGCAGGAAGACAGGAGGTGTCAGCCAGGGAAATGCATTCACAGGCGCTGGGGCAGTGCTGGCATTTCAGACAGTGGTCAGGGGATGCTGTAGCTCTCGGGGACATCCAACAGCTCCTGCCAGGATGTGGCATGGACAGTCAGCTCAGACAACCAGCTGAATGCTGCCAGGAGGTGATGTTCCATGGCTGGGGCAGAGTGGAACCTGCCTCACTCCCAGATGCCCAGACTGGAAGCTGCTGCACTTCCAGATGTGAGTGTGTGCTGCCAGGTGAACTGGCCATTTATGTAGCTATGTGCCCCGATTTATGTGTCCATTTGCTGAGGCTCGGAAGGCAAAAGGGAGCGTGTGTATGCAGCATATGAACAATTAAATGTCTTCAGATGCAAATGGGAGTTCTGTGCATCCTGTGCTGTAAACACAGTGATTTGTGTGTGCTCATGCATGTCCTGTCGATGTTTGTTTAATGCTTCAGTTGCACTCACTTTTTCACTTTTGGTTTGTATTTTAATGTGCAGGCACTTGCCGAAGTCTATCCACTTAGCGAACATCTGGCCTTGCCAGGTTTTTAAACTGAACACACATTCTAACAACATCTGATTTCTCAGTCAGCACTGAGAAAATTGATAGATCCAATACCTTGCCTTTCCTCCTGTGCAAGGCTGGCTGTCGCTCCTTCCCTAGCACACCCTATTTTGTGTGTCCCACCCGGGTCTGGGGCTTGCAGCAGACAGTCCCAGCCAGCCCCTTGCTCTACAGAAGCTCTGCTCTGCTTCATAAACTCTGCAGGATCCCTGAAGCTCACTTGTGGCCTTTGGACATTAGGAGCTTCTAAGGTCAATTGACTGAGCATGGGAAGCCTGACTCTTCTTTGATAGGAGGTACTTTTATTTGTTAAGTGCACCTTCAAAGGCTCACCTCAAATTAAGGGTTTAGTTAAGGATTTAAAGTAAGTGAATATCTAATCAGCACAATTACACATTATCAGACAAGTAACAGATTTGAGATAATTTGCTTTGTTGGGTTAGTATTTGAACAGGTTAATGTGGAGTAAAGTGACATTAATGAACAAACACAAGATCCAGTGAAAGTCAATCAGGGAGCCTTCATTAGACAATCAAATTCTCCCTCTCTGCTTGGAGTGATGCGCCACAACCTGGCCTTCAGCTCTTTCTTTACAGATTCCTAAAGGATTAAATAACTGAAACTTTCACAGCCTTGTGCTCACCATCATGAGCTTATGTGCCAGAGATGACCTTGATATACTGTCTTCACACACTGAGTCAGAGTAAGCAATATAAGAGCAAACTTCTGCATCCTAAGCCAGTGCTCTCAACAGCAAATCCCAGCTACCCAGAATGGTTCAGCATGCCCATTTCCAGGTCTGGTTTTGTTTCTTTCCAAGCTACTGGTTTCCTCTCAAAGAACTCTGGAGGAGGAGTTGCTGGTCCTCACTCCAGCATCACTGCCCAGATGGGGGCACCAGGCCGTGGGTGCTTTCAAATGGGCACATATGGACTTTGAGCTCCAACACCTGCACAGCCCAGTTTCAAACTCTGCTTCCTGGGAATGCTCATGTGTACAGGCTGGAAACACTGCCTTTACTCAAGGCGTGCTGATAAAAGCCTGTCATATGAAAATGCAAGGCAGCAAGTACCAAGAGAGGTTTCTGGCCAAATTCATTAAAATCTGTGAGTGACTGTGTCTGGGAACATTCTGGCAGAGCTCATCCAGCTCTCCTACTCATTAATGCTTCCAGCACAGCCATTAGATGTGGGGTTAAGGAGGTGCTGATGATTTGTTTTATCACTATTTACCAGTTAGATGAACTTTGGCAATGATCTACATTGATCTAAAGACTCATCATGCAGTTGAAGGGCCACAGCTGAAGGTCTTCAGCTGGAAACATGGTCTGGTTACCCCCCTGAGGCAGAGAAGGCATCTAGCTTTCCCAGCTGCTAGAGACGTCCTCTTTCCTCTTCTCCTGTGTTGCTGGAGAGGAAGCCCCTGCCCTGCACCTGCAGTTAGCTGAGAAGACTCTGGACCAAAACAAGCATTATCAGCTGCATTGTCACTATCTGAAGTGCAGCTTAAAGAAAGGGTGAAGGAATGAAAATCCTGGTCACCTGCAGCCCAGGATGGCTACTATGGAAGGACGATAAAGGAGTCTTTATAGACATGGTGCAGAAAAGTCCTTGGAGGACTCTGGAGGGGACTGAGCTCTGGGAACTTAATAGGCTCTGGGAACAGGAGACAGTTGCCTTCATAAGATGCATTAACTAGTTTTACAGACATTTCTAGGATGTGAGATCTTTTTGAGTGTAAGACAGACATTTGCATTTCACCTGTATGAAGGCCTTTTCAGCATCAGCAAGGGAGATGAGGAAGATACTTTTGATTCACATAGAAGATGAGGGAGTTTAATGAGGATCTGTAGGAGGAAGACACGCATATGTAAATAAGAGCAGAGCAAACAGGCCTCCAGGTACTAGAGGTCTGTGTAACTCCTGATTATTTTATCCTTACCATTTTCACAAGTAGGTCATAGAAAGTTGCTGATGGGGTCAGCTTCCAGCTTGGTATAACTCAATATAATTGATTCTAATGGTTTTTTTAGGTCATAAAAGGTGATTTCCTTTAGGACTTCACCCTAAAAGCAATATTTCCAAAAACCTGGATAAGTAAAAAATGCATACTGAAGTGATTTCTAATACTCAGGATTTTAATGAGACTGCTCTCAATCATTTTTACAAGATGATGATGAACAAATGCTCCAATTCCCTCTACTTCTTTTTCCTAGTATAGGAAAGTAAGGGTACATAGCATTATAGCTATGAAGTATCAGAAGAGAAGCATAGGAAGGCTAGAAGTTTCTAGAATATGCATTTCTTCAGTATGTTGATTTAAGTGGGATGGTCTGCAAGGGGGCTATCTCTGCTGACAGCTCAGGCTAGCACAGCCCCACTTTTACCATGCAAACACAGCCATGCAAAGACTTTCCTTAGCCCAAAGTGCAGGGCTGACAGGTGAGAGGACACCGACCCTCTCCAGGTGCAGTGTATCAGCACTGGACTACTGCCTGTCAAGGGCTTCTGTGGGAATGGAGCATGGATAAGACCAACTTCTGTAGTTCCCTCCACCATCAGTGTCCTGCTTGTAACTCTCCCAAGGCCTATTTGGACTGTTTGTGTGAGTGTGAGATGCTCAAAGGGTAATCTTTCCTTCCTCTTCAGTCAGATGCTCTGTGAAGGGAGGGAAAGGGCAAACTCCTATGAGGAACAAGTTAAGGAGAGGCGTCACCACCCAGAAACCAGGACTTCTGCTGAGGAAGAGGGATGCTGGTGGGGTTGTAGGACTAGTGGGAATAAGGACAAGGTTTCTGTAACAACTATTACCACTTTGAAGGAAAGATGAGTTAGTGCCTCAAGGAGGGACATCCCTGATGCAAGCCCAGATAATCAACATCAGAATCATAGTCCTGAGGGGTTCTGGACCCTGTATTGCCTTGAAGAACAAAATTGAAGACCGTCCTGGCAAGGGAACAGCATCCTACAAGCACTAAGTGCTACCTCAGCATGACCAACTCCCAGAGGTTTAATCAGTGTCAAGCAGCAGTCCTTTCAAAGTATCAAGGGATTACTTTAAAAGCCATGAGGTATTTTCCAAGGAGGTTATGACATTTATTATACACTATCTCTCTGTCCATCAGGCTGATCCACAGGTGTTAAAAGAGAGAAGTGAATCTAAAAATAGTACTTGGTTCACAGGCTGCACAGAAATCCAGCTCTGCCTATGCTCCCTTTGGAGCTAGCAGTCCTTTCCCAGTGCTCTCCCATAGTGCTCGACATCTCCCTGGAAGCAGCAGTGCTGCCCATCTGCCCAGTCTGCTCAAGGACGTGAACTATGCCTCACTGAGTTATGGAGACCCTTTCACAGTAACACCCTTCACGGTCAGAGCAGCCTTGCAGAAGTTCCCATGTGGTTTCAGCCTGTCTCTGATGGCCCTCTCCATGCCCGTGGAAACACACAGGTGGACCACAGGCCAAACTCCCATCATCTCACTGCTGAGCTCTGTGTGTGCATGCGGCTCTTACTGTCCTCACGGGCTACTGACACCAGCTTTCCCACCATCCCTTTTACTTCACCTATTCTCAGGTACAAAGATTTTCCCCTCTAATTCTGCTCTATGAGGCAGCATGAGGAATGGTGTTGACTGAACAAAACTCTCAGCTTTTCCTTTTATAGAAGTCCTTAGGGGAATAGTCTGGTGAATCTTTCCTTCTCTGAGTATGCAGACCTGTGAACATGACAGTATATGCTTGGGGACACAAGTTAAAATAATACATCGTTTCTTGCTACAGGAAAGGAGTGGCAATACAGGGTGGGGGTGCTGAGTGTGAGCGGACAGAGGTGACAGCTACACCTCCCCAAACAACAGCCACTTTGCAGTCAGTCCTCTCCTGTCTTCCCACAGGCATCCCACATCCACTGTGGGAGGTACACCAGGGAAGAGCCACGTGGTGAGGAAGAGACGTGTCTATCCAGAATGGCAAGCTGATGTTTCCACCAATGCTGCCTTGTTGGGATGTGGCAGTCTCCAACGGGGGAAGCGTGAACAGCAGTGCCGCGTGCTCCCAGGGCAATTTTTCCAGGTCATTTAATGCAAATAAGCAAAAACCCATAGCAAAGTTGAAGGCAGCTCATAGCCTAGCCACAGCTATGAAGACAGTAGGTTTAGGAACTGATTTGCTTCCAGAGATGCTAAAGGTTTGGAGAAATTAACTACAGTATGTTGATGTGAAGATTTATGAAGGGATCAAGGAGATATGAAAATGAAAGAGTCAACAATATCAGAGCATGACATGAGATAGTGAAGTATTTTATTTCCATTGCTTTCAATATTATCTCTTGGTTAGCAGGAAATAATCTGAGCAGGGAGACTGCATAGCAGAGGTACGGAAAATAGATGTGATCATTTTCCACAGACGCAATGAGCACCACTCTAGATATTTTATAACTTGCTAGTGTTTTATGTCATTTCTTCAGACATCTGCACATTAGAGTGACTGAGAACTGCAAATGATGTATAGTTAAGATATCCCCCTATAATTAAGCTGAAATAATGCTGGATTATTCTAGCATAATTATAGGGGGCTATTTTAACTATTAGCTCATTAAAAAGCTATGATGCAAATCTCATTCTGAAAGAGACAAAAAAATGAGGGTATATGAACAAAATGTCAGTGGTCCTCTGCTGAGACCAGATGGAGAGGTATAACTATATTCAATTTATCAGTCAATATATTTAATTATAGCCAGGCTTGGATGGAGCCTACGATGGCCTTTTATTATATTTAGTGTTTGCAGATGGATGTGGTGATTCAGAAGTGCCTGGGAAGGGAATGTGGTACCTATGCAAAAGGGTAGACTCTAGCTAAATTTGGTCTGGGTTCCACATGAAGTCCTGCCACATGCTCCTCTCCAGATGGGAGCTGTCCCTTTGCCCACCTTGCCCTTCAGGTGTGGCACACAGGGATACAGAATTGCATGTGCCAGGCTGTGCAGCAGTGTTTGAGCCCCGCGATGAGGCCAGCCCCAAGAAGCGTGCAGGTGACTGCAGCCACCACAAGCCCCTCCAGAGCACAAGGAACTCACCTGTGTCTAATCTGCTTGGGGTCAGTGTTGGCCAAGTGCTATGCAGCAGCAATGTTTGGGTAACAAAAGGGAGGCAGGATGCATGGCTAGTCGGGTTTCTGACAAAGGGCATCCTGCAAAAGGAGCTGCCTGCCCTCGTGCGCTCTGGTCCAGAGGACAGAGTTATTCTCCATCTTTTTAACTCCCTCTGTCCCCTGAAGGACTCCAAGAGGGGCAAGGCATCCTGAGCATCTGGAGAGAGGAGCTATTGCCCTGCCCCCTGCACTAGTTTGAACCCCAGCTCGGCTGTGCTAACCAGTGAAAAGTTGTCCTGGGACAAATCCCTGATCCTGCTGTGCTGGTAAAAACAAGGGTGTCTCTTGCCTGGCCCTGCATTATAGGGTGGGATACAGCTGGGGCACAGTTAAACCAAACATTGAAACTCCACGTTTTGGACTTTCTGAGACCTCCAGGATCCTTCCCTCCAGAGAAGGGGGTCTATGTATGTTAGGACCAATCCCTGGCCTGTCACTAGGGCATCACTTTACAAGGGTCAGGTTTTCCATCCCAGTTCAGCCACTAATGCTGCCTTGCTCAGAGTGATTTGCTTTGAAAATACAGTTGGGTGTGCCTGCTCTGCCCAAAGGGGCATCTCATCTCTGGCATCTGACAGCAAGCATCAGGGCGAAATAATAGACCAGAGGCTAAATAAGAAAAATGACTTCTTGCCCTCAAGCATTATGGCAACAAATGGTGAAGAACATGCCCTTAGGGAACAGTGAAATGAATGAGATGAATGCCTAATGTCCAATAACTACATGTCAAATCAAAGACCAGACTCTTAAAGCACAAAGTTGGCTGAGTCTGGTGAATGCAAGAAGCAGAGAGTCAGCAGGGAAATTTATTGTTGCACAGGATGGCACAGTATGTAAATCTTGCTGGAGAGCTATTTGTGCTTGTCATTGGCTTTTGAAGAGTAGATGAAGAGTGTAAGACTTTGTTTTATAGCAAAATAATGAAGGAGAAAAACCAACAAAAAGGCAGGAATGACAGTTCAGTTAAAACTGAGGTCCCACACAGGTCTCTTTGTGGTCTAGGACTCAGCTGTATATTGTCATTTCTTTTTCTCCCCTCAGCTTGCCCCAAAACTGGCCGCTCAGCTCAGGAGCAGCAGTGCAAGGCAATGTGAACAGGGAGAGACAGTAAGAAGCCAGGGACATAGCAGAGACTATTTTTATGCTTGACTGAAGGACTCATGGCTAGACATGATTGGGAAAGGATGTTCTGGATTTTCACCCAAGAAGATGTCTTTCTTTATTTTAATTTGACTAAAGGCTGGCTGAAAACTAAGAACGTGACCACGAGCCCAAGTGACCTGTCAGAAAGCATTCACGTGTGCATGCTGGATGTGAGCAAATGGAAAGGGTGCACATGAAGTGCCCCACTGACTTATGCTAAACTTGACAGTGCAATGCTGCACCCTGAGACTGCAGAACAAGTGATGTGGTTACAGGAGTGAGCAAGTGCTTTGGTTACCTGCAGCAAGGTCTGCAAAGAGCTTCAGAGGATGTTGCTGCCTCAACCCCCGGGAGCACGGCTCTGTGCTGCCCGTGCCCTTGCCGCTGGGAAGATACTTAATGGGAAAAGGGGTTTGGGGACCTGGAAGAACTGTCACTGGTGAGATCGGCACCCAACGCCTCGGGAGCCACTGGGTGGCGTATGAACGCTGGCATACGTAAAAGAGCAGGCTCCATGGAAAAATCCACTAGGCAGAAATACACATCGATAATTACGTGGGCTCTCTTTGGACCGGGGCGAGAGCAAATGAAACCAACCTGGCTACATTAGGAAAGTGGTTAGACGTCATGCTTCCTTTAACAAATAAAAGTCCAGATGATCAAGTATCAAAGAGTAAAGTTCAGAGGCTGTAAAAGCAATCAGCTAATGAAAAATCACAGCACAGCTTCGCCTTTGCCGTGCAGGGTATGAACAGGGGACCACAGAGGTAACTGCAAGTGCAAACAGCTGCCCAAAATCATTCCAGGTGCTTAAATATCTGTTGGCAATGGCCAGTTGTTTGTGCCTTGCTCAGCTGGGCACTGGTGATGCCACAGCTACAGTTATTTAAGCTGTGCAGTGCCTCCAGGTGCTGATGTGGCAGGAGCACCACGGGTCCCCAGGCACAGCCCTGCTCAGCTCCGCAGTTCAGTGTTTTCATTTCCTATAGGAGCAGCCGCTCCCAGGACATTGCCTTTAGCTCACAGGGCCTGAGGACAGCTGGCTTGCCAGCAGTCGGCTTTGCAAGCCGGCTAAAGCCAGGAGAGTTTTCAGCAGGAGTCAGGAGCTAGTAATACTTCAACTCAGCACCCTCCAGACTCCTCACATTTTCCTCCTCCATGTGGTTGGTCTCTGCCTGATCTATAACCCTTGCTGCATTTTATGGATTCCTTTCCCTCTGTTTGTTTAACGTGATTAAGAAAATATTCATAATGTTTCTATCCCAGTTTTGCTCATTGCCTGGAATTCCCCCTGCAGAAAAGCAAGCTCTCCTAGCCTCGTGCAGCTGGACCCGTGAATATTGCAACAGAGAGATGCTCGGAGGAGTTACTTGTACCCAGCGGGGTAAGGCCACAGAGTGACAGAGAATAGGAGACACTCTGAGCTGTGATGAGCGTCTTGAGACACATTTTATCTGGTTTTACCAACTGTCAATACGAATGAACAAGAAGCCTGCTTTGAGGGACTTTCTTTATATGATGGTGGGGCTGGAACAGGAAAATGGGGGGAACAGCACTAAGATAAATGATACTATTTTCAACTAATTCAGATAAGCATTTGTTCTGAACACAGCAGCATCACTATGAACGCTCTTCAGTATCTCTGAGAATCCCATATTGTAGACATGCTTTCATGCTGTTCAGGCATTACACAAGTGGCAAAAGGCAGGAAGGTGCAGTTATCAGCCAGGTTGGGGCTATATTTGCTCACCACACTCACTTCCCTCCTCTGTGTGAGGTGAGATCATGAGGTATATCTGCTCTCAGCTGCCACTGATTCATCACTGCCAGCCATCACCAAATCACTGGCAGGCAGCGACTGTCCCCTGCCTGCAGGTGTCATAGGAGCAAGAAGAGGACTTTGGTGTGTGGGGGAAAGGAGAAGTGGTTAAGCAGAGCAGAGTGATGATAGCCTTGAAGCATACTGATGCCCCTCTACCAGCTAAGGAAATAGTTTTTCATCCAGCCTGGAGAAAAGAAGGAAATTGGAGGTGAACAGTTCTCTGCAGTTTGTCCTTTCCCCAGCAAACCATGGCAAGGGTGTCCTGCCCAGCTGTGGGAAGTTCATGTTCCACCTCCATGACTCAGCATCCCTCTGTGAGAGGGAGATCATTTCCCCAAGGGCAGCAGTCCTTACTGCCTGTGACTGGTTTGTGCAACATAAAGGGAAGGTGCTGTGTGGCTTTTGTGAGTCTTGACAGAGCAGTAGGTTAGGGCTGTGGCTGGGGATGCCTGGGAAGAGACCAGGAAAGTAGCTGCCCTTACAGAGCAGTGGACTAATATGCAAGCCCTGATGGAAAAATAATGCTCCTGCTGTGAGAGGAAAGTCTCTCATCCCTGGGAAAAGGGCTGGGAGTGCATCTGCACTGATGTTGCCTTCCTTCAGAGGCACAAAGGTGCTGTCTTCCCTCTCCTGCAGATGGAAAGCTGAGGCAGAGAACAAAACTTAATTGATTTTTATCCATGGCAGAGGAAGTCCTTGGTGGACAGGAGGCAGGGACCTGCATCTGAGGTTAATGTCCTCAGTGTCTCCTCTTCACTACAGGCTCTCATGAAGACTCCTGTGATTTTGGGGAAAGTCACTTGATCTGGATCAGGCTCAGGAAGCGTCATGAGGGATTTCAAGTAATAAATGGCAGCAAAATAGGAAAGGAGAAAGCAAAGCCTGGCCCAAGTTCCTGAGCAGAGAGACATTTGCACACATCTTTATCTGTGAAGATTTCCTCAGTATTCAGCATTGATGTAAACTCTTCCCTCTGAACAGCACCCAAAACACCAGCTGGCTCCAGCAGACTGCAGGAGGCACACGAGTTAAGTCTAAAGAAAGCCCAGGCACAGCATCCCAAAAGTGACAGTCACCCCAGTCTCATGTAGGATTGTGAGCTGCTGTTTCCTCCCAGGTTAGCAGAGGGCAGTGAGATTTCGGGGGTTTACTCCAGCATTGGGGTGTCACTTTTAACCTAAGCATCCCCTCCAACTGTCTGCAGCCTGCCTGTGGCTGCAAGGGTGATCATGCTGCATGTATCTTGAGTCAGCCAGAGAAGAAAAGGTCGTTACTTCTTCCTTTCTTTTTTGTTTTTTATTCCTTTCAGGATAATAGAGTTCTCGTCTCTCCAATTTTGGAATTCCCACAAGATCCTGCAGTCCAGGATACTCCATCCTTAAAGACAAAATGTAAAAATAAGCAGAAATAATGATATAAGTCTATATGTCAGAGAATATTACAGTTAATCAGCAGGACGGCCTGACTGGCCTCCCTTTGCACTGCCCAAGAAAGTGCCGATAAAACTAGATAGATATGTGACTTGATCCTGGTGCCTGAACACATTAGTCAATTTTAATCTTTTTATTTTGCAATAATTAAGGCATCAACTGTGCCCTTTCTGTCTGAGGGAAAGTTTATAATGCTTGGAAGCACTTGGGTATGAAAAATATTCTTTATTGATGTCTTTTCAGACTGTGCTTTGACACAACATTGCCCATTAGGGCCCCAGTGCTCCCAGAGGAAGCATTCCCACCCAGCACCAGCCCTAGGCTCCTGGCACTTCACAGCGGGGTTTATAGGAGAGCAGGGCTGGCCTGGCTATAGTGCTCATGTAAAACTGGATCCTCTCTTCCTATGCACCATGAGCACATGGCCTAGTTTTTCCTGGGCATTTGAATTCCTCTTCACTCCTATTTAGGGGGAATGCAAGCATGCTGAATGTGGCCTGAGGATTAGATGCTCTTCAAAGGTCTTAGGGACCAAGAATGGGCATCATTTTAGGTGAACAAGTGGGAAATCTGAGTGGCTTCACATGCACCCTTGATGGCTCTGAACTGGGCAGCATCCAAGTTTACCTGCATTTTTACACTGCTGTAGAGCACCAGCCCTCCACCTTCGAAGTCTGAGATCCACAGCTCTGGGACTGTAAAAGGAGATGATGGTGACACCAGGATTTCTATTTACATGTATCACGAAACGTGTAACACAGCCTCCTATTTAAATAGCAAACTTTTGCCAAAGCACAAATGCCTCCTACGAGACTCAGGGTGCCCTCAGCTTGTACCTAAGTGACACACAGCCAAGGGCACTTGCCACCTCCCGGGAGGTGCTGAGCAGTGGGTAGCACGACACCAGGAAAACGAGGCTGAGGCAACAGAGGTCCATGGCTGGAGGGTGTTGTAAGTGCTGCATGCTGGAAGTGTGCTGCAGCACCTGTTTCACAAGCTCTGGCTAAAATCAATGCTATTAATCTCCTGCTTTCATGAGTACTAAATGCATCCACACAATGAGAAAGTAGCATCTCACTGATCAAAGTCAGCTCTGTCGCTTTTGCATCCACTTTGCTATTATTCACACCTCACAGCTGGATCAACGTGTGACACATTGCAGTCCTTCATTTTTCTTGCTCTGGACTACAAGTATTTTTAATGTTTACCTGCTTGGAGAAATAACACATTTTACCCAGGGAGAAATCTGCTTTTTATTTGTTCAGAAGGCCAGTTTAGATTACTTACTCAAAGATGATGAATGAATTAACTATTTGAAGGCTCAGAGTAGAGCAATATATTTTGGGTGTTTGTTACACCAGGAAGGGTGCATAACAGGTTAGGCCATCGAAGATGTATTTATTTTATTTTAAGATTTCTTGATTTCAAAACAATAAAATGCTGCTCATGGGTAAACTTCCTAAACAAAGGAGACTGCCAATGGGCCTGACAACGTTTCCTTGGTAACATTTCTTAGCTTTTACCCCAGTGATTGATATCCAAGGATAGCCATTTGCTTTCTGCAGAGGAGCAGGGGAGTATGGCTCAATGATTCTCTTCCTGGCTCCTGAAAGCAGAGAGAGGAGAAGCAATCCACTACAGCTGATGTGGCTTTACTCATTATTTAAAAAAAAAAAAAAAAGGTAAAGGCAAAAAGAAAAACCAAAAAAACCCCCAAACAATAATGACCTAGGAAAAAAAATAGGAGACAAATTGCACTTAGAACCTGATCCAAAAAACCCCACTGTACTTGACAGAAAAACTCTGACTTCACAGGTCTTCAGACTAGATCCCTGAAGTGTGTTTAAGACTGGCCTTAGTCTGAATACATTTCTCTGCTGTGCTCTTTGCTTTCTTTGATTAAAAACCTTTTGTGCAAAGTTTCCTTTTTCTGTTTGGGCTGCCAGCCCCACTGCTCATGGGGAGCCCTCAATACCACCTACCTTGAGAAACAGGCAGCCATGGGAGGCTCAGTCCTGTTTTGATTTTACAGTAAGATATTTCCAAATTTAATGCAACAAAGGAAAACTGCATTTTCAAGCCCAGTCAGAGCTAGTCAGAAAGTGGGCTTAGGTGTGTGTGGAGATGTAAAATGCCCAAATGGTGCCACTCATGCCAAAGCCTTTTGCAGTCACCCAAGTGACAACACTCGTGCAGTGACTGCGACTGCTAATGAAGGTGCCTGGCTGCCAGTGGTCCAGAGGTACTGCCAGCTTCAGTCAGGGGCAACTCTGCATCAAACACCACAGTGAGCCTCAAATAATTCCTGAAGATACAAGAAACAGCTTTCCCTCTCCAGCACACTCATGGCACGCCACTGTGGCTTGGGCTGAGCACATTGTCCTGTGCCTTTCTGTACCTTTAAGGGAGAGGGGAGAGGGCCGGTGGAATTCTTTTGGAGGTTTGTGTTCCAGAGATAAGCTCACTGACTTCTCCTGCCCAGCTGCTCCGCTTCTGCAGCAGGCAAGAGAGTTACATTCCTTTTGCTTTTTAGCAAGCTTCTTATTCATTAGCTAAAGTATGGAGCCCTGGGACTTTGGTGTCTTCTTCTTCTCTTCTGGACTCTTCAGCAACACCAGAACATCACCAGGAGGCCCTACACCGTTGGCCCAGAAGGGCCCACGCCAAACCCCAGCTCTGGAGAGGAGAGAGCCACACCCACAAAGGACTCTGAAATCTACTCAGGTTCTCTCCACAGTAAGAGGCTTTATTATTTAGCATTATTCTTTTCCGTGCCTGCGTGCACTCTGCTTGTTAAGTAAGTAGCTTTTTTTCCTTTTTAACTTTCCTCTGAGGAATTTTCTTTCTGAACCTGTGGGGGATGGGCAGCTGAAACCTGCCTCCTTTGGAGGAGTTGTTCCTCCCAAAGCGTTTCCCTCAATTTGTCTCAAATCGGGACACAGATGAAGAGGACTTGGGTGACTTTGCAGCTCCTCAACACAATCCAAGGATCTGGAGAGAGATCTGGGAGGGCAGTGATGCTCAGGGCAAGGATGTTTTGGCTCCATTTGCTTCTCCCTTGGTCTCATTTGCTTCTCCTTGGCCATGCCCGTAACAGTTCCATTTGCAGGGGGCTTGAAGCTCTCACTATGGCTCTGCACTGTTTGTCATGTCCTCCCCATGTTTCTCTTCCTTGCTAAGCATTTTTCCGCATCTTTCCTTTTTTTAGGGTTTGAAATAAAGGTAGTTGCAGCTCTGCCCCTTAAAAGAGAGGTTGCCAGCTTCAGCAGGGCAGCAGCAATATGCTTCTTCCACAGGGTTATGGGAAGAAATGGGATATGGCTGTCTGGACACCTCAGAAATCATTGCAGCCAGGCAGATTCAAGTAAGAATACGTTTGGGTTTTGGATGGCTGGATATCGGAGAGGTTCATCTTTCCTTTCTTTCTTGCAATTTATCCTGTGTGTTTCTATACCCCAATTTTAGCTCACTCCAAGCTTCCCCCATCCAAATGCCCCTTTCCGCTCATGTCTCCTAAACCTTTCACAATACATACAGCCCTTCTCCATCTTTTCTTTTCCTCTGCTACAGGACCCCTCACTCCTTTGTGGCCCTCTAAATGCCACCATCGACCATGAGGCCCTTGGTTGACAGCAGGAGACAAGCAGAGGCTGGTGTGGCCAGCTAAGGGCCTGTTCCCTCAGCCCAGACAGCAGCACTCACAGAGGATGTGGCCCCTTGCTGCTTCCATGGCTGCTGCAGTCGGAGGCGTGTGCGGCAGCTGGGAGGCTGAGGGAAGGACTGATGGAAGCGTGAAGGACAAGCAGTGGGATCACAGCATGCCTCACTTCTGTCAGGGAAGGGGCTAAATCGATGAACACACAACAAATCAATTCTGTTGGGGTTTTTTTTGGTAATGTGATCTTTTCCATTAGGATGCTCACCAATGCTCCATTAATAGCTCATTCAACTGCCAGTGCTGGGTGGTACCCAAGGCCTGAGGAAATGCAAAATTTAAAAAAAATGGATAGTAATTGATCCAGAGAATTGTATAATCATATGATACAAGTGGCAGATTTTGCTTTTGTAAGCTGAGTACCTTATTTCCTGAAGCCTGAGATACATTCACACACTAGAGAAGCATTATATTACTTATAAAATTACCCAGTCCTTTTTATAATCCAGCATCAGTACAGCCTGTCCCAAATAACTCTTTTTAAGATGCACTCCACAGGCATATTGTGTACCTAATTATTTCTCTTTGTTTTTCTCCACTATTTGTTTTATCCAGTGTCTCCCTCTTTCCAGTGACAAATTGTCTGTACTTGGAGACATAAATAAAGCCAATTAAACCTTTAAGGACACCCTCCATGTGCCAGCTTCAGCACTCCTGTTGCTGTTTCTCTTTCCTGAATAACATACATTTCAGTGGATGGCTTTTGAGGCCTTGGGGTACAAGACTGTGCCATGGAGGAAGGAAAGGGGAATCTGTGGACCCTCTTCTTCCCTTGTGCAGGAGAGAGGCAGATGAGGGGCTCCACACTGTAGGAGGCAAGGAAGGGGCAGGATAACAGGGGCTTGTGCACGAATTCTCACTCCAGGGATAGGGGCTTCTTTCTCCTCAGACAGAGGATATATTTTTCCTGAGATCTGGGGAAAGAATGACTTGGTGGGCTGAGCTGGGACATGCTGCTGGGCACCCAGCCTGGTCCTGCCTGCTGACATCCGGCACCTCGCCTGGCACCAGGGCAAGAAGTCTCACTGGGGTGACATACACAGAAGCTCTGGGATCATCTCCTTCCCCTTTCCCTGAAGGGATCACCAAGCACCCTAGCAGCAGAGGCTGGATCTCCGAAGTGGGGCTTTGTGGTAATCTGGCAATCCCAACATAGGGAAGCCCAGGACCCTGGGGAGGGCAAAATAAAAAGAAATGTGGTGGAAATCACTGTCTCCCCTTCCTGGCCAACCAATCCTTTCCTGGCCTGATGCACAGCCAGCAAGTTTTAGGAGACTCATGGGTCTCTCCTCTACAGGTCAAGCCTCTATCTACCTACCTCCATCCTCTCTGAGACCCATCCATGCTCTGCACCCTGCACAGGACTCAGTCCCTGGTGGCCCAGCCAGCTTCTATGGCCAGTTCGCTCCTGTGTGCCTGCTCTCACTTCTCACTTCAACAACCAGAAAAACAAGCTGGGTAGCCTTCTGCTCTGCCACCCAGCCACCCCTTTCAGCATAAGAGCATAACATATACACAGTCAAGTGCAAACAAATGCGTTGCAAAAGCTACACCAGCCGCAGCAAATGGTGTCAATCCGCTTACAGCAACAAAATAGAACTTTGCTCACATGCCACAGAAAAGCAGGAGGTTGCTGAAAAGCTGCAGATCCAGGCAAGCATCCTTGAATCATTTGGTCCATGATTCACAGCTTTACCTGCTCTCATACAGATGGAAGGCATCTAGAAAAGTTAGTCTCTAGGAGCAAAGTACCATCTCAGAAGATGTTGAATATAACTAGCTTGCTCCAAGCCCAGCTAGAACGGATGTAGTTTTGTCCCAGGGGTTTATAAATTACTGCTACCTCTAGTTTTCACAGGAATGGGCAGCCACTCTCCTGAGAAGGTAACTCAGTCTTCACTGACCTGGTCCCAAATGTTGCACGGCAGAGAAGGACTATGTTGAGAAAAGGCAATATCCCAGGCAATATCTTCATTGCATTTGAACTATTTCTGAGTGCTTTGTTGACCTGGAAGGTGGGGTCAGGACTTTCTATCCTAAGCAGAAGGGCAGGCTGACTTTTGAGAGAGAGGAAACTGAGTAAGGCAGCCCCTATTCATATCTGGGAAAAAGGATATGTGCTCTCAGCCTTGTGTATACAGCCTGAATTAGTGAAGTAAGTATTCTGTAAATCATCCCCTTCCTTGCAGCTCTGTTTTCCTCCAAACAATGGAAAGGAGAAACTGGAAACATGCTGATATGATAAGCAGGGGGATGAACACAGGCAAGGTCAGAGGTACTCTTATTACTGTCTTCCTGGATGTAGACATACATTCCTCACTTCTCTAAAAGCCGAGGAAGGACTCAATTTAAAGAACTGTCTTAGCTGTGTCAGACTCTTGTCCTTTCTACCTGGATGCACGTGGCATGTAACTAAGGGAACTAAACACACTGCAGATGCCTTGGTTTGAACTGTCTTTGCTGAGAGTTGGTTGAAACACAGGACTTCCATTCTGCAAGAAATCCTGACATTTGTAAAAGTTTGGTTCAACAGAAAAAATGAGTCATTCTCCCCCTGAAAAGGAAAATCTGTGGGGAGGGGAAAAAAGGGGAAAATAATTGCTTGAAAAAAATCAAACTATTGCTATTTTTTTTTATTTTTCTCCCAATGCAGAACAGAGGAACAGCTACCTCTGTCTCCTGAGTATCCCTCCAGCCATGAGCTGAGCAGATTCAAATCCTTGTGAGCTTCTGCCTGCGCCAGAGTTCCTGTGGCTTTGGGCTTACCACAGCAGAGTTCAGCCAGCTGGGTCTGCGAGAGACTGTCCTCATAGCAGCATCACCTCGAGCTGACAGGGAACCAACCCTGCTGCAGCTGACCTGTTTCTGCCACCTGATTTCAGTTTTCTCTATCTCCCTCTTGGGTTTGGGGCAAAAGTTTGTTTGCATGAAAATTCCTTACTAGACTTTCTTGACATGATACGTGTCACACAGACACTCCCATGGCTGCTACTTAAAAAAACCCCCAGTATTATTTATCTGAAGGGAGGAAATAAACCCTATCAATGCAAACTGTCACATGGTTGTGTCAGAGCCCTGAGCCTCAATCCTCATCTGTCAAAAAGGGCTGTGGTGATGGCACTCGTGTACGCTGAAAGGGATTGTACTGAGATGCTGGAAAAAGCAACCTGTTAAGATGACTGGCTCACTGCTCTGCCCAAAATGGCAACATTTGAACACACAATACGCTCAAAGATGATTAAGCCAGGAAAGTGTAATGATATGTGAAACCAATTCTTATTAATACCAGACTGAAACGCAGTCTTGTACAAGGAAGAGAAATCTCCATGCTCCTCCTAGTAATGGGGATCAGAGCCTTAATGATCATTACATTACTAAAACTGTACACTAATACCACAGCAGGTCACGGGGCTAAGAGCATATGCTTCTTTCTTTGTATTACATGCTTTTATGTCTTCATTTACTCCACCAATTCTCTCATTATTTCCTCCTCATCTGCTATTCACAGGCGTAATTTCTTCGGCTGACATTCCCCTCCTCTCTCACTAAGAAACAATCGATATTACATCATCTGCCTCGCCGCAATGCCTCATGCGCCACAAGGTACATTGGAGCAGGTTCCTCTGGGACTTGTTTTCCAGCCCCACTCCATGTGAATCAGTAAGGAAAGGAGGATGCTATGCAAAGCCCCGAGGTATGGCTGGAGCAGAGCTCAGGCAGCGCAGTGGCTGCCGCTTCAACCTCACTGCCTGCCTGTGAGAAATCCATATGCTGCCATTTGCACTTGTAGTCTGCCTTAATAAGCCATTAATGAGGAAAGCAGTGTAACAAATTAATTGAGTCCACCTATGAATTAAAAAGGTTGATGGTGTTACTGAGGATTTGCCCCAAGGTAACAAAGCAGAATCTTTATTTATTTGTCCCCCAGAAAAAAAAATAGTAATCTAATGAACATGTATGAGTTCTTATAACCTCAGTAAAAGAACAGCAAAACCTGTCCATCCCCACTCAGAAAATGTGCATCCTTGGAGTGGCATTACTGTTCTCACGGTTCAGTCCTCTTGGTTGTGTCACCATAAATTGCTGGGTGATTAAAGTCAGCTCATTTCTTACAGTTCTGTTTGGCTTTGAGGTGCTGTCTTCTGCTCTTTCATGCGCTGCTGTCTTCTAACAGGGTCATATGAAACAGGGACCTTGTATAATTTCAAAACATTGTCAGCTGGTTCAGGAGGCAGAACTCGGCAATTTTTTTCCTTATGTATTTTTTTCTTTTCATTTTTTTCCTGATTCAATACTGCCTGTCTTCCCTTGCTCTATCTAGCTAGCATTTCCTACTCCTGGGCTGTCTGCGAAGGAAAGCTATCTAACTCTGAAATGTAATAAAAGCCTCTTAAGTGATTTGGGACTGCGTAGGAGAAAGAGAGATCTTTAAAAGCAAACATTACTGCTAGGATGTACATGTAGCTTAATAGGATTTTCTCCTTTGAAAAGAATATGAGCTCTTAATAAGAATCTTCTGTGAATCTGATTTCTTAATAAGACAATCTGATATTAAGGGAGAATGGGAAGATTTTATTTATTTAGGTATACATCTAAACACATTTTGTGTGTTTTCAGTGAAAGCTGTGTGAGAAGATATCCCACATCTCAACAACATTGAGTTGGGTCTGTAATTTTTTCAGCAATTTATTTCTGAACACTATTTCCACATCCTCTCTGCTGTTTTGTCTGTAATTTGCTTTTGCCTTTACCCAGTCTCTCCAAATTTCTTTCATCCTTCTCCCATTTTTTTTTTTTTAATTCTCTGAGGCCAGGCTGCTTCTTTCTGCAGGATGACTGAGAGGAGTGTGAAAATGAGTCGCACAAGTCTTACTCACAGTTTCCTCTGTGTTTGCCCTGCGTTACTGGGACAGACCAAAGCTGTACAGATGAAAAGAAGCCCACAAGCTACTCTGAGTAAGCTCCTGTTTAGGATCCTTTAGTGTCATACATGGTTTTTTTTCCTAAAACAGGATGCTCTAAACCAGCAGCCCCTGTAAAAGATAAGCAAAGTAATTATAGCAACGAGATAAAAGCAGAAATGGTTGTCAGACAAAACCTCTGACGATTAGATCAGAAGTGATGTGAAAGGACACCCACTGAGGAAAAAGGAACTCGGCACTGATAACGTGGGGCATTACCACACAGACCTCAGAATATCATTTCCTAGTTTTTTTTTCAAAATTCAAAAGCACAGAAGCTCATATCAAAAGGGCTCATGGCTCTGTATGGCAGGTGTTTCTTCCCCTTTTCAGGTCCTCCTTGAATCCAGGCCTGATCATGTTCTGATATCATGTAGATGAAGAGTAAGAGAATAGAGAAAAATGCCATATTTTAAAATACAATTGCTGCAGCACGTCAAAACTAGAAAGAATGGCAAGAAACATCAGAAAGGTCTTGACACAGCAAGATAACTGGGCAACATTATGGCAAACGAAATGGAGTGTAAAATCTCCAGGAGGCAGCGCAGAATGGAAGAAATAATTGACTGTAGTCACTGAGGAAAAAATATAGTGGAATCATCAAGGGAAGTGCAATGAAAGTGACTGGTGAGTGCTGGTCCAAAAAGTAGTTGGAGAGTTTCTAAATGGTAAATGGAAAGTGTTGCTGGATAATGCTGACACAACGATGTAAATAAGTGATATGACTGACCTTTAGATGTGCACGTATATGCGGTCTTTGCAAATAACGTGGCAGGAAACAGAAGAAAGTTCAGGAAGGCTGGAGGAAATGCAGAGGCATGGACAGGTTTCCAAAGAGACTGAAAATATCAAAATCATTGGTCCTAGAGTAATTATGAGAGAAAAGAGAGAAGAGGCCTAGGAGAGCTCTAATTTATTTGTCCTCAAGACTAAGTACACTAAGAGCGAGCACTTGAAGTTAAAACTAAGTTGAAAAACACCCCTAACTCATCATGCAGCTCATCTTGAGAAACCATCCACCTTCTGAGTATCCCAGAGTTTTCTTGCTGAGAGCCACATGGACGACATGCCCATGTCAGTGAGGAAGCTGTTGTGCAGGGGTTTAGAGTTGTCACCTGTGTGACAACAACCATCCCAGTCCTGTGTTGTTGTAGTGTTAGGTTTATGCAGTTTATGCAGTTTAGCAAGCTGCAGCTTTCCCTGAGAGCTCAGCGGAGCTGCTGGGAGCAGTGTGACCATTTTCGCCCTCCTGTTGGACGGCTCCGCGGTTTTTGCCCCAGCAGCTATCAGCTCTACAACACAGTGATGGTGAAGGAGGCAAGAAGGGTCTCCCCATCAGGGTTTCAGAGGACTTTTAATAGTTACATCTCATCCCAGTGATCCCCAGAGGCAGAGAGACCTCGTGATCTGGGCACAGGGGGGTTTTGTCGGATCGCAGGGGCGGTACATGGGCGGAGTTGGGGTACAGGAACCCATAGGGAGAGCCCGAGGGCATGGCCAGGGCTAAGGGCAAGGGCAAGAGGGGGAGGGGGGGAACAATATGGGATCAGAAAAGCAGTGGGTAAACAGATGGCTGCACTGCGTCACTGCAGGCCAGGGCACAGCATTTGTCCTGCTGCAGTCTGGGGTGCAGTGCTGGACCTCCCCTGGAGGGGCTGTACCCAGGGCTGCCTTTGCCTGCAGGAACTCAGCTGCCAGTTTGAACCTGGATGTGCAAGCACACCGGGCTGCAAAACCTTTGGCTGCTAGAGCCTGAAGGAGAGTCAGACTATGAGTGCTGTGAGTTCTCTTTCAATGGGATACAGCCCCTGGTCTGAGTTGAATATCCCAGTGCCTCTGAGGTGGCTTCATTGCAGGTGACAGTACTGAAGTCGTATTGTGAGGCATCCAGCAATTCCTGGCGCTGAATGAATGCAGCAAAGCTGATTACCTCTCTAACACCTGCCAGCAGTATCACACGGGTAGTAAATTTTGTAGCTCATTTTTCTGATGATCAGCCTAAGCCCATGGCACAACCTGCCGGCAGGGACAAGCCGGTCTGTGACCTCCTCAGATTAGAGTGGTTGCATGAGTGCAGTGAGGTGGAGACCCTCAATTCTCTGGTGCTTGGTGAAGCTCCAGCACCTGTTATTTCTTCTTAGCGCTGAAATTAGCATCTCTTTTTCTCAGCCTACATTTCAAGATGTGCAGCTGCATTAGAAAACAGAGAAAGGGAAGGCAAGGCAAGGCAAGGCAAGGCAAGAGAAGGGAGGAGGGAGGAGGGGAAAAGAGAGTGGAGGGGAGGGGAAGGGCAGGGAGGGGAGACAAGAGGAGAAAGCTTATGTCCTGGTCTCTACTGTAAAAAATAGAAATGGACCAAGGGTATGCTTCAGTGTCAACACAGGACTTAGGAGAAGGAGCCTGTTTTCCCAAACTTCCAGCAATTTCTAAAACACATGCCAGTTCCTACTAGGATTTGCCTGAAGACCACAAACTGCATTTTAAGGTATGATCCTGATCTTCTTTTTCTTGAATATGCCTATGCCACCAAGCTGGATATTCTACTTTGTACTGGGCCCCAGTCTCCCAGTGGCACAGTTTTCGCAGCAAGGGAGGCAGGATAATCTGTGCTGGGTTCTACTCTCCCTTTTCCAGTTCAATTGAGATGGGAGCCACCCTTTTTGCCCAGGGATACCCCAGCAGACCTGGAGCATGGTCTGTTCCACTGAAGTTTGGGATGGGATAGCACTTGCAATGGGGCACATACTGGATGCTGCCTGCTGTAGTTGCACTTAATTTCCTCAAAGCAGCCAAAGCCTCATCAGTGTGACCCAACCAGCACATGGAGAACTGCACAGGGTGGTCAGAGCAGTGTGTGCTCCACCACAGCAGCCACTGAGGCCACAATCTCTGCTCCTGGGCACCCACCTGCAGCACACAGGTACTGCTGGAGCTCTCGGAGCTGCATCATTGCACAGGGCACTACAGAGAGAAATGCAGTGCGATGTCAGGTGTTGAAACCCAGGTCCTGTCTGAGGACCAAGGCCAGGGAGAGGTACCACTCTGACAGGGAGCATGCAGAGGCCAGGTGTCACCCCAGACACATGTCCCAAGGTGTGCACCATACTGGGGCAAGGTGATGCGGTGGAAGGAGGAGGGAGGAAAAAGTCTGCACCACCTGCTGCTTAGCAGATCTGCCATCGTGCAGTGTTCTAACCAGTTTTGCTATCTGCCTCTCTCTTGGTAACTCACCTCCCTGCCTGCCTTCTCTGTCACAGATATTTAACTCCCTGATGCAATAAACTTGCTGGTCTCCATTTCACAGGCTTCAGATGCACTTAAGCCTCAGAGTAGTTGCCTTAATATCAGTGAAAAAATTTCCAAAAGTGAGACCCATTTAAGTGAAGAAGAGTTTACCTATAATTTGCAGCAATTTCTCGCATTTCAACTCTGGACTGTGCAGCTTTTTGAGCCAAAAAGATTTAGATGCTTTATATGCAAGATTGTTGCATTCTCCTAAAGCAATGAATGATTCATTCCAGTCGTGACTGAAAAGCTTAGGACTTGCCTACAGTTGGAAATTTACCAAAATAGTTATTCTGGAAGAAGTCTTGGGGTAGCGGCTCTTCTTCTGGAATTAAAATGCCCACACAGTGTCTGGTAACACCGTTGTCATTCTGGAAGAGCTGTTCTGCTACATTTGCAAGTGTTGACCCTGGTGTCAGAGGCTGCCAAGCAAGTTATCCTTGCTGTGGGATTTAAGACGAGGAGGTAAGAAAGGGTTTGTTTTGGTGTCTGAGATCTTTTCTGGAGTGTGTTTCTGAGAGACCCATAAAACTAAATGGGTGGGAACAACATAGCAGATTATTAGCACCAATGTTCTCCACCAAACTGGAGGCGTAGAAGTGCAGTAGAACTTATTTTATGACCTAATTTCTAGTTTAAGTTTTTCATCAGAGATTGCCTGGGACATAAGGACACATTGCTATATTTTTGTAATATTTCTTCTTAGTTTCATGTTACAGTTGCTAGCAGAAAAAAATTTTTGGTTTGGCCCTTGCTATTTCTTAGAACCCTCATGTCACCACATTCCCAGCCAATCTGTTGCAGTGTAGGGGCAGAATACCAAGAGGCCAATGTGCTGCTTCCCTGGGAATGTGAAATCTGTCAAGTCCCTCACATGCTTTATTTTTCCATAGTGCTACTGAGGGACAGAGTCCAAACCTAGGCAGGCTTGTGTTCCCTGCAGGTGTAAGGTCCACTTGTGCTGATGTGAATCTTGAGGTCTGCTGCCCAGCTGCACCCTGTACTACATGATACTGATCTTCAGGAGCACCAGATTGCTCATGTTGGGACTTTCATTGGGCTAGATGAGGGCCACACACATAAAATGTTGCTCCAGGAAGAAATGCAGCAACCTCGTACATGAGGGTACTGCCTCCAAGGCCCTGCCTCCCAGGCATGTGCAAGGCTCCTGGTGTTAAACATGCCAAACGGGAGGCACTAAATTGAGTGGGAAGTAGTTTTGAATAAATTTTTGTGTTTGAGGCCTATCTGTGTGTAAAAGTAATCTGTGGTTTTGTTAGTGCCCGAAGATGCAGCTGCCAGGCAGCTTCTGCTGTTAAAAGAGGTCTTGCCCCTGTGGAAGAAAAGCCTCCAGCACAACAAAGAAAGGGAGGCTCAACATTCCTGGTATTTCTACATTAAAAATGAACAATAATTAATAAAACAAAATAAAGATTTTAGGTCCTCAGGATACATAAATAGAAGAATAAAAGTGCCTGAGGGCACAGTTCCTGCCTTTTGCAGCCCCTTGCACTGACTTCTAAAAGCCAACGGCCAGCAGTGCCGTGGCCAAACCAAGTCTCCAAGTAACCTCCATTTCCATTTGGTGGACACACCAGAGCTGACACTGACTGGAGAAGGAATGAGAAAGAAATAAACCACTTTACTACCTGTGCCATTGCCTTTATTGTCTGTTTCTAAAAATATCCCCAAGGCCTAATATATGCCATAAACATAACATAAACAAATATAAACAGCAATGCACAGGCAGGATTTAAGACCACCCACAAACGGTTCGTTTTCAGGCATTGTAAACTGGCAAGAACACATTAAATGCTATGCATATTGCTGGAGCAAGTATAACTGGGAAGGGTGCCTAGAACATCTCACATGTTTCTGCCCCAAGACAAATGTATTCTGGGCAAAGATTACCAAAGTAACGACTAAGGATTACATCCATACTTGTAAGAACAGTTATCTATGCTCCAACGTGGCACAGGGAAAGGAAATCTCTGTGAACAGAGAATGGGGTGTTCTGACATTTTCTGCTCAAAAGGTATCACATGAGAGACATGAAGAGCAGAAAAAGCTTCCAAGCATAGACTTGAAGGATCATAGAATATGCTGAGTCAGAAGGGACCCATCAGGATCAAGTCCAACTCCTGCCCTTGCACAGGACAGCCCAAGAATCGCACCAAGTTCCTGAGACCATTGTCCAAATGCTTCTTGAACTCTGTCAGGCTTGGTGCTGTGACCACTGCCCACCTCTCTGATTTCTCAAGGTCTCTCTGCAGGATCTCTCTGCCCTCGAGGAGGTCGACAGCTCCTCCCAATTTAGTGTTCATGGCAAACATGTAGTATTTCTTTGAGTCCTGTGTCCAAGTTGTTAATGAAGATGTTGAAGAGAGCTGGGCCAAGGATGGAGCCCTGCAGAACCCCACTAGTGACTGGTTGCCTGTCTGATGTCAGCCATAACCCTCCGTGCCTGACCTGTGAGCCACTTGCTCACCCACATCCAATGTCGTTATCCAGCTGTGTGCTGGACATTTTGTCCAGAAGAATACTGTGAGAGACGGTATCAAGAACTTTGCCAAAGTCCAAAAAGATAGCATCAACTGGCTTTCCTAGATCAGCTAGGTGGGGTATCCTGTCATAGAAGGGAAGCAGGTTTGACAAGCAGGACTTTCCCTTCATGAAGCCGTGCTGGCTGTGGCTAATGACTGCACTGTTCTCCAGGTGTTTCTCTATACCTCCCAGAAAAGTCTTTTACATGATTTTACCAGGTACTGAAGTGAGACTGATAGGCCTGTAGTTTCCAAAGCCTCAAGCTCTTCTTTGTTCCTCATGCCAGGTGCATTAGCAGAAAAACACTTCAGGTGTGGTACATTGTAGCCAACAGCCAGTGAAGCAGATTCAGACATCCTATTAGCACTGCTTTCTTTAAGTTTTGTGGGTGGTACACCATCCCACTGCTCATCACTGGCAAGCCTGGTTTTGTCCCTTTCTCCATTCCAAGCTAGTTTAAAGCTCCATCAGTGAGCCCTGTTAGCTCCTGTGCTAGAACTCTTTATGTGCTCTGAGAGAAGTGTAAACTTGTGGCTCCAGACTTCACGGGAGGAATTCTCTGAGGCAGAGAGTGGGGATGGGGGTCAGATCAGCTCCATCTTCCTCTGGGCACCCACAGCAGCAGCAGCAACAGCAGTAATATTGCAGTACATGCAAGGTTTGCACAAAGCATGCCATGATATTCAGTGCAATGGCAGCAGGAGGATTCTGTACCTGCAACCCAGAAGCTTAAGTGAAACCAAAATTCTGCCTTTCCCAGAACCTTCTGGCAATGCTGCATCCCCAGGTGCTGAGCACGGTCCACTGCTTCATAGCAGCTCAAAGTAGCCCTGATGTTCAACAGCATTTTCTGCAAAGTGTAATCACTTTCCGTCCCCTCTGTCCCATGAGGGCTCACAGCACAGATGTAGCACTTAAAATACAGAGCTAAGCCTGGCCTGCAAACAGAGGAGTTTTGGAGCAGTGCTGGAGTAGTCAGGGAAAACTGTGTCCATTTTAATGAGACATCACAGTTAGATTTGTTTGTGCGATTCTTTAACAGCCAGACTGCAGAGAGCACTTTTAGTCCTGCTCAGTTGTAGAGTCCCAGGAGTCTCTGCTGCATGTCACGAGGAAAACATGCCTTCCCAGTAGATGAAGGCTGGGAGGGTCTTATTTTCAAGATCTGTTTCAGCTGATTGGACTTGTCTGTAAGTTAGATACAAGCATGATGAGAGAGAATTTGTGAGAGAAAATGAGATGCAATTCACCTGTAGATTGTAAAAATTGAGATTTAACTTTTATGTAAGTGTTCATTCCAGGAGCTGAGTATTGGAGCTAGTGTTTTCTTAATCACCACTGTTCTCCATTTACTCTCCTTCAGAGCATTGCATTCCCTGGAAAACTGATGCTGGCTCATGAATAAGCAATTACTTGTTACCTCCTTGTCCTCCTGCCTGGAGGAAGGAAAGGAGAAAGGTGCCCCAAGGATGTCTTTTCACTTCTGGAAAATGGTAGCTTGCAAGTGCAAATGATGTTTTTTTTTGTTTTGCAGGAGACTCCAGGTAGAAAATACTTTAAAAAGCAACTTAGTACAGGCTTGCCCGCATAGGTTCGGAGTGAGACATATACAGGCTGATGCAAGGGTTTTTTAGCAACAGTCAGGGATCATCAAGTCTCAGGAGAAGAGCAGTCTGAAGGACATCCCTGGCAGTATGCTGAGAGAGACCAAACACAGCTTACCAGAAGAATGGGATGGAGAATTAAAAGGTGATGAAGATGCTCTGAATGGTAGCCCATGACATCAGCACCAAAAGACTGATCAGCCAACACAGTGAGAGGGCATAGGGTAAGTGTTAATGGAGGGGAATGGCCAGATCCTGGGGACTGCATGGGGGGCCCATGTCATGCTTTCTGGCCCACAGAAGTACAGCACTGGGGGCTTACCCCACTTTCAAGGGGCAGGCTGGGGGAGAGGAGCATCACTGCTCCTTGCCAGGAGCAAGGCTAAATGGCCACTGACTTTTTCCAACCTGTTGCAAAGCACTTTGCCCTGGGAGTTATTATTTACCTCCAATGCATGCTTTTATTTGCATTTTCTGCAGAGCTAGCTAGTCAATATGTGGGAAGAATATTTTCTTTTGGTTTGCAGCTGGTATACCTGGAGGTTTGACTCCAACTTGCTTTGGCAATCCAATAACAAAATATTAAAGTTTTTATGTTTGTTATGTTAACAAGCTGTGGTGTTTGTTTTAGTGTAAGGCTTACATTTTCTATAGTTCAGCATGAAGCTCGCTGCACTTTATGAAAAATTTAAAAAAAGCCAACGGCTCTCAGTGCTCTGTTTGTGTATTTCTCTTCCAATCCTTTATTAAAGTGCTATTAGAAAATAGAAAGTTGCATGAAAGAACTTGGATCTCTTTATTGTAAATGTGCTAAATGGGATTGTCAGCTCAATGAACATTTAAAATACATTTACTAGCCTGTTTACCTTTCTGAAATTTATGTGTGCTTTATATGCAAGTTTAATTTAATTTCCATATTAAACCTGTTATCTGTAAATATAAAGGACATAAACTCTCCCTTTAAGGGGGAGAGAATAACAGATCGAATTGTATGAAATGGTAGCAGATGTTATTTTTCTCAAATAAATTAATTTAAATAAATTGCAGAGAAACATGCAGAAACAATTGGGGAACTGAACCTATGCTTCTTCTAGAAAAATATTTGTGGCACTTGTGTTCTGAAAACATGGTCTATTATGAAATAATTGAAAACTCCGGTTTCTGTAGTAAGGGGCCCATTTTTAAGTACAGTAGATTTACTGGTGATGTACCCAACAGACTGAAGAACAGTTGAAAGCAAAGTAATTTCCCCACCCTGCAGAGAGTCATGACTGAATCTCAGAGGCCATTTGCTGTCAGATGACTTTCAAGAATTTTTAAATCTATCTGTGGCATTGCAAGGGAAAAAATATGACTGCCCCAAGCACTCAGCCATAGCTTTATCAGCAGGTTGAAGACTACATTTCCATAGCAGAACTTTTCTCCCTGAACAGCTAATGTATCCTCACAGATACATCCTGTGGTGGCTTTGCCGAGATCTCACCTCTGCTCAGGTGAATATTCATCAGGGTTCAATTTTTCTGTGCTTGTCTGGTCTCAAACTGCAATGATTGCTTTTTTTTTAATGTCTGAAATCTGTTTTCACAATGTTGCGTGCAACCTGGAAGAGTAGCTGCTCTTTGTACAGTCAGCTCTTCCCTCTCCCGTCCCATGGCTGCCAAGAGTCTCAAATACAACTGCACCTCTAGTGCAACAGGAAATGAAGAAAAGAACAATATGGTTTGCAGGCCATATAAGAGTGGAGCAAGGGCAGCAAGTCAAAACAATGACGGTATATGTTGATTTTTTTCCTTTCCACCATTTCTCCTATAATTTAACCTGACATCCAACCTGACAAGAAGGAAAAAGCAGAAGAGTTGTGTGGTTGAGAAGAAGCAGATGGAGGAGTTCTCTCTATTCACAAGAGATCTAATAACCCGCCTATAAAGCAAAAAGGAAAAAGATCCGATCGTCCTGCTCCCTGCTAGTGGGCCAATTCTGGTCTGTGCCCTGGATCTTGCTGCCTGGTACATCTCTGTTTATGCAGTTTAAAAGTTTCATCACCCTAAGCAGAAGCAGAGTGCACTCCAGGAATACCCTCTGTTACTGCTAAACCAGATTGATGAGAAATTTAGCCCCTCTCATCTAAGATCTCTATCCTCTTATCATTACAGGCAGATCCAGTCCATAAGCTCAGCTGTGTCAGCTTAGCAGTTCCTTCTTAACATCAGCACTTTTCAGGGAAATAGAAACTGTGGATTTCCTGGTGCCTAGCACAGAAGAGGATCCTCTGGTCTCTCATTGAGGTCCCTCAGAGGAGTCTCAAGCCAGCCTCCATGGTCACCAGCAATGGACTTTCCTGTTGGGACTGGGGCAGGATTTCTTACTCCTGCCTCTGAGATTTGTAAGTCATCAAGAGCTCACTATAGGGGCAAAGCTGCCAAAACCCTGCTAATCAAACATCCAGTAAATTCAGCTCCCAGTCTTCTTGTCTGAGCTGCTCAGGAATAGAGGACTACAAGGAGCATCACTTAGGCCCCATTAAGGGCACAGCTGGCGGGAAATATCTTGTCTACTCTGGTAGTCTGAAAGTGCAGTGGATCAGCTCGGGACACTTCAGGCCTTTGGAGCATGTAAAGCCCTGGATGACTCTGTTTATTGTATAGTAGCAGCAGTTCCCTATAAGGGGGCAAGAAGTTAGGGATGCAGTTTCTGTTTCAGAAAGGTGATACACTTAACAACTTTGAAATATGTGGGGTAGCATGAAACTGTGAATTGCCTTTTATTTTTCCAACATATTTTGAACACAGAGCATCAGAACAGCTTTGCAGTTAGGCAGAAGTTTAAAAGCATTTTATTATATGTGATAATAAAGATACACCTTTAACATATTGTCATGTATTCAGAGGAGATAGCCTCAACCTTGACTTTACTTCCAGCAGCACCTCCTTCCCTGATGGCATATTCTCTTTGTTCACATTTTAAAACTGAAGTGCTTAGCTGCAGAGACCAGTAGAAGCAGCCTCAATCATAAGGAGAAAGCAATAAACAGGCTCAAGGATTTGGATGGAGAGAAAGAGGCCAAAAGGGAAAAAAAAAATCTTTTAGTATAGTTGAAAATAGGTTTACTGCTTCCTTCTCCTTGAAACTGGATTATCACATTTCAGATGCAACATTTTCAGACCCATTTCTCATGGTGTTTTTCAGTCTTCTGGTCAGGAAATATGCCTCAACTTCAAGGTAAAGTCTTGGAGGCAATATGTATCTCATGCAATACAAGTTAATTTATCTTGTATTGCATGGTTCCTGAAGCCCAGGTTTGTTAAAGGGGAGGAAAAACAGTAGCCCCAACTAAATCTGGAAGCCCAGTATATCTGATTTTCAAAAGTTTGTCTGTCCCTTGAAATATCAGCTCAAAAGACCTCCTCCAGCAAAGTCTAGCTATAAAAATGTGACTGGTACCAATGAGTTCAGCAGAAGTACCACAAGCTTCATCAGCAGCTTCTGTGAGTTCAGGGATTAAGCCCTTCAAGTGTTTACTGTGTTACAGGCTTCAATGCCACAACATGCCCCTGAAAGTTATGAATTGCACTGTTTTCAAGCAGAGACACGAGGAGCAAGTAACTGGCCAGGCCTGTCATGGGGGAACATAATGGTCTCAAAGTCAGTGGTGCTGCACAGACTCATCAGACTTTCCACTTTCCCAGGTGCAGGTTGTTCTGCACATGCATAACAATGAATTAACTCTTAGCTCTAAAAAATGCAGTGTTCTTACAAAAAAAAAAAAAAAAAGGAAGAAGAGACAAACAAAATCTCAGGAGTTCTGGAAGTTTGTCAAAGCTTGCAGGGCTCTTGGGATGTAAGATGGTGGTGGTCACACTGAGTGGCTTTGCTGATGTTCCCTTGATGCTGAGAGCTGTTTTGGTGCCAGAGGAAGAGCACAGCATGGAAATTATGGCAATCTAATCTGTATCTGCCTGGAAATACACAAAGGGGTTGCCCTGAGCTGAGTGCCTGCCTCGCTGCCTGCCTCACAGGCTTCTCCTGCTACAGGCAGAGCTGGGCAGGTTGAGAGGAGGAGGCAGCAACCCATGCAACAATACCCACTGCCAGCCCACATCTCTTGGAGCAGGAGCAGGGAGCCCTGCTATACTGGTTTCCCTGCAGGCCCTGTCCCAACCTGACCCTTCTTCCTCTCCTAAAAGGTCCAGCCTACTAGCCCCCAGGAAGAGATGGTGCTGATCAAAGGTGTGGGAGATGGGAAAAGCAGTGCCTTTTTGCATATTCAGCTCTCTGAGCACCTGTTCACTACAATGCTCCCCCTGAAACACCTTGCACATGTGCTTTTCCTTTTCCAACAATTTCTCTGACCCCCTTTTGCCCCAGGCATCACCACAGAGTCCACTGACTCTCTTCTAGTACGTCTTCTACTACCTTTCCCATTATTCCTAGTTTTCCCTGTTTCATTTTAGCACTGGCATCAAACTGCATTTTATTACTCTATGAAGAGCTTTGTCTGGTTAAGTAAAAGTATTTGCACTGCCTGAGAAGAAATACTCTGCAAATAATTAGTTCTTCATGATTTTCAACCCAGATGATTCTGCACTGAGTTTAGGGCTCAGTGCTCAGTGTGGTCCTCAGTCAAAAGCAATTTCTGCTCCAGACTGGAAAGTGAAAATTCAGTACAGCCTCCATGTGAACCTATAAATCAGCCCAGATTTAGAGAGGAGCCTTATGGACCATTAAATCCAAGGCTGCTGATCTAGATAAATGTATAATTTTATAGCACTTTCAAACAAGATGAGGTTCGTCTGTTTTGTGTATGATCCTCTTACACAGCTTCAGCAGTAACATAAAGTCCCAAACTCGTGAAAGCTGTCACTGAAGGAATGGCCTTATGCCAGCTTATACCATCTGAGCTGAGCTCTGTCCAGTATATGTAATAGCAATTAGAGTGTGGGGTGTGCTGTACATCTGACAAACTGAGCCATGGCATAATCAATAAACTTAATTACATATCACAGCCTGCCCACAGAGTATACAATTTTAATTCAATTATAATTCCCAAAAAATGATACATAGCAGAGCAGATATATTTATCACTGAGGTCTAAATCAGCTGTGCGTGTCAAGGCTGACACTTAAAAATGAAGACATTTATAGTTTCTGGAGCCCAAAGAAACCCACATAAAAAAGCACATTCTTTTCTTCTCAAAATAACTAAAAATGATGTGTCACTGATGGAGGATTCTTTGCCCAGAAAATGAGTCCAGAACCACAGTAAGCAGCACATTGTCTCCCCAGAGCCCTGAGCATAAAAATTTGAGAGGGGAGGAATCACAGGATCATCTCCAATGAAGTAGCCAGCAGACTCATCTCTGCCTCCACTGCCCTGGCATCCAAGACACAGCAAGTCAGGAAGATGCCTCCTAATCCAATGGGGCCACAAACCGTCCCCCAGCCTGCCTAGTGCAACATTAAAACCAAGAAACCTTGGTCACAGATATACCAAGTGCAAAAACTGTCCACACGTGTTCTCATATGAGAGTATCTGAGTTTCATCTTTAGGGACCTCATTCATCTGTAAATCTTCCCCTGCAGATAAGAAAGTTTCTACAACTGTCCCAGTTTTTAATGTTTGTGTAGCATTTTCTTGAGGTTTGATTTAGGCAGTCCCTTCTCTTTTCTTTCCCTTTCTCCCACCAGCATCAGGAAGGGATTTTGCTGCCTTCCATATGACTCAGGATGTGAGCGGGGGGGTTGGGGTAGGTAATCTTGCTCCAAATATGTCTTTCCTATGACAAATACACCAGGATGTTACACCCTGAGGAATTAAAAATGACTAGGTGGCAAGAAGTATAAAGCTAATACCAGAAAAATAAGTCAGGACCAACAGCCAGGGGATTTGCTGCACAACTTAAAACCAATGGGGTGTCCTGATCACCAAATCAAATGCTTTGGTACTGTAGGCACCATGTCCCATAATCATAATCACAAATGTATTCATGACCCGTTCATACCCTTTTGTTCTTGTGCAAGTGCTGCCCTTCAGCATAACAGCTGTTTTCCTTCCCTAGTGTCTACCCCCAATATGTTTATAGGCAGCAATCAGATCCTTTGTTTTGCCAGATTTAACAGGGCAAGATCCTCCTCCTTCTTTAAAGCAAGGCTGCCTGTTTCCTGTATCATGTTCTTGGGTCTGTTTCAATTGATTTTGTCTTTTGTGGCTGTGAGATACCAGGCTGACATGGATGGATTGAGGTTTGCCTCCTACACCAGTGTGGATCTTTCCCTTTCTCTTGTGTGGATTACCAGGTGTCTGAATTACTTTGACTGGTTTTTTTCCCACAGAAGTAGGTGGTTACAGTCATCATTAAGTCCAGTTTGACAGAAATCAGCCCATGCCATGTCTCTAGGCACATTCTATCCCAGTCCCTGCTTAGGTCCTTCCAGAAGCTGTTTGTCTGAGATTTAGTCTTGCAAGGATGAGCTAATTCCCAAATTAAAAATGTTACCTCGCTTCTTTCTTCACCCTTAGGCAAAGCTTTTTTCAAAATCCATTTTGGATCTCTGGCCTGGAATTGAATATCATTTGTTGGTCTCAGTTTTTGCTGTCTAGTGCCAATGACTGCAGTGTTGGATGCACAGAAACCTCCAGCTGCTCAGGAAGGAGCCATAGCTGCCCCACAGCAGAGGGAATCCAGCAGGGCCTCTCTGACTGGCATTGTCTTTTGCTCCTAGTGTCTTAGACCAAAGCCAGTCTTCATTCATGTTCTACTCCCATGGGCTTGGTAAGGCTCACACAACCATTTTCCTGCATCTCTCCCTGTGGAGCACTGCCTTTTCTGTGTGGGACAGATGTATCTTGTTCCATCCTGGTCCCACTTTCAATTTGGCTGTGGGAACAGAGGAAGCTGAGCAGCTCTTTCAGCTGCTAGCCCCTGTGTAGGACTTCTGAGAAAGTCTGTCCAATGTGCCAGGAGGTGGGACAGCCAAAGGCCCCTGGGAAAACAAAGCTGAGAGAAGCTTGCTCCCTACAATCTCCGCCTCTTTGGGACAGAGGTGGCAAACACCTGCCCTGTCAACTCACTGTGTAACTTGGTGTATTTGCCTTTATAAATTTGCCTTCATCAAGGGAAAACACTGTATTCCTGCTATGTATCAGCTGTGAATGAGGCTATCACAATAGTTTGTAGGATGAAAACAAACCACTAGGGCAAGATATAATTTTCTCCTTCCCCATTCCATTGATTTTGAGATGTAAAGAGGTGTGAAAGCTACAGATTGTCTTGTCTTCACTTGGATGAAGCTCTCAGCAGCACTAAACATCATGGCTGGTGCAAACAAATGGCACACCTTTCTTTCCCTTGAAAATCTCAATTTTCTGTGGTTCTTTGAAATCCTCTGCTTCTGCAGAATCTGAACAGTCATTAAAAGAAAAAAAAAAAAAAAAAGAATTTACAGCCCTTTTGATTACAAATTAACCCCCAAATGTGAGCAGAGCGTAGCTGATGCTGTGCAGGCTTCCTGCCGCTCCTGGCAGCCTGAAACAATGGCTTGAACTTGTACAAAATCTGCTGCCCTTGTCAAGGCACCAGCAGTGCTATCAGGAATGCGCAGTGATAACCCTGAGCCTGCCACCATTAGAGTTTCACATTATCAGGAGGGGTGTGAGTTGAAGAGGAGACAGAGTCCTATGGCAGAGAGGGTGTCCTTGCAGGGAGAGGATGGCAAAGGGAAGAAGGAGACTGGGGTAGGTGTCTGAAGGATTGTCATTGCCACCTCCTCTCTTGCCCAGCTCCCTTGGAGCTTCTGCTGTGGAGGGGGTCTCCTGTGAGGTTATGCTTGGTCACTGGAGGGGACCTAGGGCTAACCATCAGTTACTATGTGGGAGCCCTGTTACTCTGCCTGTTCCTGCTTCCCATTTCTCTGACACCAGCAGGACATGGTTGTACCTCCAAGATTAGGACAAAGTCTGATATTTATAGAATAACCTGCAGACAGGGTTCCAAAGACGATCTGAAAGTGCACCTGGTGGGTCAGACTTAGGGTCCTCCCCATTCTTTGTTACTCAGAACAAATATGCTGGATGCAGACTAAGATCTGGAGATAGTCATGGTCTTTTTTAGATACTCTAGGACGAGTTAAAGACAGAGCAAACAGAAGAACCCAGAACAGGGTTCCACATTGCCATTTCTTTCATTTGTTCATCTTTCACCTGTGGCAAGTAGTAAGGAAGGAGATGAAATCAGGGGGAAGATCTCACTGGTGAGAGTTGAAGCATGGGTGTGTAAGACTTTCTCAGCACCATGTGCTGTCCCAAGAGAGATACAAGGAAAGAAATGAAAGGTGCAAGAAGTACTTCGAGCAATCTGTAGGAATTGGAGGAAAATTGGGAAAAGGGATATGATTACTCTTATGTTTGGAAAGATTTTGTGTTTGGGCAGTAGCAGAAAGACTTTTAAATAGAGAATTAGAGAAGATGGTAGTCTAGGAAATGCATTTTGTTCAGAAGGATTTTGGATAGCAGGTTATATGGCAGAGAGGCTGAAGAATAAAAGAGCAGTTGAGTGGAGCCTGGGATGGTTACTCTGTGATGCTCTCAAAACCAGAAGTGGCTGGAGGAGTGTCTCAGCTGACTTTGGGCATGAAGATTCAAAAGATGTCCAATTGCAGAAAAATAAACATGTTGGATGTGTGATGGGAGACAGAAGAGTGAGATCTACCCAGAGGCTACCAATCTGACAGCAGATGAAATGGCTGGGAGATATTAGTGAGGTTTAAAAGAAATGATGTGAAGTGACCTGCAAATTAAACTAACCTGGCACTTCTGCTCTCAGATACAACAATATATTCATGGTGATTATAGTGGATGAGAAATGAATGTTCAGTTTTTATATCTTCTCTCTTGACATCTATTCTGATTTGCAAATCATAGACCAACACTCTACTGATTAGAGGATTATATGACTAACTTTCAGCAGGCAAAGAGAAATCTGTCCTTTTTTTCTGCTTGAGATGGAAGAAAAGTCATCAGTACTGAAGATTTGGCATCAGGGCTCAAGTTTATTTTCAGCTGAATATTGAGAATTCTGCGCAATCTCAGCACAATCCATCACATTCAGATTTTTTCATGTTAGACTTAGCAAGTTTCATGGCACTGATGGAATGGAGGAGAATGTGGTAATTATTAATGTCAGCAGGATTATGTAGCGCTTGTTACCTACCTTCCAGGAAAAACAGGAAACATTGCTGACATGGAGCACAATTTTATTTATTTTTCACTACTCAGTCTGTTTCCAAATTGCATGAATCTCACTTGCTAAGGCTGAGATGAGAGGCAGGACGATCTAGGGAGTGAAGGGGAGGAATCTGTGTGCACATATTCTGTGTAAGATGTACCTCACTGCGATGTCCTGTGTGAGTCCTCATCCCAGGTGGGACTAGCACCTGCTGCTTCATTTGATATATCATGTTCCAGAAGGGTATGAATCATTTGGAAATCCCCAGAAAGTCCTGAGGATAGCTTTATCTCTGCCCTGGCCCCTGCATGGCCATTACATAGTCAGTAATTTTCCTTTTACTTTTCCATAAAATTACTCTCAATAACATTTTGAGTATCACAGCTGTGCTGTGGGGCTAAACTCGATAATATTGGGAATACATGCTGGGATCATGACATAAAAACTCCTGGATGTGCCGTGGACATTGGACTGTCAGACAGAAAAGTCCTGGCTCCTGGGTAACACCTACAGTCTCGAGAGTGTGGTGTGAAGGAACTAGGGACAAGTGAAAATGTCCATGTGGGAATGTAAGACAGGGACTGGGGGGCAGAGCAGAAAGGGGAGCTGTCATCCTTCCCAGTTCTGACAAATCAGCACCAAATATTCAACTCCTTCACAAACCCAGTGTGGTGATCAGGGTTTGTGCCATTCCTGGAGAGCTAAATGTTCCAGGTAAGTGCTATTATTAGGTGTCCTGTGAGCAGAGGAGCAGAACAAGCAAGCAGCCAGCTTTGTAACTTATGGATACTGAATTTAAAAAGTCGGGAAGGACAGAAATGAGAGAGACTGGGAAAAGGCAATGCTCTTTCTGCAAATGCAGAAGCAGCCCTGACAAAGACATGCATATAAAGTTGGCAGAGACACAGGGTAGTAGCAAGGTTTGAGCTTCAGCTTGAGTGATCTGAATTCTGGATCTGCGGAGAACAATACTGCAGGAAAAGAAATGCTTTGGGATACCACAGGGCTGTGTCTTTTCCACCTGGGGAGAGAGTCACACCTAGGAAATCAGAAAAGATGCATGGGCAGCAGTGAACAGGGAGGATTTCTTCGCTGTTTCTTGTAACACAGGGCTGGTGTTTTCCCTGAAACAAGCAGGCAGTGATCTAATTCTCACTGTGCATGTGTGGTTTTTTTTCATCCAGTGCATCACTAAAACACTGAACAGACTTTAATGGCCATCATATTTAATATGTGATGATCCAGGTACAATCTGCTGTGGAAGCAGATGAGGCAGTTTCTTGGAGTCTGTTTCCAGCCTTTGTTCTCTCTGAGTTTGCTCTGTTTTGTATTTGTGTTCATCCCAAGTGTGTCAGCATGAGAACAGATGAGGATGGTGAGGCAGAGCAAGCAATTCTGCTGAGCCTTTGGGACTGATGCTTGTGCCGTGTTTTGGAGCGTTTCCTCTGATATCCTATACTCGTTTCAGAGGCTGGCAGAGCTGAACCTAACCCAGAGCCAGCTCTTCCCATGCTGCCTGTCCATCCTCAGCCTGTGCATGTCACTGCTGAGGAACTGGCCTCTGGCTGGACCTTTTGGGGTCAGACTGAGCAAAGTTGCTTGGGAAAAATCAGACCAAGTTAAGGTTCTAGACATCCTCTGCCTAATGTCTCCCCCACGTGCAGTAGCAAGCTCAGTTCTAAGTTTGGTCCTGACTTTGGACTTAAGTTTGGACCCAAATGCTGCCTAGATATCCTCTAGACCCTGAGCTGACTGACAGAGAACACGGGTCCTGCATAAGCTGATCGTTAATCGAGAAGTACAGTTTGGTCCTGGAGGTGAACAGTCTGGCAGGTGTGCTGCCAACAGGGATAGCACAAAAAGACCTGGAGAAATTAAAGGATCCCTTTCCCCAGCAAGCCTTACAGCAGCTGCTGGCTGCTCAGCTGTGGCCCAGGCAGCAGACAACAAGCCTGCAGGAGCTGGGGATAAGGAGGGGAGGCTCCAGGGGTGGCTCACATGGCTCAGGAGCATGGGCTCCAGCATGCAGGGCTGCTATGGCTTGCATGTGAAAGCAGGACTGGGGAGCAGAGGTGTGAGGCTCCTGTGTGACTTATGAGCTCACCTGCTGGCCTGACAGTACTGCTGACCCCCTGGCTGGTGCCAACCGCAGGGAGCCTGGCCTTGGCACCTCCCCATGCTGTGGTCAGGGGGTACCCCAAAGAGCTGCTGTAGGAGCACAGAGCAAAGTAAAAATAGCCCCTTCCCATTTATAACCTCAAAGTGTAATACTCCCTGGCCCCCAGGCTGAGGGCTGTGCACACAGACTGGAAAGCAGAGATCCCCATCTTCTTCCTGCTCTCACAAAGCTTCCCTGGTGACTGACTAAGCCTAATGGCATGAGCAATAATTGCTACTGCTTAATCAGGATGGTTTTAGGAAAAAAATTGTCTAATGAGAATCCATTTTGCATGTAGCAGGTAATTAAAGGACGCTGGAGCAGAAAAAAGATATATGAGCCTCTGAACCTGGCTTTCTGGAGAGACAGCACAAAACAAAGGCAAAGGTGTATATTGTGCCAGCTGTTTCCACCAGGATCTGGAAGGATGAAAAATGAGTCCCTTCACAACCCATGCCACTGTACCTTCCTGAGATGGTGATCTCTGCGTGAGAGTGCTCACGTATATGTGTGCAGCCACATCAGAGAACTACACCAGAGATCAGCAGGAGACCTCATGCCTCACTTGGCATGAAGCAGCAAAAGGCAGTGCAGTGACCAGAAAAACCTGCAGCCCACCATTTGCATCCCCCAAGGATCCCTGCATGAATCCTAGAGGGATGAAATAACTGTGAATTGAGGGATTATCTCACATACAGGACAAAAGGGAGGGAAAAAAGAAGCCATTTTCAGTTTTATTATCCTTAATATCCCATTCATTGTTGTGCCTTCCTATGCCTCCTCAGTTGTTTTTTGGTTGGCTTTTTAAAAATTTTATTAATTTTCTCCCCAGTGTAGAGTGTGGGATTGGTCAAGGAATGTTCTGACTTTGGGAGAGGAAGGCAAACTGGCTTTGGCACAGGTCTCCAATCCTTTTGTGCACAACACAGCACCTCTGAAGAAAAAGTAGAAAAAATGCTCTTCCTCACCAACAGTGGTATCTACTGAGAGAGGAAGGGGAAAACTTCAGGGAAGGCAGTGGCTTAAATGATACATACAAAAAAAAATCATATTCAGATTATACTCATCTTTGAAGCCCCTTCATCCTCTCTGATACTGTCCTTCTAAGCCTTCTATATCTCTGGAGACAACATTTTAAACCCACAAAAATAGGGAATGAGGAATGGCTGAAATAATTTCAATTCCTCTCAGCTCACACTTGTCAGAATCCCAGAGGCTTCCACCCCCCAGCAGCAGATACCTCTAGAAAGCAGCTCATACCAGCTATCTTAGGTGTTTGTAGCTCAGGGAGATGGCCAAGATGACCAAGACCTCTGGTGATTGCTTCTCTCTGCCAACATGATGGGGGAACAAGAATGACCAGTTTAGATTAGACACCAAGAGAGAGATTGATCTTGCCGAACTTTAAAAGCCTATATCAAAATGATAACGGTCTGGGTTCTCTTTATAGTTGATGGAGAAAAAGCCATTTCTACATGTGACTCGCTGGATCTCTTTTAGACATATTTTTTAGGATGAGATGTGCTTACGCATCAGAAGTGCCTGTTTCTCTTCATTGCCTATAAAGGAGTCAGTATGACTCGCTCAGCTGTTGACGTTTGCACTGTAGGAATCTAAATTTGGGCAGATGAATACCATTTCCAACTTTCAGTCTGCTGAAGTTAGGTAACATGAATTCTACTGTGGGCAAGTGCTAAATATTTGAATAGATGCTATTTTTTAATTCACTCTCTCCTTGCAAGACAACCACATCAGTAGGGTTATCTGTGGGAAGAGGAAACAGTGTGTGTCATTAAAACCAGAAGACATCCAAATTCTGTACTTTTTTTCTGGCACAGATTACCATGTGATCTGCAACAGATTTCTTAATCCCTCTGCTATTTAAGCTTTACCACTATTCAATTTTCGAATGTTACCTTACAATTTAATTCCTGAATGTGCAGACAATACTTTTTAGCACTTCGCCGTTCTAGTTTTTCCTCATAACATTTTTCTGTGAAATATAATTTTGGGTCCAGATTCATTACATTTTGAATGTTTTGCCTTTCCCGCCCTCCTCTGGGAAGTGCTATGCATTTCTTTCATAAATCTGAACTCTCAAGCCTGAAGAATGGCACTAGTATTTAATATCAGAGCATCACTCTTTCACATTTGCTGGCTCTGAGAGGAGTATTTCAGGTTTTCTCTCCCTTCTTACTTTTCTTGAGTCTTCAGTTCTTCAGTGATGTATAGGGCAGTATGTTCTGTTCCAGAAGAAGACTTGGGAACAAATGCCTGCTAGAGAAAAGGCTTTTATAATCTATTGTGTGGGAGCCATTGTGCTAGTTTGACACCTATTTCTACTTGGCTCACAGTTTCATCTAGGAAAGGTTCTTTCACTTTGGAAACTTGGGAGAGAACCATGGAGGGCAACTACTTCTTGCATAGGTACAAACACTCACTCCTTACCCTGCGTGGCAAAAATGTGACAGAAAGCGATGATGCTAATCACTTAAAAAAATTGATGAATGAGGCTTAATATTCACCAGAAAAAAATGCTTGTCACAACATTCAGATCATTCTGTCTAAGAGTCTATAAATTTCAAAGGCAGGCAAGCATCATTGCAAGCAGCAGCAGGATGTTCACCACCTCTGAACAAAGGAGAAGGGAAGCACTAGCAGTTCTCCAAGGAGCTCACAACTCTCAGTGCAGCCCAAGGAGCAGTGGTGGCTGTTGCACAGCTGGGAAGGAATGTGAAGGGAGAGCACTGAGTTGTCTTGCTGAGGTCACAGCTGAATGGCTGGAGAGCAACTGGAGAGCTCAGGACAGCCTTTGAATGAACAGGAGTATTTTTCTAAAGAATGCACATGAAAGCCACAAACATGGAGAAAGTGTAGAACATGCACCCACAAGGACTAAATTTAAAAGATGTGCTTAGCAGGGAACACATGCATAGCATATGGATGCAGCTGATGGAAGAGTTGTTGGATGCTGTTCAAGACACCACTCACATAGCAGATGAACCATAAATTTAAGCTACACATGTCACATCCTTACCGCTAAGGTTCCCTTTAGTCATGTGTAGATGCAGTTTAGCTGTAGGATCCTGGCTTGTGAGCTAACTTAGTCTCTCTCTGAGTGCAGTAACAGTAGTGGGCAGGACACAGAATGCAGAGGGATCCTCAGCTGCTCATTACCTTTGGTGAGTTATTAGCCTGTGGGCTTTTTGCAGCCCTTACCTTGGCATTTGTTAGTCCTGGTGCCTGCTGCCTAATGGATGTCACATGCTGTCCTTCAGCCCCTCAGCTGCTCACTGACTGACAGGCCAGCTTCTTTAACATTTGCCTTGATACACTTTCTGGTATTAAGTTATGCTCCTTGAGCTGATTAAAAGCCTTCCAAGACTATATCATTGCCAAATCTCCTATACACATGCACAAAGACAATCATAAATAGTAAAACCTGTTCTGGATTTCTCCAGTAAGGGTGCTAGTATCTAAGTCTCTGTCCTCTGGGATTTTTCTGTATCACTGGGCCAATTCATGTTTCTGAAAGGTACGTAAGAGTGCTAGGTTATTATTCTTCACAATTTCTTTCTGCTTTCAAAATCTTTTAATCCAAAATATAGTATACCAATGAAACTGCTAAAAAAGGTAAATATTTACAGAACAAAAATCAGACCTTCCACTTCCATGCAGCACTGCAGTTGTAAGAGATTCCTTGCAGCTGCTTGCAAGCAATTAAAATTTTAGATTTGCACTATACTTTTGGAACCTAATTTTATAAGCAGCTGCCGACAGTCCATTAATTTGAATCCAAAATGCCCTCTGAGTTAGACTAGTGCTAAAGAAAGCATTAGTTTCCATTCCAAAATGGGCTTTATCACACATTCCTGCCACCCCTTTTGCATATCTGTTTGACTCAAGGCAATAGCAGCATAGTATTTAAGTGCCAGTTATATTTTGGTAACATGCACAATATTTTAACAGGGAGAGGAAAACTAAATGACCTTAAACCTTGTTAGAATAAGAAAGAAAAACAGATTTAAGCATTCATTGGAAGGATTTTTAGGGAAGTCTTGCATATCTCTTGGTTGGGAGGCTTTTTAACATCATGACTAACACTCAGATTTTGTGGATGTACAAAACCAGAACTAATTTTTTTTCCTCAAATGGGTCTAAAGGAAAGAAAAAAAATCAAACATGTTTCTCTTTCTTAAAAGTCAGGTTTCAGCAGAATACTGATATTTGTCACCACTGAATCTGTATTTTGGTAGCAGCCGGTGATACCACTCTGTGATGGCAGTTTCTTTCAGATTTGAGGCTGTATGGTGGAAACACAGATGCAGAGGCATCTGTGATATGATTTAAAGGATAACCTGCTGTCTTGGGGTGACTTGATGTTGTATTCCCTATTGCTGCACTATGCCCAGAAATTAGTATATATGCCTTTCTATGCTTTTAAACTGAGCATGAGCGGAGAGAGAAAAAAAACCCTCAAGGACACAGACAGAGATAACACACTCTGGTTCTCTGCTTTTTTTTTTTTTTTTTTTTTTTTGGCTTCCGTGTTCTGCTGCTGGGGAGAGGATTGGGGAAGCACCCTGCTTGCTGGTTCAGCCAATTAACCAATTTTTCTTTTTTTTTTTTTTTTTCGCTCCAGAGAGTTGAACTTTGTATTTCCTGGGATTTCAGATTTTTTCCTTTTTCTGCTGGACTGCTTCAATATCAGAACACATCGGAAGGACTTTCCACCAAGCACAGAGGGCCTGGCCCTGGTCCAAGTCTCAGCTCCGAGGAGGAGGGAGACCAAAGGGAGGACTCTAACACTTCCCCAGGTTTTTCTCCACAGCAAGAGATTTTATTATTTAGCATTATTATCCTTTCCCCATGTGTTTGTTAAGTCAATCTTTTTATCTCTTTCACTTTCCTTCAACGAAAAAGTTTATTTTTTTCCCAAACCTGGTGGGGGAGGGGTGGTTTGTAACCTGCCTTCTCTCAGAGAATATATTTCTAAATTTGGCACACCTGCTGTTGATGATGCTGTATCTGGTGCAGGATTTGGAGGTTTCTTTGGTGGCAGGTTTTGTTGTTGATCTTACTGTTAATGAGTCGTGGCAAAGAGGTAATGAAGAGAAATGGCTTGAATGAGAAAGTAAGCTGGAATTGAAAACATAGGAAAACAAACTATCACTGAGCCAACTAGCAGCAGCAGGGTTTTGTGTCTTTTAAAGATACTGTGCAGAGGTAAATATTAGTACCTCTGTGAATATGGAGCTTCTCCCAAAATCCAAAATGGAACATGGGAAAAAGGTGGATCTCTTCTTGGTAGAACAGTGGACTGATGGGCAGAATAGGCTGGAAACATTCTGCAAGACATGGCATAGTCAGTGGCATAATTTATTAACAGAAATGGTGAAGTTAAGAAATGAAAGGCCCTAAATACAGAAGCGAAAAATTTTGACCAAATCATGAAGAGAAATGGGTTGTGGTCAGAGATAAATCTGAAAGATGACCTGAACAGGAAATTTTAAATTACTTTCAGGGAGCTAGAACTGCCAAAATGAAAGGCAGCGAGAAACTAAGTGTTGATGGCAAAAGGAATTGAGCTTCCGGAAAAGAATTATAATAATGAAAAGGCTAAAATCTAGAGGTGGTGGGGGAAGACTGAACTGAAGGTAACACACAAAACAAAAGGATATGGCCTCAAGTTTCCCAGGGGAGTTTTAGACTTGATATTAAGAAAATATTCCTCACAGAAAGGGTTGTCAAGCACTGTAGCAGGCTGCCCAGCGAGGTGGTTGAGCCAGTGTCCCCGGAGGTATTTAAAAGACATGTAGACGTTTTAGGGACATGGTTTAGTGGTGGACTTGGCAGTGCTGGGTTAATGGTTGGATTAAATCACGTAAAAGGTCTTTTCCAATCTATATGATTCTACGATTTGTGATACTGGAAAAATTTAGGAAGAAGGCAGAGATTCATGTAGAGGAAAAACAAGCATCAGTTTAGCAATCCTGAGTTTAAGATTACAGCTATGCAATAAATAAGTCAGAAAGACAGTTAAAGGTGTGGTTTTCATCAGATGTCTGGATTTGCAAAGCACTCCTGAAATTTCTCGTCCCAAAGTAGCTAAGGGTGTGCAAGACTTGAGACGGCAGGAGATGGGCCAGAAAGTCAGGTCCTTGTTGGACCCATGCAAGCCACTAGAAGTACAAGGGGACTGCAACAAAGTGAAGGAGAGCTGAAAACCAGTAAAGGACTGTGTTGCAAAACCCTCAAAGTGAACAGGGCTTTAAGAACAAATGGCAGTGAAGTTGAAAAGCAAAGGGGCAGAAGATGTAGTAATATGCTAAGGTGTTGTATTAGTCTGCCTCTAGCTAGTCACAAAGCTTGTTCATGCATCATACGTACAGAAAGCCTGTACCTCACTAAATTTTATTTTACTTTATTGTAAATTAAATTTGACCAAGATGTACCTGTATAATATTCATAATGTTTCCATCTGCCTAGAACGTTAGACTTGCAAGCCCTTAAAAAGAAGAAAACATCTTGTATTAAATTTTCCAAGCAGCTGAAATGCTGCTGCTCTTTTTATTTTTTACTCTGTAGTTTAAATTTAAATTTATGTTTCTAAATTTACATATTCAAAAAGTTAATCTGAAACCTGTTTGGAATTTCAATGTCTCTTTATCACATTTCGTTTAATGCAGCTACTACTCAAATTGAGGCATCACCCCTGCAGCTACTGGACGTCAAAGGACAAAAAAAAATTGCTTGAAAGAAAAACTGAAGCCACATTTCTATTCTGCATTTGAGCTGCTGACATTTTCTAGATAACACCAAGAGATGTCAGAATACTGGCTGTTAAAGCAGTCTATGTTTGGAGCCTATTAAGCTGAAGTCTGAGAGTGAAGAGAAATGTGAAGACTTCTGCAGGGACTGACATATACCATTACTTGCTATATTTCAATTTTGTAGGGAAAAGAAGTTTTTCCTTACTTTTCTTTCCCAAGAGTTACACTTAAAATGTGGCAGGTCAGCGAGAGCCTGTAATTTCACTCTAATTCCTCTGTATATTCAAAGGTTACATAATACAGCCCTTGCCCTTCTGATGAAGAAAGCCTGGGAGGAATTCCCACCAGACGCCTCTTACTCTCTTATTACTGTCAGTGGCCACCACTAACCTGTCTTCTCCTCTGACACCAGTAATTCTGCCTCTTTAATGGTCCTGCACTATGTTGCTCAAGGTCCAGACTGTCTGTTCTTGTTGTTAAAGATGTAGTTCCATCATGTTCTTTAGAGTTACACTGGTGTAAAGGCATCTGGATGCAGAAGTAGGGCTCTGAGTGTCTTGTTCAGGTCTCTTGTATGCCATGTAACACAACCAGAATAATCTTGGTCTTGCTTCCTAAGCACTCTCTCGTCTTCTTATGCAGTGGTAAGCGTAGGGAGGAAATTGGTTTCCTGGCAGCTGAATTCTCCCTGGAGCTCCTTGGCATGCACAGGAAATCTGTCAGGGCACCCCTTCAGAGACCACATTCCTGTCCCTCAGTCCTTGCTCCAGCTCCTCTGTCCCATGCTCAGGAAGGGATGTCTCAGCACAGACCTTCCCCTCATCCATTGCATGTAGCAATGAGCCTGCGACATGCTAAGAAAAAGCATGAAGAATTGAAGAGACCAGCTATTTACTGCCAGAGCCGAGCTACTTTTCTACAAAGCCAGTCTATCATGCTCTGCCACACTGACAGCCTTGGAAAAGTTGCAAAGGGCTGGGTAGGGTGCATATGGTCAGGGAGGGTGTGTAGGGCTGGGCAGAGCTGTGCCTGGACTGACAGGCCCAGATGGATTCTGTCCAGCCCTATCTGGGATGTCTCTGCCTGCTAATCTTCATCTTAGGTTAACCGACAGCTGGTGGCATTTAATCAGAGACACCATTCCTGTAGGCCCTCCGCACTAATGAGGCTCCTGAACTGTGTTGTGCTGGATAATGCAGATCTATCAGTTGCTTCCTTCAGTTGTTCCCAGAGCCTTTTGTGTCTGCCAGTTTATAGATTTTCCTAAATATTGTTTCTGACCTCAAAGATATGTGAAAGCATTTGAACATCCATCATATCTGAGCAAGAAATATTACAGAACAGCTTGTCTTCCTGCATAGCAGCTGGCCAGAGATTTTCTACTGAAGCTCCTGCCTCAGCGTACACTACTCTTAGCATTGATATTCTCCACTTATCTGCACCTGCTTGCCCTTCCTCAATAGCACTGCTGTTGCCTGCCTCAAAGGCAGTAAGGGTGTGTGTCTGACTGACTGAGGTTGCTACAGGGACACATAGGCCCGTTGCCAAGCTATGGGGAACTTAGAGGAAGCAATTTGAGCAAGCAGAGGTGCACCAAGAAATGCACGCCTTAGTCTTGAAGGCTGAATCCAAGCAGAAAGAGCCCAGGAAGCTGAAATCCTTTGTATATGCCAATGTTAAGAACGTATGAACTAATTTGAAGCTCCTTTCACCAAATTTAATTTTCAACTGATGGTCTTCAGGAACTAATTCATCATTTCCTCAGTTTGGATCTTTTTGTTGTGACTTGTAGTGATGAAAGGTACAAGTGGTGGGGGTAGTTGGTGTCTTTACCAGCACCAACACAGTCCCTGGGAAGATCTGAGTGTAAGGTGGCTGAAGCCTTACTGCAATAGCTGTAGGCCCCTGATTAGCTAGGCCAACACCAACTTAAATTCAGCAAAATGTGCTACTTCAACGGGAAACCGAAAGAGGCTGAATGCTTTTCACCCTAAGCAATAACATTTGGCTCTTCCCAAGAGCCAGCAATTATCAGCTTGTATGGGTGAGCTAGTCAGAAAAATAAAAGGCCTCATTCTCATCTCAGACTGGAATAACAAAGAGGGTAGTCCACCAAACTTGCTTCATCTAAGAGGTGCAAATGCAATGCAAATGAAATATGACACCCATACAATTTTAGGGTTTTAACTTTTCTCTTAGTTTGAAGGAAAAATACTGCTTGAAAATCCAGTAGATATGCTAGAGGAAAGAAAAGTATGTAAACATTCTAACTAGTAATGCAGAAAGAAAAAGTATTGCTCAGAAAAATTAGATGATGTAAACCTCTAAGTCATCGTCAAGCATGCATTCAAGGACATGTTTATGTTATTTTGCTCAGTTTCTTTTTCTTTCTTTCTGAAAAGAGAATTTAGAATTAGAAAAGAGAATTCTTTCTATTTATTTATTTCCATTTCTATTCAGATTTATAAATATATGTACACAGAAATATTAATATTTTGTGTATGTGGGAGCTGATTTTATTCAGCATTTTGAAAATCCTTAAGTCTGCTGTTTATTTCAATTATTTATCATTTTGCAAAGGGAATGCAGGCACGCGGAGCTCAGAGAAAGATCAGAGTCCAGCTCTCCACAAGATTACTTTTTCTTCTCAATCCTCAGGGACCTGATTGAATTTTTCTCTGTTTATTATTATTTTATATTTCTTCTTCATGCTCTATTTATTTATTTAGATTTATAAGTGATACCACCATGCTAAGGGCAACTGTCCTCTCTGAATCATTCCTCTTGTGCCTGTGACATTTGTGCAAACCTCATGTCTGCCTGATGTGTTTCAGCTCTCAGTTGTAAACTACTTCAGACCACTGTATTGTTTAATTTTTTACGCCCTTGGCCAAGCATCCTGGGACCAACAGCATAATATTCTATTTGACACTAAGCTTCACATATACTTTACAGTCTCCGAATTCTCTGGGGCAATAGCTGTCTTTTGAAATTATGCAGCGTGGGGCCAACATAATTGGGCCTCAGGCCTCAAGATGAATCCCCAAGGCACTGCCACAATGCAGTGTATACTTCTTACAGCCGAGGAGGTGGATCACCAGAATAAGTGCTGAATTCTGTGTCCCTTGGCAGCTTCGCTTTCCTGCTGAAACTCATGCTACAGCTAAACATGAGTTCAATGCAGGGGTAAGTGATGACATTTAAGAGCTTAAGGAGGTCAAAAGAGATGATCCAGTGGTTCCTCTCAGCCTTCGATCCATCAGTCTATGAATGCCAATAAGAGCAAATTAAAAAGCATCTCTGTGAGAAGGTCTCCAGAGTGAGAAGGCCATTGCTTCTGGAACGCTGTGGGAGTTTTGCTGGAAGACTTCTTCAGGACTGAGGCCTGGTGTAACTCTGCTTTCAATGAACAGGCACAACCTCAGGGGGAGTACATCTATCTGGGGCAGTGGAAAAAGGTGTCTCTATAAAAATGTCATCTTAGCTAAGCTGGAGGTATGACAACTTTACTACTGATTCCTAAGTGGTGCCACAAATAAGTGAATCAAATTCCCCACACAAAATTTTTAGGAGCAAACAGCCAGGAATAGTGAACAGCATGGATCAATTTTGAATTGTTGACTGACTAGCTGTTGACCCTCCTTTAAATTCTCAACAGTTTTGGAGTTGCTCATTTCTGCTGGCTCTGGGTTAACATTCTATCTCAAAATAATCTGAAGCTAAAAGCAAAAAAATATCATCAGGACATTATGTGCAAGTGTGGTTTAGGCAAGACAAGGAGTAGGAATCCTAGACTGCACAGCTATGGAAAGCATGCTAAGTAAGGCAAGGAATATGCAATATCCCCAGACACCCACCAGTAGGTCTTTGAGGCAGAGCTGAACTTCACCTTGTTCGAGCCCAGAAGGAAGTTCTCTGTGGAGAGGTGTGAGTCAGTATCTGCCTGGCTGTTAACTTTATGCCCTTGCTGTATCTTTGCAGTCCACTGCCAAAAGCAATGAATTACCTGTGGACATGGAAAAAAGAAGCTGCCTTTTTCAATCACCCTACTTGCTTAAGCAGCAGGCATCAGCAGTAATTGGCAACAGGAGCAAAAAATAAACTTTGAACAACCTCAGCCTCAACCCACCAGATCCCTTCCTAAACATGTCTTGTTTTGCAAGAAGATAGTATTTCTAGTAATGAAGCAACAAAGCAAATAGAGTTCAGTGCTCTGTAAACACAAATGCACACAGACACACATGCACATGAGACTTGGAATAAAATTCTTTAAAAAAGCACTTCTTCCTATGCTTCCCAGTGATGGAGTGAGAAATCATTACTTTTGAGAAATTGTTTTATAATGTAAAACCACTGGAAGTTATAGTTATGACTTTCCAACACAAATTATGTTCAGGCTCTGCTTGCGTCAAAGATGCAACAGGGAGGGCTAGAAATGTGACACTCGTGTGTTTTGGCTTTGACTTGCCTCCTAGAATGACATGGCAACAATTCTTCGTTTAGCATGTTTGCATTATTTTGGCACAGAAACATCCCTAGTTCTCTGGCATGATTTCATGAAAAATTGTTTGATCTTCACCTGCACATTTCTGCAAGGCCTGACTTTTTTCCTGCTGCTGCATGACACTTTTGTGACTTCTGCCCGTGTTGGCATTGCCAGTGCTCTGGGAAGCCAATAAAGACAGGTCTGGGTGACCTTAAGCTGCCCCAGGGAGCCTTAAGCCTGCAGGACTCTCACGATACAGGTCAGCTGCTGTCGTGGTTTAAGCACAGCCAGCAACTCAGTACCACGCAGCCTCTCACTCATTCCCCACCCCTCCGATGGGAAGGAGAGGAGAGTCAGAAAAAAAAAGGTGAAACTTGTGAGTTGAGATAGAGAAGTTTAATAATTGAAATTAAATAGTAATAATTATTATTAATGATTAATAATAATAAATAAAATGCAAGATAATAAAAATAAAGGAATAAACCCCAAGAAAACCAACAGATGCACAGTACAGCTGCTCATCACCCACTGACAAATGCCCAGCCCATCCCTGAGCAATGATCGGTAGAACCCAGCCAACTCCCTCCAGTTTATGTATTGACCATGACATTCCATTTTATGGAATATCCCTTTGGCCAGTTTGGGTCAGCTCTCCTGGCCATGCTCCCTCCCAGCTTCTTGTGCACCTGCTCGATATCAGAGCATGGGAAACTGAGTAGAGCTTTATTTAGGGTAAGAACTACTGAGCAACAACATCAGTTTGTTACCAGCATGATTCTCCTACTAAATCCAAAACACAGCAATGTACCAGCTACTAGGAAGAAAAGTAACGTTATCCCAGCCAGAACCAGGGCAGCCTCAGACATCTCAGAAGTGCTGGCAAGACTGAATTTTGTTGCAAAAGAGCATCAGTAGAGCCACAGAAGGGTCCTGGAGAGTCACTCTTTTCACTCTGCTATGGCAGGGGTTTCAGGGGAGCAAAGGGTGGATGACAACAGTTGTAGGGAAAACCTCAGATCTTTACTACTGCTGTTAAAAGCCATGGTCCCACATGTCCTGATTCCTCCAGCAACAGCCACCAGGCTGGCTCTCCAGGGCACTCACACTGACAAAGGCACTGCAGGAGCCTGAACTCACTCTGGTTTCACCAGCAGTCTGTTGCCATAGGCAACTGCCTATTTTGCCTATACCTAGAGCTGGCTGTGAGCAGTATGCACAGCAGGATTGCTGTGATGAGATTAGCACAGTTTATTATACTATCCCTGCTCTTATCACCAACTCCAGCTCTCACAAATTCAAGATAAGGAAATTTCTCTCATGTACTTACCATGGTCTTGAACAGGACTTTAGAGACAAGTGATGAATGCCACGGTATTCACATTTACATGGGAAAATTTAGGGAATCATTGCTATTCTTGTTTTCAGGTCCTCTGAACCCTTCAATGTCCCAGTTCTGGTCTGGTTGCTTATCAGTTATCCCAGCTTGAGTAGCTTGAGGGTGTCCTCTGCGCACTAAGATAATGTCAATATGGGACCAAGGCATCATAATCCCTTCAACAGGAGCCCATAATATTTTCCATTCTAAACCATCCAGGAACAGTGTGCTTCTTCGGCTGGCTTAACCTGTGTGCCACTTCACTTTTGGCAGCTGGGATAGAGCGCTCCATCCGGTAAGCGTACCTGTTAACTTAAGGGAAGGTAAAACCTCTCTAAATCTCAATGAAAGCCAAAATAAGGACATACTCTCTAGAATAAGACAAGCAACCAAATCACCTCCACTTAACACACTACCATCCACCAGCTGAGCAGCTCAACTGCAGGCACAGCAGCATTGCACTACCATGGCCTGCCATGGGATCACCACGTGGAAATGGAGCTGGCTCTAAATTAGAAACAGTGAACCTAAACCCTTTCTTACATGTATTTTCCATTTAGGTTCCTCACTCCTCATTGAAATACCTTGTTCATTCTGAGAAATACCCCACTGAATGTAGCACAGATTGTCAGAGATGTTGCTTTTTAACCAGAGAGGCGTGTAATTAATTTGAAAAATCTTAGATTTTAGATCCTTCAATTCTTGCATAGCTCTAAAACTTTTGGCCTCAGATTGGGTTCTGCAGAGAGATATTTATGTCATGTGAAATTCTGCTGCATTAAACAACAAATACAGGCCATGTTGACCTGACAATGACCTTTTTAATAATAGAAAATCATCAAAATAAAGGACAATGCAAATACAGATGATTTTGTTACAGTAGATTTGATCAAACAAACAGACAATCTAATTAACCAGTGATTAGATTAAGTAGAAGTCTCTGCACTGAGTGATGGATAATTAACTGGAATTGTATTTACTTATTTTTTATTGTACTGCAGAACAAGGCACATCTTTGCCTTTCTTTCCTTTCACTGCAGTCTTAATTAAACAAAATTATTCTGAATGCCTTACACAGCATCTAGGCCTCTAAGTAAAGATGGTAAGCTGGAAAGGGAAAACCAGCCCTATACGGAGATTTAGTTGTTGATCAATACTCTTTGGATAAATCTCATCCAAAGGAACAGTTACAACCCTGGCTTTTCAGAGCTGCTTGGCATTTACAGCTCCAGCTGAGTGGAATGTGAGCTGCAGGTGCTCAGCCCTTTGGAGAGCCATGCCCTTATTGTTCAAACGTAATTTATGCTTGAGAGCAAGCAAACAAACATTCAAGGCAACTCCTAATTCCTGCACCTGAGTCAATTCAAGACTTATTTTTATCAAGGCAAATGCACAGAAGGCAATGGCTCACAGCTGATCAACATCTATAACAGAAATGAATCTTGTACTTTGAAATCCTTATCAGAAATGGTTGTGGTGACTTTTAAGTATAGGCTATGTAAGAGACAGTCTTTTGAGGTTATTTAATTTGATCCTTTTAGGAACTGTGATCTGCAAGGTTGGTTTGGCTACCCATCACTACTAAAAAAACTATACTACTGAAGAAGCCCTTTTGAGATAACACAGCTTGTCAAATATTAGACGTAATTTTTATTTGTCAAGTATTTTATTAATTGTGTATTTGCCAGAGGCTCTGTGGTATCCTATAAAAATTGTTGTAGCAGGCATTCATTAGGTTCACCATAAACACGGGTTACATATTCCACATCCTTTTGCTCTGAACACGTAACAGTTAGTTTGATGAAATACCTGCTGGCAAAATTTCTCTCCTAGCTGTGGGACTACTGTCTGTCTGTCTGTCTGTCTAGACACTCTTACTGCTCTCATTGCCATGGCACCTCAGTGCATCCAGACCCGAGGATTTCTGAGGAGGAGTTAATAAGCATTATCTCTTGCTAGGTCTCTTCAGAGGATGCTTCTGCCAAACTGCAGGGGACAGCAGACGAGAGCAGACAAAACCAGCGTGATTCCTCAATGCGATGAGCTGCCTGATGGGAAAAGCCAGTAGGACAGTGTGGAAGCTCTGGCATCTCTTTAGCAGTGCCTTGCAGACAGCCTCTGGCCAGGTGGCAGGGCATTTGTGTGTTGGCTTATATTATGCAGGCGTTTTTCCCACTTGTGTGCAGAGAGAAGCAGAGCTAGAGCTACTGCAAGCTCTGTGCTAGCGAGGATGCCAAGGAACACCATGTGGAGGCGGGTGAATTCTGGATGAGCGAGTGGATAAACAGAAAGTCTGAAGTGCCAGGGGTAGCCTAGGGGCATTCCCTTAGGGAACAAACAGCAACTGAGATAGAAAGTAAAGCCTCACTACAGCAACCAGCTTCTGGAACTGATCTAGGGTGTCAGCTAGACTTTTAATAAAAAGGCCTGGTTGACCAGGTGATGCATGTGCCTGCAGTTGCTATATTTTAAGTCTACAATTTTGGTCCTGAAATGCCAGCCCATGAATCCACCCATTTAGTTGTAAAACCTGGGATCACTTTTATGGTGCAGACTTTATTTTTGCTGGCACTGAGTGCAAGCCAGCAACAGATAAAACCACACCTTGTTGATGCTCAGGGCTTGGGTCTTGATCCCCATGATGTTATTAAGAAAACTTCTACTGTCTTTCACGTGAGTATGCTTTTAACTAATTCAAGTTATATTCAGTCCTTATTTACATCTGAACAACCACTCTGACCAGAAAGGACTGTGACAGTGAGAGCAAAATGTGACCTCTGGTTTGTACTGTTTCAGCAGTCATTCTCACAGTTCTCATCCTCTCTCTCCTCACATGGAGTGACTGTGCTTTTAACCTTTCTCACTAAAGTCTGTTCAGAGTAACAAGAAAATGGATGGGACTATATCAGAAAGTCCTGATATTTCTGTCATGAAATATTTAATGAGTACTGATGCTATAAGGGCTGGTTGTCAGGAGGATGTGTACCTCCTAAATAACATGGGCAAAATAATATATTTGCAGCATACTGCTTTCCACAGACAGAAATCTCAGCTGAATTCCTCCCATCTTTCTCTTCACAAGGCCACAAAGGTCAATAATTGCTTACAAGCAATAGGAGAGTGTTTTCCACTGTCCAGCAGCCTAGATGCATCTTGACCCCATCTCACAATAAAGCCCAGGCACATATTCTGTCCTCCTCTCCTACTTCTTTCTCCTTGTCTTCCTTTCTGGAAGGCCAGACGTGTAGATGTAGGAAAGGCAGCCTCACTGTCAGCAAGGAAGGAGTTGTAGGAGATGAAGGAAAACTTCTCCAGTTTTGTGGAAGCAAGGAAGAGGGAGAAAAAATAGATATGAAATGAGAAATGTCAGATATCAGAAAAGAAGAGGTAGTGCCCATTTTTTTTCTTCTCAGTGGTGATATATACATGCAGACAAGAGCCTAGGAATTGTGGGGGAATGCTAATGAATCTTTCTGAGTTGTGTCTATGGTGCTGATTACCGCTGTTCCCTCAGAACTCTCCAGTATTTATGATTTGAGACGTTTTCAGCAGGCAGTGAAATATTAGTCGCTGTTTAAAAAATGTACCACATAATTGCAGAAGATGGCATGTTCCCATTCCAGTTAGAGGTGGATAACTGCAATACCTGAAGGAGCCTTGTGCACCATTTCTACGTAAATATGGCTTTTTGTAATGGAATTTATGCATAGAAAATTGCATAATATACTTGTGAATGGTAAGGTTTTGACGTAAAATACTGAAGTAAAAGAATCACTATCCCATGGAGAAATATGAGTTTGAGATATTTTTCCTAAAAGGATGCAAAACATATTGCTGGCAAATCACATTCTGATATACACGTATCACATATTGACATACAATATCGTTGTATATCAATATGGCAAGCAGAACTTTCTACCTCAGAAAAGTTTGCCCTTAGTTTTTCATATTAAATTCACAAGAACATTCAGATATATCAATGCATCATCTTCAACGAAAGTCTGCCTTCATACATTAACCATGCTTTCAGCCATTCCCCAGCACTGAGGTCAGCTAGCATGAGCAGCTCATATTGCCCTGAAACAACATGGCTCTTGAAAATTGTATACTGGGTATGGGACTGTTCCAAATAATTAGCTAAAGCAGCTCAAAGCAAATGCTGAGGTGTGTCCTAACTGTTAGGTTATGTAGGGGAAGTGTAGAGGCCTGTATTCAACACATACACAGTCTTTTGATGTGTAGAGCAGATGGGCAGATTCTAATACCTGCATGTTGAAGGTGGTTGCTGAAAGGAGACATAAAGTGTCCATGTTTTTGTAGATTCAGCCCATAAGAATTTATGTAAAGCTCACACATCATTTCCATCGTAGAATTAATACCATCTGATCAGCTTGAGCCTATAGTGTAGCAATATGTCAGGTACCTGGTGTCCATGAAACAGCAAATGAACTTTAAATCAACTGAAAATCCCATTGATTTGTGAATGGAACTACATCTGGGCCCTCAGCAAAAAATGCAACCAATTCTGCAGCTTCAGTTTGTTCCTGCATTTGGTGAGGTGTTGATAGGACTTACAAGGGGCAAATTCAGGGCTTTGATTAAGCAAATATGGGTCTGCTCTCTTGACACTTGCTTGCCAGAGGTCTGATTCTTACCCAAGATCTTTGTATACCCTGTTTATGTTGCTTCTTCTGCTTAACTGTACAGTTCTGAAAGACCTCTGAACAAACTTGTTTTATAGAAGCGAACAGAAATGTATGTGGGGTATGACTGCAGGCTTACAAGCAACAGAAATACCTGAAAAACCCTCTGTTCTTCTATTGATCCAAAGGAGTGCTTGAAACATTACTATGGCAACAATTCTTACCCAGTGGAAGGAGCATGCCATTATCTGTGCATAGGAACAAAACAAGAGGAGGCATTTTTCAGAACTAGTGCCCACCTCCCCTTGACCACTACAGATGGACTGACCTTCTGGCATGAGCTCCTGCTGCAGGAGCTTTCAGTGAAAAATGGCTTGCAGAATTATTTATTGGTCCATGCACAGAGAATAAGGAAATTCTATTGACCAACAGAGTCCTGACACAGAAAACAGCGGTACATGAACTACTGTTTTCTGAAAGTATCAAACATCTTTCTTACCTCTTTACAACCTCCGTTACTGGTGTGAATAAAAGAGACAGAGCTGCTCAGGCTCACTCTAAATGTTGTCTATGTTATTTGGCTGCACTCAACCTTTCACAACTACACCTATTAACTCAGAAAACTATTGAGCATCTAATATAGCCGTATTATTACTGACAATGAGTTCAGGCTCAAGTACAAATCTTCTGGCATTGAGTTCAGGCTAAAGTACAAATCTGCTGGCATTGTGGTAATGGTGTTATTTGGCCTATTAATTAGCATCCAGACAAATAAGTTCAGCAACAAACTACTTTGCATCACGTGGCTAAATTGAAAGTCCATATCCCATATGGCCTGAAGACGGAGTTGACCATTAATCATATTCCAGATGTTTGTAACACTGAAGAAGCTCTGTTTGCTGCTCCTAGCTGCATCTCTCATCCCTAGCTTCACACATGGGTAATTTTAAGAAGTACTGTGACTCTGCCCACCACTCCTAGCTCTGGGGAGGAGAGTGATACTGGCTACAAGTCCAAGCAGACTGTTCTTCCTGTAAATGGCTGAGAAAAACGATTGTGTGGGAGATGGTGCCAAACGAGGAGAGAAAAGGAGCAGCCTGGAAGAAAGCTTCCAAATCTGCACTCCCACTGCAGAAACACTTTATGGCTGTCCTGAGGCTGGGGAGAGGAACAAGCAGCTGCAAGCTCTTTCCAAGCTGTTTGTTTGCCAGTCTTCTCTCTGGGCAGCCTGTGGAACAAGCAGCTGCGAGAGCAGCACAAGTAGGTGGAACAGCTCTGCCCACTTGGGAGCTCACTACTGCTCCACAGGGCCACTTAACAGCACAAGCCAAATGGGTGTTGCCCACTGCCATTAGTATTTTTATCCCCTTTTTTATAAAAGCAGGAAGCTAAGAAGTGTCAGAAAAAAAGGAGGCAGCACCTGGGCAGAACTCAGTCTATACAAAGAGACCAGGACTAACACCAAGTATGTGAAGTACAAGACAGGAATGGGAAAGACATTGCTACTGACTAGTAATATTGGAAAAAATGTACAAAAAGCCACCCACAAGCCATTTACGAGGTCCCAGCCCAAAAAGCTGAGTTCTTGCTTATTGTGTACAAATGGCAAAACCCTATTTCTTCTAAAAATGTATTTAACCCTGATGTTCCTGGAAATTATTCGTCTTTTCTTCATGATAACTGTCTCCTGCATCCCATCACAAACATCAGCAGTATATATGCGTATCTGTTTGTAGATATAGTTTTATTTAACACATACATACACACAGACAGGAAAGCATGTAGAAAATGTCTTGATGAAAGTAAAACCATAACACACGCTTGGATTTAATGTATTTGATCAGTCTTTTTCCATTCTCTAGACAGAGTGGTTTTATTCAATATTAACATTTTTTTCCTATTTCTAGGTGACTTTGGATCCTGAAGGTATAGAAATAGGAGAAATTATTAAGAATCTCATTATTATTTTGACAACATCAGCTTTGACAGCTTAATGAATGAATGTTATTAAATAAATTATGATTCATTACCCATAAAATAGTATTTTCCCACTTATCCAGCTTTCTCTGCCTTCAATATCTGAGATCCTTCCAAGTATTTTATAAAAGTAACAATCTTTCTTCTCGCCTTTAGGGAAGTAGCTTGATCAGGTCAAGGAATTTTCTTCCACGTTTTCTGTTGCGTAAGTGAAAGTAGGTGTCCTGGCAAGAAATTTTTAAGGAAAGGCTAAATCAAGCAGATAAAATATATGAGTAGACTCAATGGCAGGGAAAGCTCTGTTCATTTTCAACTCCCCTGAAAGCAAATTTCAGAGCCCAGGCCCAGCTCTGCACTCACAAGCAATCCCATGTTGGCTGTTGGCTGTGTTTCTGTATCCCAGGGATATGTAATTGCTGACAGAAGACATAAATCACTGAGGAGGAAGTTCTAGCCCAGATAGCCTGGGACATCTGCAAAGGCTTTCTGAACACCAAAGTAGAGCCCATCAACAGGGATTCTGTGTAAGATATGGGAATATCACTTACAAAAACTGGTTTTGGGTAGCAAGGAAGTTTATCGAAAGCAGGCACTTACAGACTCTCCTGCTGACCCTACATCCTGTTGTCTGATGTGCCCATCATATGTAAGAGCCAGTTTCCTGAGTGTGGGTGCACTTCTTAGGTCTGCACAGGGCTGTGGTAGACAGGGGGTTGAAAGGCGCTGTGGAAACTCTAGGGTAGTATTTTAAGAAACTGGAGTCAGCCACACAAGCTTGACTCTAAATCTGCCTTTTCTGGACTTTGGAGTGGAGAAGAACTGAGATTCCTCAGCTGTAACCAAAATGTTGTTATCCTGGACTGTGTATAGCAGGCAGTGAGATCCCTTTGGTGCCACTCAGTTTGCCGCCCATTTTATTCACTGGAACTTGTGCTCCAGCACGCGGAACAGCAGACCAAGGGGCCACGAACAGCTCTCACGCTGACTGCCAGCATCAACCTACCACCTCGTGGTCCCTGGACCTGCCAGCCCACATGGGCATGGAGGCACGGAGGCACAGACCTGCCTGCACATCTGCCCTCATGGATATTCCCGCAGATCCGGTGATCTCCCCTCCCACCGAGGGGAGCTTCCCTCTCTGGAGTCGGGGGTCGCACAGCTGGGCTGCAGGGAGAGCGGGTGTTCTGTCCTGTCGAACAGCAATTTGCCGGCTGCCCGGCGCCGTGCTTCCTGAGCCAGGCTGAATCACCGCCAGGATGCAGCAATCTCTCCCTGGTGTCATCTGCTGGCAGTGGGAAGGTGTCGGAGTGTATTATTAAGCCATCACAGGGCACTCCTGAAGGGACAGGCTGGGGAGACAGGGAAAGCTCTGGATCTGCTCTTCAGTCTCGTAGCCAAAATAGGGGGCTACTGAGAGTTGGATCCCTGCAAACCCTCTCTGTCTGCCATCAAGCAACAAACTGCACAGGTTCAGAGATTATGTGCTCTCAAGTGCAAAGCCCATGAAAAGATTTCCATTCTGGGAAACCCACATCCCCTTCACCATCACTTGTCTGACTGCTTTGGGGCTGGAGTCATGCTGCTCCCTCTCCCTTCCACACTTTGACCTTCAGGACTCCTTAAGTCCTAAAGCCACAATACTCGGTAAAAAAAAGGTGCCCAGCTCAAGAGTGAGTGAGTGAGTGAGTTCCTATCAGGTTCACAACCATGACTTCGAGTGCTCTCAGTGAACATTTTTAGTAGGATTTCTGTGGGCTTTTAAAGTGTTTATCAAAATATTCCGCACGTATGCGGTGATGTGGCTTGTAATTAAAGCAGGGTATAATGGCAAAGATTTCTGTTCTACGCAGGTTTTACAAGGCTTCCAAATGTCGAGAGGAATACAGACTGCCTTTGCTGTGCTGGTACTAATTGCAGCCCCCTGACAGGAATGTAAATGCAGTTTCTTAGCACATTCTTATCACAGCATGTGTGGGATTTACATATATAACTCCTATTAATGCTAATGGAAGCTTATATACATAATTCTTTTTGCATAGGGCTAACACTATATTTTTATCTGAACCTGATGCAACTGGAACCAGACATCTTACATAAGTAGAAAGATCTGTAGTTTCTTACTGGAAGCTTTCTTAACGTTTTGGTTCAATTAGAATGAATGGCGGAAATGCAAGTAAAGAAAGCAGTACAAGATTTTGTATTGTGATATTGGCATTGAAGGTTCATATAATTCATATAAAAAGTATTATCTTCAATGATCCTATTTCCCTCGAAGTTTCTTTTAGTGGCTTTTAAAATAAATTTCATTACATCAAAAATTGGGATTGGGGTTTCCTGATTAACTTGTTAATTTAGAATCAATCAGCTTTTAATGTTTAGATGTGTTTAAAGGCTTATTTGGAATAATACTACTTAGAAAATGCAATATCTTTTTTATTTAGAGCTACAATCGGTTCATCATTATGATTCTCTGAAAAAAGGAGCCATGCTGTACCTTGTAGTGCTCCTGCAGCCAGGAGCATCCTGAAAGGACATCATAGTTGGTATCTTCAGCTATTATGAGAAGTTTGCTTTTGCTGGTTAGCAAAGTACTTCAGCTTCCTATTACTAATATCTGATGTTTTGTGTCTCTCCTTTTTTCTAAAGCTTTTTTTTTTTAATTTGTTTCTGGATGGGAAATGGCATCTTCTCCTTTCTAATATCATGACACCCTGCTGTGGCTACGCTCGGCTTGTCACCTCCAAACTGAATTACAGTAATGCCTACTTTCAGGGTAGACATTTGGGGCACATTGCAAGCTGATATGAATTCTGACAAGTCTATCATACTGAGAATCTTCATTATCTGAAACTATCCTAGTCCTCTCTCCCATTCGTTTTTGTATGTTTGTTTATTCTGTGCAAGGAAACAAGAGCACCCCCCATTGTACCAAGCTGAGAATAGATGTTTTTAAACAGGACTGTATTTAGACTGTAGACAGAATCCTTAAGTCCTCCTCCAGCTCTCTGCTGTGCTGTGGTAGTTGTCACCAGACAAGAGAGTTGAAAGTCTGCCCCATCAATTTAAAAAAGGCTAAGGGAAACATGATAGGATATCCATGGTGAGGACCATTTTCTGAAGAAGTTGTTATTTTTTGAAGCTAATTAAACATAGAGTTTGAGGATACACTATCTGTTTAAAAGGTTGTCTCTGTTTTCATAGGATTTTAATCTTACAGTATTTTTCCTCATGTTTTGGCTAGGCTGGATATTTTATCATTCAGCTGGAGAGTTATTGTTTAAGCATTGTTGTGCCTGCACCAGAGGACTGGTCTGACGAGCACAGCTTATATGCTGAAGTAAATGTCAAAAGCATAGAGACAGAGATAACAGAAGATTAAGATTTTGATGGCTCATTTATAATGTTGAGAAAAAGAGTCCACTATCAGTGTACCACTGTGGACAATGCACCGTGCTGCTGTAGAGTAAATCCTATAAAATGGAAGAATAAAGGCTTTATGTTTGTATATCACTGACTGAAAGAGAAATGGATCCATTCCTTTTAACCTGAGAAATTTAAACTTTTGGATAGTGTGTGAAAACTGTAAATGTTACTCAGAGATTTAGTAGCAAGAAGTGATATATAAACTTGCATTGCTGCACAGAAATAATGTTCTGTAAACATAAATCTTGAATATAAGAAACTGAGAGACAGTGAAAGCAAACTTTACAGTGTACGTATTTGTTATCAGAAAAAAATATTCTGAGTAGGCGGGACTGGCAGTGTAGACTTGTAAAAACAGTCATAGTGAAATTCGCTTTGCATTTGGAAGGATTGAAAAGACCTACTGCTTATTTAATTAATAATTTCCAAAGGAGCTTCACTAAGGTAGTTTTTCCATGAAAAAGTTACTGTACCTCAGTATGATTATAAGCAAGCATTCAAACTGCATGCTATTAGGAATAAATATATAATCCAGATTTGAATCCCATATGGAGATGAGAACCTTTTGCTTTTGTGCATTTTGGAACCTCAAAATACCATTAAAAATGGAAGGAACCCAATCACAGTGACTAAAACCCCAGTCCTTAATTAAAATACTGTACCTAGTTGACTCATCTTTGTGCTGGCTGTGTAAACCTGACCTTGAAGAACGATGGAGGAAAAATCAAGTGGGAAGGCGTATGTTAGCCAAAAAGAACAAGGAAACTAGCTAATTGAATATTGTTTAGAGAAAACTTAAGTCTTTTCAGGGAAGACCTATAATTTGCATAGAACCTAGACACTGCACTTCCCAGAGCATTCAGGAGGCTAGTTTAACATCATAGACTTGTTTAAAAGAAAAATGCATTTTTTGTTTTAAAGAATCATCCCAAGATTTGTTTAAACATGAATGCTCTTCACACTAGATGTTACAATAAATTTCATAAATGTCTTGTTTTTCTGGTTAGTTAGTGAATGCAAAAATGTTGGCAAATTTCATATTTTTACTAAAAGTGGGAAAGATTTCAAGGAGTGAGTTTACTGTTAATTGGGCATTTCAACCCCTGTCATTGTACTACATATGTAACTTCAGACTTTGTGTTCAGGTCTGAATGCCACTATGTTCACAGAAGTAGGATTTGGAGAATGCAGTTACATGTGGTAAGTAACAAAGCAGATGAATAAAATATATTGTCATTTGGTTTTGGAACAAAGCAAAAAAAGTGCTAACTGAAGCAATTTAGCAGTTGTAATTTGCTTGCCCTCATTCACCTCTCATTGATTTCAATTGCCAATAACTATAATTAACAAAAACAATCAGGCTGATTGTCATTAGGATTTTAGGTCAGATCTGTTGTTTTATTAATTTCACAGCCTGCAAGATCCTATTTTAAACCAGTTCCCTACATTTATTGGCACATGAGCTGCCTTCCCCAAAGTAACAATTTTCGCTATTTGTGAACATCTGTGAGATGTTCAGAAGATGAAAGATCTTCTGATGCTTCTCACAGATGTCTTCCCACATACAATATTGCCAAAAAATTGCTTTCCTGCAGTAGCCTGTTCTGTATTCCACATTTATACAATTTATAAATCGTGCAATGGAGAGGAGAGGTAACATTCTGGAATAGAAAGGGAGAGAGGAAAAATGAGATGAGTCCTAAGGAGATAATTCTGCATTTGGCGTGATGATAGAAACTGCTGTGAGGTGGTAATTATATTACTTAGGAAGCAGTCTTGAATCAGAAATGCTATTATTTTTTTTTCTAAACAAATTCAGCTTCTCATAAGACCACAGAAAAAAGAAAGAGAGGCAAGTTTTCGTCCCCATCTATCTGATGTTTTTTAGTGTATGCCTTTATATTTTATTCAGTCACTTTTTCATATTTCCATTGATAGAACTTCCTTGATCCCATCCTATTTCACATCTTAGGACATTACGGATTTGAGATATTGTCTTGCTTTGAGACAATTTAAAGGAGAACACTGTGAAATGAGTTGCCTCCCTTTATAGGTTCAACCAATCCCTTTCCACCAATAAGGAATGCTAATGAGTCGATTTAAATGAAAAAGTAACAGTTTGCTAACGATCAGAACAGCAATAGTGAAGAAATAACAGCAAATAACCACCAGATACAAAACCTGCTAAATCTTGTGGACTCCCCAGCACAAAGAGAGACCCAAGATACTGGGGACACCTTCCCCCATCCAATATGGTGCTATGCAGCCAAGCACATGGTTCGAAGGACAAAGAGAAAATGGTGTCATATATATTTTACTTCTACATTAATATTTTGCATTCCTCACTTCATAATTTCAGTTCTGCATTTGTGTTCCGTATACCGATGCAGTATATGTATCTCTGTACTCTTCATAACTTCACTTCTCCAATGCATGCATCTTTTGGATAATAACAATCTTCTTATGTCCCACCTCTCTCGCACATGTCTCAAATGTGCTGTGTTTGAAGGGATTTTCCTTAAATTTCATTTCAGTTTTATCTTTGGTCCCCCAGAGTCAGTGATTTGGTGGGTTGACCTGGGCTAATGCCAGGTGCCCACCAAGCTGCTGCTTCTCTCCCCTCCTTAGAAGGACAGGGGGGAGAAAGTCAGATTAAAAAGTCAAGATCAAGATGAAGGCAGTTTAAAAAAGAAAAGCAAACGCTGTGCACAGAAGCAAAGGAAACAAACAAGCAGAAACATTGTTTACTTCCCATCAGCAGGTGATGTCCAGACGCTTCCTAGGAAACAGGGCCTTGGTATGCATAGCGGTTGCTTTGGAAGAAAAATGCCTTAATAAGTGAGTTTTTTCCTCCCACCATTTTCTCTGAGATTTTATTGCTGAGCAAGACACCCTATATGGAATATCCCTTTGGTCGGCTTGGGTCAGCTGTCTTGGCTGTCCCCCACCGGACTCTTGCCCACCCTCAGCTTACTGGTTGTTGGAGGAGGGGGTGGTGAAGAGATAACCCTGATACTCAGCAGTAGCCAAAACATCCGTGTGTTATCAACAACATTCCAGCTACAAATACAGAGCACAGCACTATGAGAGCTGCTATGGGAAAAGTAAATTCCATGCCAACAAGACCAAACAAAATTATATTTATATATTTATATATTGTGTTTGATATAATTTATTGAATATAAAATATGTTTATATATTATATTTATATGTTATTCTGAAAATTATATCGTCTCTCAGAAGAATTCAGAAAGGGAAACTCTAACAAAAAAAAAAGTCCTCATCTCATATTTAGAGCTCAGATCACATTTTTAGCCTTCGTTCCAGTCTGGGCTATTCAATGTGTGGCATGCTTACCCTGGATTTTCAGAGAGCAGACTTTGGCCTCTTCAGGGATCTGCTTGGTAGAGCATTGTGGGATAAAGCCCTAGAAGGAAGAAGGGCCCAAGAAAGCTGGTTGATTTTTAAGAATATGTCCTCTAAGCTCAAGTGAGATGCCTCTCAACAAAGAGGAAGTCAGGCAAAAATGCCAGGAGGCCTGCAGGGATGAACAAGGAGCTCCTGGACAAACTCAGACACAAACCAGGAAGACTACAGAGGGTGGAAGCAAGGACAGGTAGCCTGGGAGGAATACAGAGAAATTGTGCAGGGTTCAGGTTATGAAAGTTAAAACACTGATAGAATTAAATCTGGCCAGAGACATCAAGGACAACAAGAAAAACTTCTACAGGTTCTTTGGTGATAAAAGGAAGACTAGAAAAAATGTGGGTCCTCTCCAGAAGGAAAAAGGTGACCTGGTTATCTGTGACATGGAAGAGACTGGGGTCTCAAGGTCAACAACTCTTGTTGCCTTGCAGGAGGTGCTCCAGCTGTACCACCCATGTCACAGAAGGCTGTCAGGGACTCTGGGAATAGGTTAGGTTTGAGACTATCTAAGGCACTTGAAGGTACACAAGTCCATAGGACCTGATGAGATGGATCTGTGTGTTCTGAGGGGGGAGGAACTGGCTAAGCCACTGTCCATCATACTTGAGAAGTTGTGAGTCCAGTAAAGGTCCTATTGTTTGGAAAAGTGGAAAAATAATCCCCATTTTTAAACAGGGAGACCTGGAGATCTACAAGCCTGTCAGTCTCACCTCAGTGCCCAGCAAGATCACGGAGCAGATCCTCCTGGAAACTATGCTAAGGCACATGGAAAATAAGGAGAAGACTAGTGGCATTCAGTAAAGGAAAATTATGCCTGACAAATTTGGTGGCTGTATGTGATGGGGTTACAACAGTGGTAGATAAGGAAAGAGTAACTGATGTCATCTACTTGTACTTATGACACTGTCCCACATGACATCCTTGTCTCTAAATTGGATTTGATGGATGGATCACTCAGTGGATGGAATTTGCCTGATAGTCATTCTCAAAGATTTGCAGCCAACAGCTCAATGTCCAAGTGCACACCAGTGATGAGGAACATTCCTCAGGGACTGGTGTTGGGACAGGAGCTGTTTAACACCTTTGTCGGTGACATGGACAGTGGGACTGAGGGCACCCTCAGAAGTTTTCAATGACACCAAGCTACATGGAGCAGACAACACACTGGAGGGAAGGGATGTTATCCAGAGGGACCTGGACAGGCTTGAGATGTGGGTCTGTGCAAACATCATGAAGTTCAGCAAGACCAAATGAAGGGTCCTGCACCTGGGTTGGGGCAATCCCAAGCACAAACACAGACTGGGTGGAAATTGGATAGAGAGCAGCCTTGAGGAGAAGGATTTCAGGGTGTTGGTGAAAGCCAGCCATGTCCTGGGCTGCATCAAAGGGAGTGTGACCAGCAGATAGAGGGAGGTGATTCTGCCCCTCTATTCTGGTCTTTTGAGACCCCACCCAGAGTACTGCATCCAGCTCTGTGGCCCCAGCATCAGAAGGATGTGGACCTGCTGGAGCAATTCCAGAGGAGGACCATGAAGATGATCAGAGAGCTGAAGCATCTCTCCTATGAAAGACAGGCTGAGAGAGCTGGGATTATTCAGCCTGGAGAAGAGAAGGATTCTGGGGAGACCTAATAGCACTTTTCAGTACTTAAGGGGAACCTACAAGAAAACTGGAGAGGAACTTTTTACAAGGGTATGTAATGATAGGACAAAGGGGCAGATTTATATTAGGTATTAGGAAGAAATTTGTGACTATGAGAGTGGTGAGGCACTGGAACAGGCTGCCCAGAGAAGTGGATACTCCATTCCTGTAAGTGTTCAAAGTCAAGCTGGATCAGGTATTGAGCAACATGGTCTAGTGGAGGGTGTACCTGCCCACGGCAGAGGGGTTGGAACTAGAAGATCTTTAAGGTCACTTCCAACCCAAACCATTCTATGATTCTGTGTTTGTCTCTTTTGAAAGGCTGAAAGGTAGCTTCTTGGTTCTTCCAGTAATGCTGCCAACTATTTTTCTCCTTCATGGTCCTCCTTATTCCCTAGATTCATCTTTCTAGCCCTTTGTATTTCTTGATTTCTGAACTGACTCAATTTTCTCAATTTTTTCACAGTAATGCTGAGGCTCAAATCCATTGCTTCTTTAGTCATAATCCTGGTTTACAGAGGCATTAAAGTATAATTAAAGTATATGTTAATGGTTTCTTGTCATACTTTCCTCAGTTTTGCCTTAGGATCTTTGTGATTTAATTGTTTTGTCCCCTCCTGCCTTCAGATTTCTCTCAGAACTGGTATTGCAAAGTATTAAGTTATTTGCGGGTCATGCCTCTTCACCCCTCTCGCAGTCTATTAATTTATGCTTCTTTAGGGTGAATTTCATTTAGGTAAATAATTTTACTGCAGTGTGACCACTTTTCTTTTAGGTTAGCTTGTATGACTTGTTGAATTAAGACTTCATTTGTTAAAGCATCTAAGTAGTTAATTTCCTCAGCATTGGCAGCAGCTAAGAAGAGGTGGGGGGATGAAACATAGGGATGAGAGAAAAAGCTGTCCAAAAGGAAGAGGCAGAGAAGTACCAAAAGAACTCACAGATCTAATTAAAAGAGGTTTTTTCATCAACACTTTGAGTATGATATACTCCTCAAATTTCAATACTCCCATGGATAAGACATGGTGAAATTTTTTCCTGGTGAGTGTGACTACATTTAGCCCAGCACCCCGATTTTATCAAACCAGCCTTTTGTCTTTTCATAGATTTCCTGCCTTTTTCTTAGCTAGAACAACCTACATGGCACTGAAGAAAGAGGAACGCCTTTAATAAAGGTGTCGGTCCACTGCCATCTACATCTCTGTCTCTGCATCTATGAGACATTCTCTGGAACAGAAAATGATCCTCATTCTGTGTCATTTTCAGTAAGTGGTAGTGTCCCCCTCTGTCACTTGAAGTTCTGTTTCACACGATTTGCATGGCATCTCTGAAACATTCTGAAATCCATTTATTTATACAATACACATTTAAGGAAGGCAGATGCATCATAAATGCAATATTCAAACCAATTTCCTATTTATTATTCCACTTCAAAGTGGGTTTAACTCTCCTCTTTCTATGTCTATTAGTAAGCAAAATGCCTCTGGAAAAATGACAGAACCTTCAGTGTTTACTGGGCCTAAGCATATTATTCCTGCCTCCTCCACAAGCTATGTCATTCCAATGAACTGTGTACACTCTTTGGCAAAAACAATTATAGCACTTGTTTTGAATATATGTGTAATTGTTAAAATGAGGATGTTCCCATTGAAATCCTGATAGTGAGAATGAACACTTTTGCTTACTTCAGAGTTTTGTAGGAATTTTCTTTAACTTCATACACATGTCACAGGTTACCTCCTGTTGTTTTCAGTAAGACCCTCCGTGTAGTCCAGGTGGTCAATCCTTGATTTCACCTGTCTCTCATGAGAAACCTTATATTACCAACCACCAGCCTCTGTGCTCTGAGAGGCTTCATTTTGGAGGCTGTTGGTGCTATTCCTGTATCATGCACTCTTGGTCATCCTTAGGTAACTTCAGACTCCCCATTTCCAGTGCCTTCAGGATTTTAGTGCCTTCGGTTTCTGTTGACCTTGGTGGGAGTTGAAGACACTCAGTCACAAGACTGGAGGCAGACTGAGTTGGCAGTCTGTACAGTATTCTCTGTGCCATCTGATTTGAGTGTTTAAAGGCCAGGAGCCTGAATGCTTTGATATTTAAAGTGAATGAACTGTTTTGCAGAACATATATTAGTTTCTTTTGCGTGTTTATGCTGTAAGAAAAGTTTTGAATTAATTTTCAGTTCCTTTTCTGATGCGTGATGATTCGAAGAATCTGTCTCTGTAGGGTGCAGAGTCTGACAGAAGTGAATGTTGTATTGAAATCTTAGACACCAGCATAGGATAGCTTTAGCAGGCAGTCTGAGAAAGTCTGTTTTGCCTGGTGTTTGGTAGAAATATCATCTTAACATCCAGGATAAAGAATCAGAAAGCAAAACCAGAATACGAAGGAAATGAAAAAAGATTTTTCTTTTCCCCTCAAGGGGATTGGCCTTTGAGAAGTTCTGTTGATTAATGGATGCCCTGGGACTGAAGGAAAAATTTTTGTCCCTGTGGAGGAATGCTGTGGGCCAGGTGACTGTGGATGTAAATGAAACATTGTGATACAGTAATGGAGAGCATATAAGTTGATTTAAAGGAAACATTCTCTGTTAGTGTGGTGGAAGTAAATGAAGTGATAGCATTCCACCCTTTAATTACCCTGTTAAGCAATCCAGATATGTTTTAGATCTCCTTTCAGTACTGATACACTCTTGATTTCAAGTCCCTATAAAATACTGCTTTTCTGCTACATACTTCATTCTAGGCATTAAAACAAGCAAAATGTATTTTATGTAATTTTAAGGGAAAGGATAATTTTCAAGTGTCATTATGTGGTTCAAAGGATTATGAACTTTATGATCTATACAGACATGTTTCATATAGTTGATTATATACCTATTTAAGTTTCTCATATAGGGGAAATACCATTTTCTGAGGGCCTTGCCTGGGTGAAGGTGTCTTGTACTTACATACCTCCTGCATATTGATTTAAATATGTTTGGAAGATGTTAATTCCAAACAAGGTCAGTAATTGAATTACACCTAGTGCAGAAAAATTTGATACTGCATGTATTTACTACAATCTCTTTATGAACTGTGCAGACTTCTGGGCAGATTATGTCCTTTGCTGTCATAATGCAATTAAACCCTGATTTCTCACTGGTGAGTTGGTAAGACAAGGACTCACACGACTTTGCTCCATTATGCAGCTTCAATTTCCTGCTTATATGAGGGAAACAATAGTCTTACAGAGTAATGTTTACTGTTATTTCAGAAGAATGGGGCATAGTGCCCGATGAACATACGTGCAGCAAGTCACAACCATATTGCCCTTCCTAATTGTTCAAGTAGGAGATGGAGAGGTGGGAGAAATTTTCCCAGGGGCCAAAAAGTCACCACCAGCTGGAAGCTGTTGGAGTAGAATAAGCATATTTCTGTGCATCTCACACAACACAACTTGTCTTTGCAGATCTATTAAAAAAAGATAACCCTCCTTTTTTTCTTTTCCCTTTTTAAAATATATGACCATAAAGCCCACATTCCTCTCAATGGTTTGGCTATTATGGAATTTTGCAGTGATACCCATTCAGTCACTCTCCAGTGTGAAAGCAAGAAAATGGAAATGCTGTTGCCTCTGTAAAATACACAGTATACCCATCAACTGGTAAGCTCAGAGAGACCCTTGCAGTGTTGAAGTGATATGGCCTTGTGGTTTTTATGTAGTATTCAATCTTCGTAAGACTGCATGTCACCAGTACTATATAGGCAGGAGCTTGTGTGCTGTGATAATGACAGTCATGAAATGCAGCCCAGTAAAAGAGACATATAAGAGGAAATGACAGAATAGAAATGAAGAGGTTCTTCCTGGTAGGAATGAGTTTTTTCTTTATTCTTTGTAAAAATTCAAGATAAAACAAAGAGGGTTTTCTATTACCTGCTTATTTTTTACTGCACCAAGGTTGGTTAACATAAATATCTTTTTGTCTCACTAAGTCTGGTAGCACTAGCAGCACTGGTTCTGCAGTAGTCTCTTTTACACTTCAATACAGAAACAGGAAAACAAACTTTTGAGTTTTTCTCTTAGTGGCCATCTGGAATTTGCTTATTCACAATAGATATATTGAAGTGTAACACCAAAAAGAATACATCATAAACCAGTTCTGTGGTACTGTGCTCAGCTCATATGCTAATGGAATTTTGCTGACTTCACGATGAAGGTAGCAGTGTGCTGATTTTCTCAAAACAGGAGAACAGCCACACAGAAATCTTTCCTAATCAGAGAAAGCATGAAAAATTCCTTGCTCATCAAATTTTTTTTTTTTTTTCTGAATAATGTAAATTGAGGTCTTATTCAAAATTATGGCAGACTAGAAAGAAAGAAATCCTTTGAGATGTCCCTCCCCATGTTTCTTCCCTCCATGTTGTTTACCTACATAAAACTGGCCTGGGAATCCTGCCTTATTTCCTGTCTCTTCAGTAAGATAGACTGTTTCTTGGATCTCCGTGGAGGCCCTTTTTGCCATTGTAGAGCAACATAAAATTTTTTCATTCATTTTCTAAATCCATATGGCAGTCACAAACCACCTAAACCTTCCCCCCTTCTCCCCCCTGCTTCTCTCACTATTCAGCCTCTCCATGCCTTTTTGTGTAGTGGAAGCTTACTTTTTGAGACCTGAATAAGCAGAACACTTAATCTGTTTTAGGTTTAAGCATGAAAATTGTACCTTTGACTTGAGTCAGTGAGTCACCAATACGACTCGCTTGTGTTTAAGCTGTAACTGAGTAGACTTGGTGAAAAGTGGTCAGATGAAACCACCCAACAGACCCATTGAGAAATTTTTACAAGGACTGAGATTTATTGACTCAGAAAATAGTTATGACTATACCAGAATCTGAAGAAGACAAGCTCTAAGGTATATTGAGTAGATTAGAAAGAATGGATTGTCCTGCTTAGTGCCAGATCAGTGTTGTTTGGCTTTGTACAGAGATGCCCAAAGGCGTTCCTGGGCTTTGCTTCCCCAGGAGTGACATTGTTTGGACCTTAAAAATTATTAAAAAAATTATTAACTCTTAATTAGTCAGATTGAAGAAGTCATCAGCTGAAAGACTTTTAGTTTTTCTCTCTGTGGGTAGTCAGAAGTCTAGCCAGATCAGAAGATTGTATTTACTTTTCTAACAGGGTCAGGAGGAAATGAGAAAGATCATTCTGACAGCATCAATGGATGCAGCAGGATTCCTTGTGTTTGGATGCAGTTCTTTATAGCTGCTCCCTTGGGTTTTGCAGGACTGCTCTGTTCTCTGGGAGCATGGCTTGCTGTGTTGCTCACACTGGAAAGGGGTAGTGTTTCTGTCCATGGTACAAGGCTGCCTTTCCCAGTTCCCCATTAAAAGGCTCTTTGAAATGGCGGCTGGAGAATTTGACACAAGTTTATCATACTTATCAAGCAAAATCATTTCTGTACCCATTCCAGAAAATCTAAGTCTTTCTGTTGAGAGACCGTATTTTCCTTTGCCATTTGTCTATCTGGTCTACAGGCTGAAATGGAAAGAAAGGCATAATCACAAAATTTAGTATCAGGAAAAAAGACAAAAATCTCCCCTTTCAGGTAATCTCAAGACTGAAATGGATTTTTTCCAGCATCCAAAACTGTCTGATTAGATATCTCTAATCAGCACAAGCTGGGCCACTGTGGATGGCTCACCTTGGCTGGGTCAGTTGGAGCTGACTTGACCCATTTGTGTCCAGCATGAGCAGCCCCTGCCCCTTTTCGCAGGAGCAGCACTGCAGCCTCTCTGCCTGGGCCCTGGCAACAGGTACAACACTGTCTGTGAGGAGGGGGTCTCATAAAGGCTTTGGGAGATATCTTTCAACCAGCCAAATGGACAAATCAGTTTTAGTCAGGAAAAGAATGAGTCCTCTCTATTACCTCCTAATTTTTTTTTAATCAAATTGAAGCAATTCTGAATGTCTCTCTGCCTCACTCAAGTCAATAAGCTTAAGTTTGTACTTTTTGTCTTTCTTATCACCTAGATCTCTCACTATTCCACAGACATACATTTCTTCATGCCACAGCTACAGGATGGGGCAGGAAGTGGAAATGTGTTTGCTCTGTGGCTGGCCTTTCTTCCCAGCACTTTCCTAGAGAGAGAGCCCTTAAATCTTCTACAGAGCGAAAAATCATCAATGCAGCTGATAAAGGGTGAATGTGTTTGCTTTTGTCTCATCCTTACCCCTCTTACTGGTGCTCTGATATTTTGCCACCTGAGCAGCACTGACCAGATTCAGCAACACAATCTGCAAACCTGAACCCAAAGCCAACACTTGAAAGTACAGCGTGACACTTTGTGCTTTGGGCTTTAATGCGTGGGAGGTGGGAAGGACATAAGGAAGATATATTGCAAAAGATTAGGTAAAAAATGGTCACAGAAATTTTCCATGTGTTGAAACAGATTTGAAAAAAAATTTGAAAAAATCAAACCAGATTTGATTTTTTGAAAAACAGATTTTCCATGTGTTGAAACCTTTTATGAGTCAATTTTAAATATATGCATGAAGAACTTCCATGTGTCCTTTACCTGTGATCACTGTGCTCCTCAGGGGCCTTTGGATAAACAGGCATAATGATCCTTTTGCATAAGTGAGTGGTCTTTAGTAATTTGTCTCTTCGTTTTCAGAACTGTTCAGACCTAAAGTTTCTCCTTGACTTTTATCACAAGAGAAACATGACAGAAAAAGAAAAGTTATCTTCATCAAAAATTATTGGGATCCCTGTGAGGAAAATCTCATTTTTTAGTGACTGACATTTCTACATGTCCTTCTTACTCAATCACTACCCTCTGAAACACTGAAGAGTGTTGCTCACTCCAGCTCCTTGTGTTGTTCAGTGTTTTGTGAAGACTTTGGATCTGCAAGGCGGTTTGTTCATATTTGCTAATAATAGTGCTGTGAGGAGGAAGGACTCTGGAAGTGAAGAGTGCAAGAGCAGACAACAACCCTCATTAAGATGCCACATGAAGGGTGTCAGCCTACTGAAACCCCAGCTGTGCTCCAAGCTCCACACTTCTCATGAGTGAGAGGGCAAGCTGCAGGGTGTGTCCAGTGCCACTTCTATGAAGAAGATGGAGGCAATAGAATTTCTTCTATGAAGAAGATGGAGGCAATAGAATTTCTATGAAGAAGATGGAGGCCGTTGTAGCCCTCAGCTCTTTTGAGTCCCTTTCCTGCTGATGACCTCAGTGCCAAAGCTTCCTTCAGACAGAAAAGGCACATCTCTGTAACTGGCTGCTGTACAAATGTGTAATCAGCAAAACCATGTTGTCCTTGCATTTGCACAGAATTTAAATAGGGAATCCTGGTGCCCAAGGCTAACCGCCTGGATCTCCTCTGTGTGTATGTAATCCTGCTCTACCATTAGCTTATTTCCATTCATTTTTAAATATATATAAAGCCATAGAAAAAGGCTTATAGATAATCTAGAAGGGAAGCAGAAAAGCTATGCATCATCATTATATTAAGAGTCAAAACCCAACAGTCTTGTTCCTCTCTGCCAAAGTGATACATATTTTTTGGATCTGAAAACTGGTGGAAAGAATCCTATTGGCTGCTGGACCTTATAAACATTTGGTCAAGCATCTACTTGTATATGGAGCACTACTGTACAGTCCATGGCATGATCTAGGAGGAACTCCAGCTCAATGAAAAACTTGAGGGAGAGGAGGATGAAGAGGAATTGCATTTCGTTTAAAGGCACTCTGTTTTTAACAAATATGAATATAAATAATCAACAGGTAAAGCTAATATGCTAAGTTTGGGGCAGAGTTGGAGGCAACCTGCTTGAAACTCTCAAATATGTTGTCAATCTCTTTTTTACTGTAGAACTTTAGAGAACTTCTAGTGGAGTGCATACAATTTTAGTGTGGGGGTTTTTTTGCAACATAATTGTGTAAAATATATAATAGTGGAGTTTTTTCATCATTCTTTACAATAAAGTAGTGCACAGATCTGTAGTGGGCAGTAGACTTCAAGTTGAAAGTCATTAAACTAGACTTCGCATGTTTCAAGAAAAGACTTGTTCTTTCTACTTTTCCTAAGCTAAGTACAGGTTTTTTGAAAGTTGGTGTAAATACCTCTTTGTAACCTTATCTGCAAACTGAAGGTGTTTGAAAGGCATATTCTGGCTGAGGCAAAATCTCACTGTCTAATGGGAGTGTTGCCTGGACTTCAGGACTGCAATCAGGAGCTTAAAAGTGCACCTGATGTGAGTCTGTCTTTCCTCATTGTGAACCAGCTAACTGGGAAGTGGCTTTTGTCTGCTTCCTGCTTGTTTGCTTGGAAGGCATCCTTTTGTGCTATCAGTTTATCTCTTGTGCAGTTCTGGTTCTTGATTATTGGAAGATTTTCTTGCCTAGAAAGAAAACTTGAGTAGATTAGCTGTTAACAACACAAAACCTGCTTTTCTCTTCCTCAGGCTCCTGTTACAGCCTATAAATAGAAGTGTTCTTAGAGTTCCAAACTCACATCTTGCCAAGGGGATAATAAATTGCATTAATGAAATTGCAAAAATCAAAGATAATTTTCATTAACGTCCATTCCCCACAACCACATAGAATTCTAAAAAGACACATTCCAGACAATGAAGAGAATTAGTCTAAAAGCAGGTAACTCTACATTGTACGTAAGCCCCAATATTCAGACTTAGTATGTATGTTATTCTCAGCCAGTTCACCATTCTTACCTGTCCTGTATCTTGCAGAAAAATCAGAAGAATCCTACAGATGAACTGTGGTTAAGAATGTCTGAATGAAATTCTATGATGCAGGAGAATGAAACTCAAATGATGTGATGAAAGAGTTGCTTAGATACTACAGTGATGACAGTGGCACAGGACCTTATACAGAAGTAGAAATGAAGCATAAATAGAAATAGAAATGTTTTTCCAGCAGTCATTCTGCTACTCAGAATTCCTACCAGGGTGAACATGAGTTTTGCATACCAGTCAGCAACAAAACAGTACCTTATAATTTTAGAATCTATATAAAGGAAAATGAAAGAGAAATTAGGGTTGGCTTGTGTAAAACTGTCAAAACTGGAGAGATCTGGCAATGCCTGACAATTCTCTGATTTGTTTGAATTGTGCTGAACAAATAAGGCCAATTAAATTTCAGAACAAGGTGACTGGTTTTGGATTGCAGGCATTTTTTTATTCGTGGCCAAAAGGCAGATGGGGGAAGTTGATTGATTATCTGCTTCATTTTCCAGTCCTCCTGGGTTTTTAGATACATCTTCTAACTGGTGAGTATGGTCTAAGAGAAACAGCCCAAGTAATGGCTCTGTTTCCTAAGTGAGCGGTTGAAGAGGCCACAGCATTATAAAATGTATTCTCACTTGATATCCTTGCTATGCCTTTCACTTCTCAGACTCATGCAGCTGCTCCTCACTACAGTGTTTCTGGGCCTCCTTTCCATGCAAAACAACTCCTTTCCATGCCTAGTGGTCATTTGCTTTAAATAAAGGCTTTGCAGACCTTGATAGAGACAGGGAACTGAAAAGCAGCACTCGAGTCCTTGAATTCAATCTCTTGTTGTTTGCTCTCTTTTGTCTTCATTATTATCATTATTATTGCAGCAATTGCCATTGTTAAAATTCTTCTGCAGCAGGGTAGTCCCTTGGTGCCTCAGCCCTGGGTGACAGAACACCTGGTACCAGGCACAAAACAAAGAAGGCAGCCTGACGCAAGTGGCAGACAACCTCTGGTAATTCTGTATCATTCACATATCTTACATTGACTCATCTCGAAATCTTACATTGAAGCATTGCTTGAAACAAAAATATTGTTATATTGGTAATTCTTAATGTGTACCAAACAGATACTTTTTGCCTCTCTCTAGGAACTGCAGTTCTTTGTGTTTTACAGCTGTTAAAGTGACATTTCCCGCTCCATATGAGTTGATCTCTTTCTTTGCGTCTTCCTTGGTTAGATATGCCTTTGCATAAGAAATTTGCTATTCTAACTTTTGCTGATACAGTAAAGGCCTCAAGGCTGTGAACGATCTCAGACAGTAAGTAATCAAGCCCTGCTTCTTTTCAGTCCTGTTCATCAAATTAAAAGCTCAATTCATTTGAAAATTTGAACCTAATAATGATCGTATACTTCTTTTGTTTGGAAACACAACAAAAAAAGCAAGAAGAATAGAATCGTGCTATCAAGGAGAATCAGAACAAATGTCATTCTGGTCTTTTGTCTGGTTATTGGGATAATTGTGACTGTTGACATGATCTTTGCTGTGATCTTGATTCTTCACCAGTAGCTGGAGAGCATACAATGTGATTTATATCTTATTTGATGAAAGTATGGTTTTATTGTTGACAAACATGACCTAAGGTAAACTATTTAACTTTCTCTGTAGTTTAATATTTGTCTTGCCGCTAGAGAAAATAAGAAGAAACTTTTAGGGATTGTGAAGGAGTACTTTGCAAAGCTGTTACAGTGGATGGTGGATGGGAAGATAATTACTCAGAACAATTTATATAAAACTACTTAAAAATATGTTTGTTTAATTATTTTTTCCATTTCAGGGCTGTTGTGAATCTACTTGAAAAGACAGTCTAGAAGCTGGCCGACAAAAATCTCTGTGTAACATGGAAAAAGCAGTCTCCTTCTCAGGAGGAAAACTTTGAAGATGATGGAGTCTCCACCTGAAGCTACAGTGTTCTCACCATTTGCATTAGCCATAATACAAGAAGTGACAAAGCACGAAGTACCTAAGTCCTTCCAGGACCTGCAAAATGAACAGAATTAGAAAAAAAAAAAATTACACAGAAATATGATATAAAGAAGGTTAAAATACGTTTGAAATACTGGTTTTAAGAAGTAATTTTTACAGTTCATGCACTACCTTGGACTGCTGGACTTTCAATGAAATGGGTAAAAGTGCTTGTATTTTAACGTGGACATCATTCCCCAGGTAGTTTAAAAGCCTGAGCACCTCTAAACTGGAGAAACAAAGCCAGATTTTAGTGAGGATATTGAAAACTATATATTTAACTTCTCTTAATTTTGTGAAAATGTTAATCCAGACTAGATGAAGCTAAGCATATAGTCTAGGCAGAGGCTGTAAGTGCTCCTTATCTCCTCAAAGGTCTTCACGCACAATGCCTATTGTGTAAAGACTATAATTCATTTCTTCTTGACACATGGAAGGATGAGTAGTGATAGCAAAGATCATTAGAAGTTGCTTCATAAGTTTCATTAATTTGTTACCTGCACATTTGCACACTCAACCATTTCTGCCATCAAGGAGACTAAAGTATGCAAAGAGAAGAATAAACCCATAGGGACAGACCAAGGGTTCATTTAGCTCTGTGATAAACATCAGTGGACAAAGACAGGATGCCTAGAAAGAGTATGAGAACAAAACAAGGCTGTACATTTTTCGCATGTATTCCTCCAGCTTCTAGGCATTTGCAGGTATTCTAAACCAGCTGCAATTTCTAAGCAGTAGCAATCTTGAATGGATTTCTCTTCCATGGGTTTGTTCAGTGTGCCCTTGGACCTATGTAATCTTCAGTCACCTAAAACATCCTACAGCACAGAGATCCACAGCCCAACCACATCTTTTGTCCCAGCTGAACGAACGTCCTGCTTGCTTCATTTGTCACAGCTTCCTTTTTGAAAAGACAGTGAGATGTCAATCCACACTTTTGTCTCCCTGAAAGGGACCACTACCATGGTCCCTGGTTACTTTCTTTCTGGACTGAAAAGTGCAAGACCACATAGTGATTCTTCATCCTGAAACCTTACCACACCTCTGACCATCCTTCTCTAGCCCTACTCCATTACATGACTATTTTATTTATGAAGGTGCTTTGTGCAAATAAAGATTGTTTGATGCAAATTAAAAAAGCTGAGCTGGTGACATGTTGAAAAATGTACTATGGACTGATTAAAATGTTCAATAGATTTTATGATTAGGATTTTCTCTCGAGTCCAGTAGAAGCTCTGAAAAGAGGCCAAATACTGAGCACTCCAGGATGGGGAATGCTTCTCAGTAAGGAACATTGCAACAAAATTGCAAAAACATAGATTTGAGGTAGTAACTCATCCTCTCAAACAAATTCCCCTTCTCTTCAGATTCTCTGTTGCTGCAGATGTTTTAGTTACACCATCTGCACATCCTTAAAAAAGCATTATCATATTTTTCAGAGATACATCATTTTGTTTGCTATTCGATGAAAAGATCATTTACATTTTTGCAAATAAAACATCATATTCAAAAATGATGCACACTTAATTCTATAAAAATATCTTTTTTTTAAAAAAGGAAATTATATTTTTGGTAACACTATTATTAGCTATGTCATTTTATATCATTTACTGGCAACCTTAAAAGTCTTGCAAGATTAAGAAGAAAATGCATACAGGAGGAAAAAGCAGACAATAGCAATTCTGCAGTTTGCAAAACTAGCTTGCACTTTCAAGGTGAGTTTCTGGTCCCATGCAATCAGAGAAAGTGTATTGTGGTGAGTCTGCAACTGAATTTTGAATGCTGGTCTTAAAAGTATACCAAAATCAGGTCTCACTACTTGGGAAAAGTTTTCCACTGAATGTGTCATGAATATGAAACCCTGCCATCAGTTCTGAAATTGACTTTTGAACTCCTCTTTTTATGTTGTAACTAGGGTGTAGCATAGTTGAGGAGAAAAAGAGAGAAGTACAACATTCTTTTCCATATTGAAGCAAAGATGCAGTATTATACAGCCATTTTGTATTTTAATAACATTTGCAAAGAACCTCCAATCATATTTGGGATATTTTGAGGATTTTAAATTTCCATGGGCTGCTAGCAAATCTCGCAAAAAGTAATAGATACTTTAGAAGAGAAGTTCAAGAAATGAAATTCAAAACCAGCTGAACTAATCCATTCCAGTGAGTGTGGGAACCTTAGAGTAGATCAAGGAGGTTTTGTTCTTTATTGGCTGTGTATATCTTCATAATCTCAGGAGCCCACAAATTTTTTGGCCAATGCAGATCAGGCAGCCTACCTAGTCTGCTCTGTGACGTGTGATCTGTGCAGAAATCCCAGTGCTTTGGGAGCTCATAGGGCAAATCCATTTACCCTCATTCAGACGCCCTCCTACACCCCACCTTGGAGGCCCATCAAGCTCAGGTCATCTGCCAGGAGACCTTTTCACCTGTTTTTGCTCTAAGAGGATATCTAGTACCTCCTCCCACTACACTGGATCCAGGATACAGGGGTCAGAGTGAAGGTGAAAATCTCATCATGATTAAATTTAAGCTTGCACTTACATTCCTTCCAGAACCAAGATGTCCTCATACATATGTTTAAGTGATTTCCTGAATCAGGGGCAAAACAACCATGTAATTCCTTGGTTTCATTTGCTTTGCATTGTCCAATATTGCAGCATAATTTCATGCGTTTTGTTGTAATTTAACATATTTTAACCATTTTCCCACTGTGCTTTCATCTTCCCTTTCTTATTGCTATTAAAGAAAAATCATTTTGGAATGTACATCTTGTCTGTATATGACCTACCATCTGTCTTGGGAGATTTAGGATGCATTTATATAGTTATTTATGTCTTGATGCATGTGCAGTTCGATTTATGTATGGTCTAATAGTATATATTATAGACATTAATTTTTTTCTCTGACAGATTTACTAGCTCTTTTTGGCAATGCAACTTTTATGGTGAATTTCAGAGATTTTAATAGTTTTTTGGTAACTTTTTTTAGTCAAACAGACTTTACAAAATAATCAGGACTTATGTTTTTTCTTGGTTTCTATGCATAGAGGAAAGAGACAGAAAAATATGGTAATTTTTTAACCTGATGTTTTATAAAGTAAAATAAGGAATTGGTAGTTGAAAATCTGATTCAGTGCTCCATGACCAGTAGCAAAATTTCAGCATTGTGCAGCTACTATAGGGAGAAAATAAGAAAATAATTTGATTTATGATTTTATGAATCAGAAAGGTACAGCTAACTGTTAAGCCAAACATACAGCATTTTGTATGGATTTTGGAAATAGAGCTCTGCATTTTCCAGTTGTTTTTCTGTAAAGTACGGAGGTAGATTTTTCAGGAGCTGGTCATTCAGCTCCTACTTCACGATAAGAAAATTGTTATATTAATCCAGTTTTGTTCACTTATAATTTACTGTCTTTTACTTAGCTGTATAGAAAAACCTTTGCCTGAGAACTGGGTCAGAGCACTTAGACTGGAAAATTCATTATGGTGCATTTTCAGAACACTACTACTTTTGCAGGAATTTGTGTGTTTGTGGGCCACGAAAAGTCAGCTAGAGAAAAAGCTTGCATGTCTGAAGCAATTAAACCCAACTCCAGCATGGATTTGGGTAATTGGCTATTTAAAATTACTTACCCTTGTTGTCTTTTGCACTCTATCCTCATGTTCTTATAATCAGAAAGTTGCTGGGTGAAATGAGAAGAACTGAGGTAATTAAATCTTCATTTGGGACTGTAAGCCCTTCCCTAAAAAAAGTTTTTGTAGTATATGTTCCTACAAAGTCTTCTGGCACTTTGTACTGATCCTTATTGAAGGTATCACACATTGTCACAACATTAGAATTAAATAATAATATGAAGTTTTCATGTAGATGAAACTGTTACTATTTTGGGATAAAATTAAGTTGAATTACACCTAGAATAATGGCAAATTGTTAATTAAGATCCCTGGATAACTGCAACGGCCCAAATTTTTGCTACTTTAACTGCCAAATTTTAGCATTTTAAGCAGAATTTTTCCATAATGAATATGTGATCTTCAAGATACTATCCTTCTTTCTGAGTATACAGAAAGTGCAGTCAAATTTGGGGTTTTTTTGAGGACCCACTCAGTGGAAAAACAGGCTGCTAATCCCATCTTGACCATTTCTCTTGCATTCCTAGTTTCTGCTTCCATCCCAGTTTCCCCATATCCAAGCATGCTCTGCCATCAACACAGCTCTACCTTTGTGCTGAGATTGAACAGGAAAGGAATGGCACTGTGACTTGGAGATGATGGAAGAGAAGGAGGAGAGAGCAAGAAGACTAAAACAGGCTGGGTGAGTATTTTGAGAGGGGCTGGTGAGAGTAGGGTGGGATGGGGGAAAACTGGGAAGGGAGCAGAGACTGGGAGTACTAAAGAATGGGTTATGGAATAAAGACTGAGAAGAATAAAGAAATTATGCAGCATCTTGAGCTTAGTGAGACAAAGAGACTGTGCTTAGAAACCTAAGGGGAGGGGGGAGGAGGATCAGATACTGTGAAAAGAGAGATGCCTGTGAGCAGGATCTTTGCTGAGGGGAAGAACTGGCTGGATAGAAAGCCAGACAGGAATTGTGAGCAACATGGGGCAAAAGACTGGGATTGTGACACCCTGGGAGGCAGAGAGAGAGATCAAGCAAGGAGCCAAACGTGCTGAACATGCAGATGGAGAGAATAAAGGCAGGATGAAGATACTGAAAATGAGGAAACAACTTTGGATGCTGGAACAGGAAAGTCAAGGGATTGGAGTGATGAAGAACAAAGCTGGAGGTAAAGAGTAGAGCTAAATGAATAAGAAAACAGAAATTGGGGTGAGAAACCTGGAGGATGGAGGCTGGAAGTCACTGTCAAGAATAGACTGAAAGAATGAGCAAGAGAGATGTAAGACTACAGCAAACATGGTTTTTGAAGGAACAAGAAAGAAGAGGTCAGAACAGATAATTTGTTTGGAGGTACCTGTGAATACTCTTCTTGAATGATCTTCTAAGATGAACCTGGATTAGGAACATTTTTTCTGAGCTTTATCTCTGTTGCTAGCAAGCATCTATAAAAACTATTAATAAACTGTGTCTATTGGCTCCTGCATTTATAGTTAGCATGAAAGGTGAATATCTCACTGCATTAGCTTAGGTATTCAGAGCCCCTCTCTGCAGCTGAAAGTCCCAACCTTGTGTATGGTTTTTGTTGTTCTGAGTATGGTGGCACCTGGAAGAACACCTGAATTGTTGGTATAGAGTTTAAGAAATCGCAGAAGACTTGAAAGGAATTGCAAGTTTGAGTGTTAAGAGATGTGTGTATGTGGGCTGTATAGCACTGGCCCAGACACAGTCTCTGGTGTGCACTTGAAGACAGAGTAGGGTGCAGGCTTGTTCCCTCACCACAGTCACACAGAAGGGAGTAGAGGACCAGCCAAAGCTGTCAGGGTAAGCAGTGCTAGTTAGACAAACCTGGAAAATCCAAAACGGTTTGCAGGAAGGCATTTTAAAGGCAAAAGACAGACTGCAAGGCTTCCCCCCTTTTCCCACTTTAAGTTTGGCCATAGACAGAGGTGGGTCTAGGACTTCACCCAAACAACTGAAAAAGGAGAAAGAGAGGCCACTGAGGAATTTATTGGGGCAGCATGAGAAAAAACTTTATAAACTGGCAGACTAGTGTGTGTATGTACTTCATTGTAAAAGATCCTGAAAAGACAGAGGTTTTTATATGTTTCTCAGTTTTAAAACCTTCAGATGTTTATGTTTGTAGACAAATGGATAAAAGTAAATTCCTTGTCTCATAAAAAGTTCATCAGGTGAATGATGTAGTTCTTTCAAAATGTCATCAGTCTTCCTGGTCCAAGTGGTATTCACAGCAGGTTCTCAGACAGTGGAAGTAAAAAGCCAATATCCTTTGAATAGCATAGGGGCAAGTCATGCATAATTGAATCTCTTTATTGTTAAAGCACTGATTTTATCCAAGCTGCCCATGTGCTGCACTTGCTAATCTGAGGGGAACACACTTGTAATTTTCTAAGAAAGCTTTAAAGACTTTAAGTTTGCATGTTCACGGGGAACATATCTGAAAGGACCCACCAGTTCATCTGGTCCAATTTGGTCTGCAAGACGCTCTTCCCTGTCTATTGCTGTTGTGCTGAGGCTGGTAACTCAGTTGAGGTCTGTGTTAACAATACCTTCCAGAAGCACTCAGACTTGCTCTGGGATCATTGAAAGACTGGAAGCCCAGAACTTTCCTTAGAGATTTGTTCCATAGGTTTATTGCCTTCTGCTCTGTACAAGAATTTCTCCACTTTCAAAATAGGAACACATCTGCCTTCCTCTTTCAGACACTGGTTTCTATTGCTGCTAAAGTCAGCATTTTTTTAGTACCTCACATTTTTCCTTTATGGAAAATTTTTTTCCACCAACACACCAATCAATCATTTTTGGTCTTCTTTTATGACTAAGCTTCTTAAAGGACCTCTCAAAATCTTTTGTCTCATGTTTGGGTACTTTTTATGACTCCTTTTGACAGCTTCTAATTTTTCAGCATTCTCTGTTCAACCAAGAATTATGTATGCCTTGTGACACTGATGTCTGTGTGCACCTGCTTGCTGTGCCTCCATCCTAAATCCTTTGCAGAGTCACATCTTTATTAAACAGTTTGTCATTAGATACAAACTGCATTCCTTGTTCCTGAACCAACTTCTCATTTGACTCTGGTAAATCACACAGGGGTAAGGGTTGTTCCTATGTGTTCCTAATTCTTTCATATGCTTCTCCCACCTTCATTCACTGCTTCATCTATCTTCATGCCCTTCACCCATTTTGTCTTCACTAGGAACACTTCACTGTTCAGAGAAGAACTGAAGATTTGTTGACCTGATTTACAAAGGTGCTGGAAAGAACACAACCCTGAATCCTGTTCCATTTGCAGGGGATACCTGTTGTCTGCATTTTACATTAAACAGCAGTCTGTGCTCTAATTTTATGATAAGCACTCAGACTACTGTCTCACCATTCATAGCCCTTTAGCAGTGAGGCTGCATAAGGGAAGGTGGCTGATTCCCTTCATGCCATACACTAGGAATCTCTCATGTTTCTAGACAAATTAGTAGAACTTGGGTAGACAGGGTGGAGTGTGGGATGCAGGCAGAAATCCTGTATGTTAATCCCTAGCCTGGCAGCTGAGGTGCTTTCTTGAGAGACTTAATGTCTTTCTTTTCTTCAGCTGAGAAAATAGATCTGGCCTTTGGTCACTGCACAATTGAGCAGAATAGGAGTTTAGTTTATAAAAGACAGCCCATTAAATTTCATGCAAAAATTCTTTTGGGTGCTTTGTCATCACCTCTTCTCATTGCTGGAGATGTCTTTCATTCTCTTGCCTCCTAACTCATCCAAAATATCTGACAATGCATGCATCTGGGGGAGTTCTCCTCTGCCTCTGCCTGGGGCTAGTACAGATTCTTCATACTGTATTTTGTTCTAAAGAGTGTGCAATTTATATTCAACATTTTAAATAAGGAAAAACCCAACTTTTTCTAAAAAGTTTGAGCTTCATCTCTCCCTCTCTCTCTCTCTCTTTCTCCCTCCAGGACAAATAAAATGAATAAATGTCCATGAATCTTGTCCTCCCAGTCTTTCTTTGTTTTTCCTTCTCTTTTGTTCAAGCATTTTTAACTGGAGAGGGGACAGAGTGGCAAAAGAAAGCTCAGAGACATCTAAAGTTTAAAAGATGACAAACTTAGTGTCTCATTTGCATTGGTTTTCTTGATTGTGGTTTTCATAAATCATGTCACGGCAGGTCTGTGTTGAGGCATCACTTATAGCAGCACTATGCCACCAACTTTGGAGGGTTTTATTTATAACTTTTAAGCCTTCTGATAAAACTTCCTTTCAAATCCTGGAAAGGACTTCCACACCCTTCAGTGATGTCTAAAACTTCAGCTTGTCTTTGGCAAGATTGGTTCATCAAGAAGTGAAATGCCAGACCTTAGCAGAGAAAGAATCGTATTTATCTGTCTCTGGCAGACTAATTCACAGTGTTGCTTGAAATGCAAACGGTGTTTCTAGACTTTTCCAAGATGAATGAAAAAATATTAAATAGAAAGTAAAATTAAAGGATCAGAACACAGTATAGAATCCTTCCTTTCAAATACAAGTGTAATTCCCCTAACCTTGCTGGCTACAAAGTATATTTCCTTCCTTCCTTCCTTCCTTCCTTCCTTCCTTCCTTCCTTCCTTCCTTCCTTCCTTCCTTCCTTCCTTCCTTCCTTCCTTCCTTCCTTCCTTCCTTCCTTCCTTCCTTCCTTCCTTCCTTCCTTCCTTCCTTCCTTCCTTCCTTCCTTCCTTCCTTCCTTTTCCCCTCCTTTCTTTTTCTTTCTTCCCTCCTTCCCCATTTCATCCCTTCCTGAACTCGTCTGCTCCTCCCTCTCTCCTTCCCTTGTTTCTTTCCAGAACTGTTGACTTTGAATGAGAATGGGCAGGTTTTAAAATTAAAATTGGCATAGGAAAAAGGACAAAGTCATGCCACCTCTTTGTCTCAGTTCTGAGGATTCCAGGATCATAAAAATAGTTTCTAAAAGCACAGAATTAGCTCAGAACTTTGAGTCAGTTTTCATAGATATCAGTGAAAAGTTGGGTCATGATGACTAAAACTGCTCCATAATAATAATCTCAAAGTAATAATCAAAGTCTAACTCTTTGCTTTGAAAACCACAGCTGAGCCTCTGGGTTGTGCTTGGGGACCTGCGTGCCTCTGGATGCGGGCAGCATGGGTGCTGACAGAGGGCTCAGATCAAGCTAGTGGGAACCAGGCAGCTTCTGCTACTCCTCTGGGATCTGCAACACCACTTGGGTGCTGTTTGCCCTTGGGCCAGCAATGGACTTCTCCCAAAATGAAAAGGAAGGGGCTTGTTTCAGGGTCAGCATTAATTCAGGGAAGCACTTGAGGAAAGCCCTCAACGCTGCTGAGCCCCCATAGCCTATGGGGGCAGAACCTTGTTGTTAATAAGGTCTGAGTGCAAACTATTTCCTGATAACAAGGAAGGTACTGGAAAGCTGTGCTGAGCTTTGGTGCCTGGAAGGACCCTGGCTGCAGAGAGAGGAGTAGGGTAGGATCAGTGCCAGCATATCACTAGCCACATTACTGCCTGTACCGAGCCTGTGCCAAACAGTGTGTGGCACACCGGGGGTCTGTAATCCACTCGGTTGCCTTTCAAATCCCTTTTGCCTGGCAAATAAGCTGCGTTGGAACCAACTCACACCCAGGTGTCCTCCTTATGCTGCTCTTACTGCTGAGCTGTGCAGGCCACAGCCACAGACCTCCCTCATCGGGCTCTTCACCCCATGCTAAGGATGAGCCTGGGGATGCCACAGGTTTCCTTGCACCGCTCTTTGGGCTCATGCAGGTCAGCTGCTCCCCTCATGAGTTCCTACTGCCAGCCAGATCATCATCTTGGACCCCAGATCATCTTTCCCTGAAGCAGGGGGTGTCGACAGCTTCAAGTAGGCAACAGCCCTGGTGAACTTGTGGGTGTAGAGGAGTGTGGGGTGAATTCACAAAGTTTCCCTCCTGCCTTTCATGGTCAATGCATGGGAATTCCTGCACTTCAGAAAATGGCAGCTGTGTTGCAGCAACAGCAGTGAGCTCCATGATTTAAATTCTGGTAGGATAAATACTTGTCAAATATTTCACACTAATCAATAAATGTCGTCTAATGACAAAAGAATCTGTCATCAGCCATGAACTCCATCCATGAGACATTCACCTTGGATTTACAAAAAACCTTACGTGACCAGCAGCTGGGCTTGTTAGGTTTCTTGTGAATACAGCTCTGAAATTCTTGTCTTACCTCTCTTTGCATGCCAAGGAAATGAATATTTTTAATTTCAGAGTAGGTCAGTCCACATATACCTAGCAACAAAAATTATGCCAGTAGAATCACAGGGCAGGAAATATCATGTTAACTTGATCTTGGCTGTGCTTTTTATCCTTAACAAGAGAAAATCAGGAAATAAGGAGAGTGTTGGATTTAATTTGGAATTTCCTGGCCCCTTACTGTTTGTTGTCTTGAAGATAACACTATCTAAACATCCAGGGTCTTAAAAATTTAATTTCCTTTCTCTATTTCCTAGTTTGTATTGCTCAGGATTTCAGGCTTCTGTTGTGGCTCCTCTTGAAGAAGAGACTTTTTATAATTCTGAGTGTGTTTTCACATGGCATTTACATTCCTCTTGTTCTTTTCCACTTTTCTCCCAAGCGAAAGCTGTCCATTCCTGCACACTTAGTCAGCCTGTGGTGCTAGAGGGTAGGCACAGAAAGGAGAATTTGTTGATACTGCTGGACCTTTTGTATTTTCCTTTTCAATCTTCTTTTTGTGTCACCAAAGCTGGCTATTGCTCAACAGGGCATGTCAGCAGACCTTACATAGGGCATCTTTGATCTCAGTGTCCAGTGTGCTCTGCAAGAGCAAGGAATTCTCATTCTAGAGGCCAAAAATAAACCCTGTCTTGTCATTGCATCTGGAGACCAAGAGGCACAAGCACAGATGCTTTCCTGTGATGTCACTGAACTCACCTGTGTGAGCTGCTGCCACCTCAGTAGAGGAAGGACATCCTGTTACGATTTTGACCATAACTGTGTCCTTGCTGCCCTTCCCCTCCCTGTCTGGGAGCTGGTGGTCATACATGGGCCAGGGAGTTCACTTCCATCTCACAGTGAATTCTCTGCCAAGACCAGCAAATTCAGAGGGATTCTGGCAAGGGACATGGTTGCCCCATTCAGACCTTTTTGAAGGTTCAGAGAGTCCTCTTGCTTGGTTAAAATATAGGGACCACACATTCATTCTATTGATGCTAAAAGGGCATCACCTATTCTTTCAGTATGGTCTGGAGAGTCACACTCTGCAGACAAGGAAATAAAGACATGTTTTCATAACAGAGAATCTTTTGCTAATTCTAGGCAGTGCGTAGATTAGGCATGCTGCTTCCCACTTAAAATCTAAAACAAATTCAAGTGGCTTGGTATATGTGGAAATTATTTTTTAATAATGTGTAGGTATTCTTGTTTATTATTTATGTGCATATAATTCTGGTAGCAATTAACATTTTAATGAAATCTTTGTATAGAATAATTTTTTAAATGAAAACACAATTGTGAATATGATTTGCTGCTCCTAGCAAACCAAGCATAATTAGATCCAGTGTAATAATGTGGAAACTATTAACATATGAAAAATGTACTCTGAACACATTCCTGTGATGACACAGGTTCATCAGAAGAAGCTGAACTTGCTTTTCCCAAGGTCCTGCAACACAGATGAGGCTGAAATGCTGTTGCAGTTTACACCACACTGATCCCACTGGTGAGATTCCCAGGCATTTATTTGCAGAAAGCCTGTGCACTATGAACCTTTATTTACCTTTTCTCACCAGAGATTTTACTCCTTGAGCAAGGGATGAAGCCTCTTTCAACTTTAGATTTCAGGAAACTCAAAACTCAATGAGAAATTAAGGTCTTGTTTGGTTTGGGGATTTTGCCATATTATACCACTGGTGACAGCCACTAGTGGAGCTTTGTCAGCATTGTCCCCAAGTGCACACGGGCAAAGCTGCTGTTTGCACTGGTGGAGATTAGCTGGCCACCAAACAGCAGTAAATTGCACAAATGCAAATCAGAGCTTGCTGTGCCTTGCTGACATATGTCCCTGCCCATGGCAGGGGGTTTGACTAGAGGATCTTTAAGGTCCGTTCCAGCCCAAATCATTCTATGATTATGTGACTTTTATAAAGGGTTTTTCCAGTGTCAAGGGGATCATTTTTACAGGGCAACTAAAGGCTGGTGGCTAGCGGCTAGCATAAATTTGGATGTGACATATCACACCTCGAGCAAAGCAGTGGAAAGGACAGTCAAGCTGTGAAATGTGCTTCAGGGTGGCTTGACTCAGACACAGGCCAGGTGACTTGCAGCCCACAGCCTTCCCTCCTAGAGTACACAGAAGTCTCTTCAAAACTTCTGGTAAGTCCAAGATTTGAGCTTATACTTTAAAACCTTCTGGGCAGGTTTTTGTTTGATTTTTTTCTCTTTTTTTCTTAAACATGAAATAACTGTCCCATTCTGCTCAAACTCACACTGGACAGACCAGGAAAGGACTGAGATGGGAATCCTCTCTGGATGCCTGAGGAGCTCAGAGGCCACAACAGGTACTTTAGCAGGCTTTGGCCACAGTTAAATCCAGATGGGCTTTCCCTTGTTGAGACATATTCTACCATGGCCTCACAATTATTTATATATCAGGATTCACATTTTCCAGTGTGGCTGGGTACAGCCATTTTTACACACCTAATTAAGCCCAGAAATGCATGTTTAGTGTTCTAATGATGACAGAACCACCCAATAATCTTTAGCACTTATATACATATGAAATGGTGCATACAACATCAAAGCTGTGTACACACATTAAATAATTCATCCTTATAATAACTGCTGGGGGCAGGGGGGAGAGGCATTAGCGAAAACCCTCACCCCCCTTGTTGCAGCAAGTCATTGGTAGAGTCAAGGTTAAGCACTCTGAGGGTTTGGTGCTGGGCTTTATGCTTCATCTATTAGCTCTCACTTCCCCAGTTCATATGTTATTTGGAACGTTTCCTACTCCAAGACATTCTCCTGTGGGAAGCAGCTATGAGTCCTTATGAACAGAATATTCCATAAAAATAAAACAGCGATCCCCAGGTTGGAGTGGCTGGTGCTGTTGAGGAGACACACAGATAAGTGATGCTGCCTGAGTTGCTCATGACACAAACACCCACAAATGTGTTGTGACGCTGCGAGGCCACGCACCCACATTCTCCAGTGGTGGGCAGGAGCATCCGGGTGTCACAGTATCGGGAGCATGGTGCAGAGGAGGGCTGGGTGCTGGGAGATGGAGAAAAGCCCAAAACAAGATGAGCGTGGCAGCTGTGTCAGTGTCTTTGTGCTCTGCTGGGCTCATGACCAAAAAGTACAGCCCTACTTTGATCACCCTCCTACTCACTGTCGTGATCAAATTCAATCAGCTATTACCAGAAATTACGTAAAAAATGACCTCAAAATGCCTTCCAAAACACGAGGGGTTTGAGACTAGTGGGGGCTCCCTTCCCCCTCTATCAGCCTTTAGCCAAAGTGAGAGAACGAAGCACGACAGGAAAATTGAATTCTTTGCAGATATCCTGTAGCTTTATGATCAGGATGCATCCTCTTGCATGATATTATTTGCATGGTTCAGCTGTGTGTCACATGCGTTGGCTTTTGTTTGTCTCTTCCCGTGAGCGGTGAGGTGTACGACACCTCTGAAAAAGCCCATCTGCAGAAGGCAGCTTTCCGAGGCTGGTAGAGACGGTAGCCAATGCTCTGGGAAAGAGCCAGCTCAGATGCAATAATAATGTGATGTTTCACTGGCCGAGGACAGCAGCTCCTGCTATTCTGCTGACAATTGGCAGGTATGCGGCTCTACACATTGTGCATTTCTGACAGAGATGGCTATTTTTCCAAGAAGCCTTTGGACTTCAAATGTTATAAATGTTTTGTTGTCTTATTTTAATCTAGGTTGCCATTTGGTGCAGTTATCTTTGTGCTCAGTACACGTTTACTTGTGAAGTTTATATTGCCCTTTTGGGATGATAGCACTGAGTCCACATATTCTTATAAAAGTCACATTGTCTTCAAAGAAAACATCCTAAAAATCCTGTACATATTCCAGAGCTTAGCACAACATATGAGAGGCTCTGGAGAGACCTAAATAATAGGGACCATTTTCTATCTAGATATGTTTGGACATTCCTTTGTAGAGCATGTGGAAATATATTCCGTTTTCGAATAGATACACCCTCCTCCTGTAACATGAGTCAAGAAGAGAAAGCCCACACAGTTGTTTTGGTTACTTAGGAACTTCCATGCCTGATTAATCAGTTTCTCTCCTCTGCTTCGAGGAACCTAATTGAACTTGTCATTTTATTCCTCTGAAATGTACTCGAAGATCCAAAAAATTCTGGCATTTCTAATATTTATTTCCCACACTTCAGTTGCCAAATGTACCTCCCTTGGGGATATTACAGATTGGCTTCCATATTAGCTGAGATCATCCTGTACATTTTCTGGTCCTTGCCTATGGGGAATGGGGCATCTTCTGCTCTTTTGGTGCAGTTTGGCAGGAACTGAGCCCATTCCTATATCATGGTGCTTTCTGTACCAGCAGTGCACCTCCTTCTCTTGCTCCCACAATATCTTTTCCCTCCAGCATCTTCCAATTACAGTATTCCTTCCATTACCATTAAATTTAATATAATCCATCAAATAGTCCCAGAGGGGATATCTTTCACTTTGGATTTATCTGCTAATAGACACATGGTAGCAGATGATCTCTCCTCTCTCCCTTTTTTTTCTGTGAGATTATTAATTACTAATGCAATTTTATCACAGAAACCTGGCAGTCTCCAAACATAGTCTTGTATCTTCCTGTTTCATTTGAATTTCTCCAGTGTAAGTTACTGCCTCACAGTCCTGGTTTCTATAGGTGTCACTGCATTCCAGCATAATTCATTAAAAAGTAGAAATAAATTATGTCACTGGTGTGTTTCTTCATCCTTAGCTCCCCATTCATTGTTTCATTCTATTCTCTTTGGTGCATTTATACACTCATTTTTCACCAGATTATAAATGTTGCAGTCAGAGGCTTGGATCAAATTCTCAGCTATAGGCACAGGGCTCCCATCTAGATGAATGGCTTCTTAGGTTTAAGGCCAGAAAGAAACATTAAAGCATCTGTTCTTATTTCCTGTATATCACAGGCCATTACATCTCACACAATTACCCATGTATTGAACCTAATAGTTTCTTTGGCTAAAGTACATCTTCTAGAAAGGCATCCAGCCATGATTTGAAACTCTCCAGAGATAAGAATCCACAGCTTCCCTTGAGGATTTGTTCCAGTGGTTAATTAACCCCACTGTTAAAAATATATGGCTTATTTCCCATTTTAATTTGTCTGGCTTCAGCTTCCAGTCACTGGCTTTTGCTATACATTTTGCTGCTGGTTAAAGAGCTTTATATTAGCTCATATTTCCAGGACAGTTATCTTTCAGTCTTCTCTTTGACAAACCCCCAAAAGTTACAAGCTAGGTATCTATAGAAAAATGGATTCTTAAGGCATAAAATAATTTCCATGGCTTTTTCGGAACCTTTTTCAATTTTCCCTCACAAGAAATAACATTCACATATCTGGAAACCCTGCTGTCTTCCCCTCAGTCCTTTTAGAATGTAGTCCAGGTGCCATCAAGACATGGTCATGCATGAACATACACTTGGGCCCAGTCCTGGGAGGTGAGCTTTCTCAATCAGTCCAGCACAGCCCGAAAATTAAGTCCTGTCCTTCCCAGGACAAGGAGGCTCTGGACAGTAAGACAGTCTTGATCCAGATGCATATCTGCCTCCTGCCCTCCCAGCCCATCATGAGACTGGAAAGAAGGGCCATGCTGCTTCATGGTCCCTTGGCTGAGCTAGCAGACATCCATTATGGAAAACCTCTTTTGGTTTTTTGTGTTGCATTTTTCTCCCCCAAGAACTGGCAACTTCTCTGCAAATAATGGTAGTTCCAGAGAAGGAGCTTTTGAATGGCCATTCCCCTCTGAGGCTCGGGCAAGGTCGAAGCAGCTACTGAACACGTGCACTGATGTACCTAGCCTACCCAGGCCTAATGCTTATTTTTATTAGTGATAAGTTGCTGTGAGTGTGTCTGAATGTCTCTTCTAGATAATGAAATTTTTGCTTCAGAAAACAAGCAGCAAATAGCTTTAAGGAAGTGTTCTGACCAAATTGGGAGGCGCTGTTCATTTTATGGCTTGTGGACCCCAAGGAGAAGAGAGGGCTTGAAGCACTTTGCATCAAGCTCAAGCTGCATCAATTCCATCTGTGTTCAATTAAATCCTGGCCAGCCAGTGATACCCATCATCGGGCCTGCTGCAGAACGCACTGCAGCTGCTGCAAGAGGTGAGACCCACCTGCAGCCTAAGACAAAGGGTAGGTGACTGAGGCAGCCATCCCTTGTCCACCTATTCAGCCCAGGACCAGGTTGTCACCTCAGAGCTCCTGTTTAGGTCCATATAAGCCTTTATGCTCCATAATGGAGGTATTGGTGGCAGTTGCTAAAGATTTTAAGCGCCTTTAGAAATTAGATGCTGTCAAACCATGCTGGATTAATGAGGCTTAGGATGCCTGGCATATGGTGGGATTTAGATGTGCTCATGGCAGTACAGGACAAGGAAAGCATCAGGCTGAGTTGCCTGTGCCTGTACCTGCTGTGCAGTGTTTCATGGCATTATCTTCTAGCATGCATGCAGGGATAGTGACTGGTGCTGGCCAGTGTTCCTCCACCTGTGCCAGCCAACACTGAGAAAGTGCTTTGACTCTGCTCTTTCAGCTTCATTAGCAGGCTTCAAGTATGCATCCCCAGCCAGGAAATCAAAGGCAGTAAATAAATTCAGATTTTCAAAACAAAGATCCTGTGAGGAGCACTGGAAAAGGTTGTGTTTGCAGGCTGCTGAAGACACTGGGGAAGGAAGAGACACTTAGTGCTCTGCAAGACTCTGATCTGAGGCTTATGACAAGTCATCAGCCTCAAGGTTTGTTTATAATCTTGTAGCCACACCAGAGGGGTTGATATTCCAGTTCCACGAACAAGTCTCTCCTAGATCCCTGAGCTCAAGGATATATTAGAAATGTCTGTGCTAAGTGATAGTCCTTAGATATTGCTCTTCTGCAGACCTCGTGGCCATGCTGTGAAGATTCTCCCTTTGGGCATGCAGAGAGGGAAAGATGAGGCAGGGAAGAAGCTTTTTTTGTTGTTGAAACATTTTGTTTTTCGGGGAGAGGGGATAGCTATTTATTTACTTTTGATGGAGCCAGGACAAACCATTTGTTTGATGGATTAGGCAGTTTTAATATGTCAGGTTGCCTAGGGTACAGGCCAGGCAGGTTAGCTGAAGCAATTGTCTCTATACAAATGGAAAGAATAATGTCCTGAAAAGGCAGCATTAAGGGTTCTGCTCTCTCATCTGCAGACTATTCCACAATACTTACCCTTTAAATCCCAGTCAAGCCTCTTAAGGAGACCTGAGTTAGCAGTGAGAAGTAAAGGCTTTTGTGGCCTTTTAGCTGCAGACTAAATACTGCTTTAATAATGCAGTGCTATGTTTTTTCCCCTCATAGGAATTGTTTGATAATGACTGGTAGTTTTGGTGGGGTTTTTTGGCTGTTTTTTTTGGGGTGGTTTTTTTTTTTGTTGTTTGGTTTGGTTTTTGTTGTTCTTGGTTTTGTTGGGGTTTTTTTGTGCTGTTACAAATACCTCAAGCCTCTATTATCATGAGTTTCCAGGTGTAACTGCAATATAAGTAAAACCAGACCATTATCTCAGTGACTTGCAAAGGAGAACATTATGAGTCTAATCCTCTTTGGCCAGAAAGCTTACACATTACTGGCAATGTCTGGCTCACTTTAGGTTAGGGTGGCTCAAGGGTACACAAGGTACATGTCAGTGTGAGGAGAGATAGTCTGGACTGCCAGGGATGATGACGACTGCCAGCTTCCCATGTGAGTCTTTGTACATCAGGGAGAATGTGGGGTGCTTTGTCCTCCTCTGAAAGGATATGGTTGCAATTGCTTTTGGGTAGTAAACACATCCACAGCTCAGCAGTGTGACTGACTCATGCATGATTGGCCTCTATTGCTCTGCTTGTGAATATGGTAGAGCTCTGCTAATTTATAGCAGCTTCCCCTCCTGATTTATTTACCAACTCAGCCTTTGGAGAAGATTGATTTTTTTGATACAGAGCTAGGCAGTTTCTTTTTTTTTAACAACACAGGCCTGAATAATCAAAGTTTTACTTGTTTTTTTCTAAGAGTGAACATTTCCCAAGTGCTCATGTTGTCCTTGATAGGGATTCAATTAAATTTGAGAAATTAAAAGGCACCAAGTGCTCATGCTGCTGAAAAGGTTGGGGTGGTTGTCATGCCTGAGTGCTGCAGATGCGCCCAAAATGTAGTTTGCTTCCACAGCTACCCACCAACTGGCCAGCAGCTCCTGCTCTCTGCAGTGATGAGAAACAAGGTGCTTCAATTCCCATTAACTTACCGCTTTGATTCCCCATAGTGACAGCACAGAACAGATCCAGCAGTACAGAGAGGGACCCCCTGAAGCCGGTAGCAAGAGGAGTTTGCCCCAGAAGTGGTGGCCACTTGTGCCAAGGGGTGCTCACACTGCGACCCAAGGGCTGCTGCAGCACCACCACGCTCTCCCTGCCTGCCCTGGGACATTGTGTTCCAGTGTGAAAAGGCATTCAACCAGGCTGTGCCTAGAGCAAAGGGAGCCCGTGGCCAGCCAGCCATGTGGCTGGGAGCTGGACTTGCCTGTTCTGCCCATTCCTCTGGAGGGAACTTTGCCTATGAAGGACACAGATGCAGTCCCTACAGTTTTGGTGCTCCACTGGGCTCTGAAACTCAAGTTTCCCTCAGAGCTCCTGTTTGGAAGTGCAGAACACATTTAGATTGTTCTGATAATGAAAAACAAGACCCTGAAAGTCACATTACACGCTTGGCACAGCAGGAACCAGGTTTGATGGAGCTGTTGAGTTGCCTGCTTGACAAATTCTGCTCCAGTTTCCAGCTCTGAAACCCAGGTCATGTAGTCTGGGCATGATTTGGCAGGCATAGTATGTCCAAAACAGATTTTTTTTTTGGCTGGATCAGTTCAGCTGGATCTGACTCACCAGGCAGGCATGCAAGCACTTGTGTCGGCACTGTGGAGGTGGCAGTATAGAGAGAAGGCACAAACTGCCAGAGGGCATGGGACCACAGAAAATGTACATCAGCCCATGTTCTTATGCCTTGCCATTGTTCACTTTTCAGAGAGAAACACTTTCCTATTCATTCCCACCTCCACATTGCTCTCTAGAAGGTAAGCAACATACTCCTTTTTGAGATTGCAGTCTACACTTTCCTGGTCAGCAGAAGGATTTAAGCCTTAGCAGGGGCCAGCTGACACAGCAGCTAAGATTAGATCTCAAATAACTATTTAAAAACCTTGTGTAACCAGCAAGAAAGGGCAAAGAGCTAAGGCATGATCATAGAGCAGCACGGAGTTTGAATGCCCCCCGTCCTTTCTTATAACAGTAGCTTCATCATGTCTGCAACAATAAAACAAAGCATTGCAGGGCCCAGTGTTATTTTGAATGGGATTAAAAAGAAATGAAATTATGGACACTTGCTTCAAATCAGGGCTGAATGTTTTGGATGAGAGAACCCAACAGCTTATATATCTGTTTAGGAGGTCAGCTGTTGGTCCCTGTATGGTTCTTTCCAGCACCAGATGCAACCACTGCCTGCCTTGGCACTGAATAAGACAATTCAGCCTTTAAGTAAATCAGATTAGATCCTCAGCTTTCCCAGGGGAAAATGAGGTAAATGGTTTACCTGCATATATCACCTGCATAGAAAAGTACTTGGGCTAAATGACTAATTTATCGGTGGATAATGTGGCCTTTTTTGGTCTTTTATGACACTTTGCTGTTAAGCTATTCTTCCTGCAATCTATCTGTAAGAACAGTAGACATGTAGTTTGTTATCACATGCACATACCCACATTTTGGTCAGCTTCAGGATCCTGAGTGAGGAACTCCAAAAGGTGCAAGTGGAAGCTTTTCTTAAACACCAATTTGAGCTATCAAGTCCAACTTTCAAGCGAGGCACAATTCACAGTCAGCACAGGCAGGAAGCAGCCAGGTCCCCTTGTAAGTGCCTTGCCATGGGCACTAATCCTGGGATACAACAATTTTTGCTGGGCTTCCTGCTGAGGAGCCCAGCAACTGCTGCCAAGGAGGGAGTAAAACACGGGGCTTTCCTACCCCTGTGACAGTGTCCACGCAGCATCTCCCAAGCTGTAAGGGGCTGCACCCCAGAAAGCTTTGCTCTTCTTTAATCTCCTCCTAGGCTAGCTATGAAGTAGCAAATCCTCTCTCTTTCCCTCCTTGTCCAGATCAGCGTTTTGCATTCCCTGGGTGCCCTGAATCTGCTGCAGCAGGCAGTTCAGCAACACTAGTGGCCACATGTGGAGAGATTGTCTCTCCTTCTGCCAGAGCTATTGGGTTTGCAAGTGCTATAATAAGAATAAATAAAACTCCTCAAATAAATAGGAAAAGATAAGAAGGCAGATAACTGTAATTCTCATGACTGATAGTATTACTCAATTTAGACATTAACATTCTAGCTAAAGCTTTAAACCTTGGATTTACTGAGCATGCCTGTTACTAATTTTGCCAACTCAGACTGCATTGGTAGCAGGTAGGTGTATAATTTTAAAATTGCTTTGAATTATATTGCAAGTTAAGCATTGCAGAGACAATGATTATATTTTTTTCCCCAGGCAGCTGATGAAAGATCTTACAACATTTATTACTACCCTTCTGAAGGTTTGGGAGGAGTGTTTACTGGATGGATCCATAGCCTGCATAACTTCCCATATTCCTCTATTAAAATGATACCCTTAATCCTTGTTCTGTAACTAAGAAATTTCACATAGCAGGTCCCCATCTCTGATTCATTACACTGCAAAGTCTTAAATCCTTTCTTTTAAGGGTTTCAACCAGAGAAGATTATTCTTCACCCCTCTTGATGTGGTTTCTGCTCTCAGCCAGGTCACAGCAACCACCTTTCCCGAGGGCACAGACACCATGGGGGAGTCTCCAGAGACTCTCACAGCGTTACACACAAAGCAGCTCCAAGAACAGCCTGGCACAAAAAAGGACCAAGGAGTTTCCAGCTCCCTTTCCTTCTCCCTCTCTTCAGCTTGACGGAAAGTGGGGTATCCCTGTTGTGCTGAGCCCTGGAAGGACTTTCAGTGAGTTCCATGGGGAAAAATAAGAAACTGTTCAGATAACAAGGCTAGGATTTGATCCATACAGATAAGGCTTCAAACGGCAGGAGAGGCTTCCCTTCTGTGAAATCAGTGGTTGCAACATTGCTTCCCATAATAATATGAATATTATTAATATTATTAAAACAAAACAAAAAAAAATACAGGTAGAGATACTACTTTATTTTGGGGGAAGATTTTGAATGTGTGGCCTGTTTTCACCATGCATACACATATATGAGAAGGAAAGAAAGCAGCATCAAAACTGCACCAGTGCAAGCAGTCAAGAAGCAACTCTGTCAGCATTACTGAGAGCAGCTTTGCTCATGATGTTCTCCACCCCATCTGCACACAAATGGATAAATAAATTTCTTCACTCACATGACAAGTCCATTGAACTCCTGCCAGACTTTACGATTCTGCATTGACCCACCAAAATTCAAAATAGATTTTCTTGAAGGTAAAAATCCCCAATGAATATAGAGGCTGTTATTTATTCTGTCCCATCTTTGTTTTAATGTCAGTGAAAATGCAAATACACTGGAGTATAAAATTGCACTTTCCAAAAGCAAACTGATAGTTCAAAAGCCTGGGGTAAGATATAATTTCTGCTGAAGTCATTAAAAAATTCAGAGGGACTTTACTGAGACAGGATTCAATACCTTAAAATGCTTTAGCATTAAACTGAGTGCTGCCCTAAATACACAAGATGATTTATTGGAAAGCAATACCAGGACATGTCATACCTCATCATTAAGAGTACCTTGGTCTCATTATCACTTTTTCTCCCAAATGAACTTCAAAGATCAGTATTAGATGGCCGCTTATATTGAGGAGTCCTGTTAATCATGCTTCATATTCTGTGCTGCTATTTAAAGAAAAGTCTTTATATTGATTACCTAAAAAGATCAATGGACAAAAATAGAATGGAGGAAGACATGTATTCCAAACTGTCAGATACACGCCCCACACTGCGCCTTCTTAAACACAGGAAAAATTATTTTTTTCTCTTCTATTTTAAACTGTTCCCTGATAGGATGATTTAATTTTTCAACAAGCAAAGCTGGACTTTCATTGAAGACAAAGCATTAAAAAATCCAAACCCAACAAATTGAAGATGTTTTATTGATGTTGTGTGTATGAGGATATTGTAACTTCTTAAAACAGCTGTCAGAAAAGCAGAAACAGTAAGAGATGTTAATGGGAAGGGCTGAAACGATGATGGTACTTTTGCCCACATGGTTCCTGAGCTGGTATAGTGTGGGAAAGCAGTTGCTTGGAAAGTTGTCATTATTTCCTTTTGTGTTGTTCAGTACAGACTTATAAATACAGCCAGATGTTACTGTCAAGAAGAGCTGTTAGTTTGTGGTAGCATAACCCTTGTTTTCCAGTGAGCATGGAAATACAGAGGGAATTGTCTCCTCGCTGCTTTGAAAGTGACAGCTTTCAGCAGAAATATTCAGACTTAATTTAAGTGTAATATGCAGCTAAAGATTAAGAGCTAATCTTTTATTTCTAGTTGCTTTTGCTTTGCCAAGACTTTCCCAATTCACCAGTGACCCATTTTTTAAAAATAAAAATATTGTGACACAGCCGTGATCCCACTTGGCTGTGTGAGGTTCATGTTTGGACTTGATGATCCTAGAGGTCTTTTCCAACCGAAATGATTCCATGATTCTATGACATGCTCACTTTATCCCCTTAGGATGTTTTCAAGCCACAGATGTGAGAAGGAAAATTGCTGAGTAACATGAATCTGAGATTAAATCATATGGAAAACCGATCCTCTGAAACAGGCAGGGACCTTTCTACAGCATTTAGTGGGCTTTTTCAACCCTTCCTTTCAGATGTGGATGAGCAGCAGTGGGAGCACTTAAATGTGATTCATAGGCAGTGGCACGGCTGAGCCTGCTCTGCCTGCACAGCTTCAATGAATCCCTGCTGGACCACTTCATCATCCACTCCCTACACCCATCAGCTCTGTCCCCACTGGCACTGGCCGAAACTAGACTAACTCTTTGTTTGTCTCCAATCTTTGATTACCCTCACAACCCCCAATAACTAATTTAGGTTGTCACTGCTGCTGGCAGCACTATTTTAATTTGTACTCCTTTCTTCTTTTGTGTTTTGTTTTTCTGAAGAATATGGGCTTGTCTTAATGTGACATCTCTGAGCAAACATATGCATCTGAGGAAGGCAAAAGGAATTTATTGCATTTAGGCTAATACAGAGGAAAGGGGAAATTGCCTACATAATGAAACAGGAGATGCAGTTTTAACTGTCATTTCTTTCTTGTCTCCATAGTACTGAATACACAAATATAAAATATATGATCTGCCTCCTCCTTCAAACATATCAACGTACAATTAAAACCCACAAAGCTTGACAACCTGTTGTCAAGTTGTTTAAGCAGTTGTTTCAGAATCTGACAGACAAACTTATAAACAAAACGTAGAGCACCAGATCGTGGGATGAGGCAGCATCATCACGTGGCTTCCTCAGTTATCTCAAAATTTGGAAAACAAAAAAGCAGAGGAATACTTTTTCTCCTTGAATAAATAACAGTTTAATTACATTATAGAAATAAAATATGATATGATAGGAATACACTGGAAATCTTACAGAAATACTATTCTGCTACTGGTAGGTAAATGGTCAAAGCTACTTTTCATGACAATCTGAACAGTACTTGTGTACAAACTATTATACAGGTTGCTAATGAAAAATATTGCAACAGTTGCAAGAATGTTACCAGCTCAAACAAACATCTAATGATACAATATTCTTCTAAGAGGAAGTAATAATGTTAGATTTACAGACAATAAAGAGTTATGTTCTCCACTTCGAAACACTGGAAATAAAAAGCTCAGGTAATCCAATTTCTTTACCTCATATTATCACAAGGAAAGATTTTCCTTTCACTGTGAAACAGCATCCCAAGAGACCCTGTAAACAGTTTATTCAAAGGTAGTATTTGAGATGTCACAGCAACTTCAACAATTTTCCTAGTCCACAATTACAGACTTTTTAGGCCACTGCTTGTAGAGATGACTTTTTTTTTTTTCACTTATTTACATACATTCAGCCCAATAACAGCAAGTAGAATGCACTGTCTATCTCACAATAGACACACTAAAATTTTCATCGAAAGGCCAGTGCAAGATGTGGATAGTGACTGCACAGCATTGAGGAGATTATATTATACAAATATACAATTAGACTGTCGAGAATCTAACTCTACACACATGTGACATAGATGGTCTTCTCGGTAGGTACGTGACACTTGGAGTTGGTACATACACGTAACTGCAACTAGCGGTGGTGGGTGGATGATGATGATGATGATGATGATGGTGTGGGTGGCCATGGAACACAGTGTTGTTTGGCTGTGCTATCACTAAGTGAAAGTAGGCAACTGCAAATTAGGAATACCTAAAGCTGAAGTATAAGAACATCTTATCTTGGAACGGCAGCAGATTTTTCTAATGAAAGAATAGTTCTACTTAGTGTGCAACATGTAAGGAAATTGTTGCCAACTGTTTAATAAATGGTTCTAAGTGAACCGATGCAGTTCCCAGAGCTTTAGAAAAACTCATTATGCAAATGAAGATACTGATGATAGAGGATAACATTTCACAGGATGCTATTTCTTATTATATCAGTAAGCACCAAGTTAAGTGCCAAGACAGCCCCATTGTCCCATGATTTATCGTAAAATTTAGAACTTGAAAGCACAACAAAATTCCACAAAGTTTGCATTTAATTCACAAGAAGACAGTTTCAAAAATGGCTCTTAAAATACCCTTACATTTCAAATGGGCTTTCTCCCACTCCTCCAAGAGGACTGCTTTAGGATGGACTAGACCCAGACATAAAAAACATCTTTCAGGACTTGACATCCTCTGGGAATCCTCTGCAATCCACTGGTTTTGGCTGACTGCAGTGGGCCCCTTGAGAGTGTGGTGCCCTGTCCTGCCACACAGGTAAGCTGCAGGGGAGGTGGGTGGAGGAGGAAAGTACCCGTCTCTTCCAGCTGTTGCTCAGCACCTCACCTGATCCAATCTTACCTTTAAAACATGTCATCCTCACCAAGCCTAAACTTGGAGCCACTTGCATCCCCACAGGGCCACTGCCTGAAAGGGGCTGGGTGTTCATTCAACCAAGTTGCTCTGGCCTGCACTGAGGCAGCCAGAGATCCTGGGCTGCTGCCCCTTCTCTCTCCCTACGTAAGCACAAGGATGGGTGGCAGGGCAGTATGGATTTGTCTCCACTCGCCCTGCGTCATGGAGAAAGTCACCCCCTGTTGCGGCAAGTGTCAGGCAGCTGAAGGACTAAGCTGCGCTCGCAGCTATTTTGGCAGAAATCAGTCAGAAGGGTGAGGAAATGGTCTGAAAAAGCAAGGCAGCAGAGAAGAGGATCCCAGACCTTATGACTCAGAACAGAATCACAGAATATCCACGCCTCAAAGACTATCTGGTAGCATGTTCCTTGTGACAGTCTCAGGCTGCAGAAACTGTCCCACTGTGGAACACAGTCATTATTTTCCATCAGTAACTTCTTCCTGGTAGTGTCAAACCTTGTCAGTGGTTTCAGTGAGATGCACCTCATTGCAAGCTATCAGATTTTAATACCCACAGCCTTAAAACAAAGTACCATTTACTCCTGGCTTTCTCAGTCTTCAGGAACACTATCAACAGCTGCAGCATTTGTCAGTTCGGGCTCATTCCATGCTCTCTGCCTCTTGTTTCCCTTTATTTTCAAGTGCAACTGAAAGGTTGCTTCCTCTAGCACATGGATATGCTGGATCGAGATATTCTTAACATGGTACTTTCATCAGTAATCAATTGGAAGAACTCAATTTTAGAAACAGAATTCGTGTGCAAAGCGTGCAACAAGAAATACAGTTACATTTGGTCATAGTGTCCTATCTTAGCTATGCTACCATGACTCACACTGATTAGTATACTTACACACGCACACACACACACACACACGTACACACAGAGAAATATTTATTTATATACACGCTCACACAATAAGAAAATGTTTAAGTCTGACAATATTTCCTCCTCTTTTAGCGAAGACGGGAGTTTGGCATCTCAGGCTCTGAATCTGCTTAGACCTGGGATACAGGAATGTGACACACCTTCAAGTATACATCGACTGCACAGTGATAACATCGCACATTGAGTCTGACACATGCTGTCTTCAGTGGTCCAACACCAGCACATGGCTTAAAACCAGATGCCTATTAAAGGAGCCAATATCCGTGACCTTTGCTTTTCAGTGTTCATATTCATGCAATGCCCAAGAGCAGGGCAGTAGTCTGTGCAACCATAAACATCCTTCTGTATAAATGCAGTGGTATTTAAAAGTCTGAACCAGTGCATTCCTTTCTCACATTCCTCCTCTATTCCTCTGTTGCTGTTAGTCTCATATGCATGTGAAAGTAAAAGGTAGTGGGGAAATAATTTTAGTAGAAGAACACAAAGCCTCTCCTCTAAGTCCACAGAAGACCACTAAAAGTGTAAAATTTCCAAAATACCTCATAGGAATTCTTCAAATACAGTAAGTGTTTTCAATGGGGTTTACATATCACGTTTCACGTTATTTCCACGGAATTCTACCTTATCACTTTGTTTAATCAGACGAATACCAATAACACATAATAAAACAGCACACAATTCACGGGACACAACACATTTTACAAAACCTCTAAACTCAGCACTGCTGCTTTTGGAAAAAATCAGAAACTCTTATTACTTACAGACATGAAATACATTTCACATTGAAATGAACAGCATGATTACAAGGCTTTTTTTCTTGTTTGATGGTATTGGTTTAGGACGCGTTATTTTTCAATTAGGTTTCACAATTCTTCTTCACACCCCCAAAGGAATGATTGCTAATCTGGTATTTTCTCTGTGCTCTTTCTGGAAACATTATTATTCAGTAAACACCTTTTGAGAAAAACTTGTGAAAATTTAGCTAGAACCCCTAATTGTAAAACCTGAAAAACTGGCTGATGGTAATGCTCTTAACACAATCATTGCTCAGCTTACAATGACAAACCAAAAAATATTACAGGAGGGTACAAACACGTTAAGCCATGGGTTTGGTTTTCTCTGTTGTTGATTTTTTAAATTTTAATTTTTTTTTAAACTTAAACTCCTTTTCTCACAATGCTGAGAAGTCTCTGACTTACAACGCTTCAGCAGTTGTGTCCGTGGAGACAGACATGGTAACTTTGGCAATCTTAACTGTGCTCTTAATGCAGCTCTCGGCAGCCCTGTGCACGTTCCCTGTGTTGTTGGCATGTTTGTGCTGGCAGTCAGACTCCATGCTGTTATCCAGGGGCTGCGCAGTCCCTTCGCAGGTGGGGAACATACTGCGGAAGGCGTGTCGCAAGTCCTTGCTCCTCAGAGCGTAGATGATGGGATTCACTGTTGAATTCAGCAAACAGAGCATGCTACAGAAGGCAAAGATAGTCTTGATGAGCTTGTTCATTTTCCCAAAGACATCATACACCATGATGGCGAGGAGAGGGCCCCAGCATATGATTAAAACGACTAGGATAAGGACCAAGGTTTTGGCTAACCTGATGTCCATACGAGTTTGATCAGGCCTAGTGATCTGTACCTTACCATCCTCCGTCGATTGAATGATTATGCTTTTCTGCGTGCCTCGCTGCAGCATGCGAACAGCGTGGCTGTGAGCCTTCCACAGAATGTACATGTAGGCATAGACAATGAACAACAAGAGGACGCTGGTGACCCCGATCCAGAACATCAGGTACGTCTCATCGATGAGAGGGAATATGTCCGAACAAACAGAATTAAGCTTTTTGCAGTTCCAGCCGAGCAGAGGAAGAACGGCTATTACAATAGCGATGGTCCACATCACACAAAATGCTACGACAGCCTTTGGTCGGGTAACAATCCTTTTATAAGCTAGTGGCCTGTGTATAGAGATGTACCGGTCTATTGCCGTGAGGAAAAGGCTACCTACAGAGGCAGTGAAGGAGGCTGTAACTCCACCCAGTTTGAACAAGAAGACATTGGGGCTATCCTTCCGATGGAAAACATGGAAATCCACAAAACTGTAGACAAAAATCACACTGCCAAGGAGGTCGGCCACAGCCAGGCTGCCGATGAAATGGTAGGAGGGTCTACACCGGAGGCTTCGGGAGTGGAGGATGACACACAGGACAAGAAGGTTCTCTAGGACTGTGAAGGTGCCCAGGGTGAGCGACAGTACAGCGATGGCCAGCTGCTGGCTGGGGTTCAGGATCATAAAACACTCCATATCCATAAAGTTCTCCCCACACTGTATATTCTCCTCATTATCCTTAAAGGTGGACAGGGATTTGTTGTAAAACTCTGTGATGTTGACCTGATCTGATGGAATAATGGTCAACAGGGAATCATCTCCTCCAGTCATTTTTTCTTGGAAAGGATCACCCCTGAAGGAAGAAAGAGGGAACTTCTGGGGGTAGTACCCCAGCTTGGAAGCCATGTCGCCTTTCATGTCTTCGTACTGGATATCGTTGGAGCCCACGTAAAGGAGATCTGTCGTGATTGTTCGGAAAGTGGTATCTGCGAGGCCATCTAGAATTGACTTCATAACCCCAGTCTTGTTGGTTTCAGAGAGACTTGGGGGACGGAAAAATGCATCGGAGGAAATCCTATATGGGGAAAAGATCAGATTTCATTAACATAAACAGGGAGACAAACTCCACAAACAACTTAGCTGAACTCTGTCAAACAAAATCAACCCTTCTCTCCTATTCAGTGCAGGTCTAGGCTTTGCCACTGTGGGAAATCAGGGTGGGCTGAGCACTTAGAAAGAAATCACCTGGATTTCACTAAAACTGAATTACACTAAGAAGTGACATGAAAAACAGAGGCACAGGGAATTGAGTGTTTCACAGGAAAGCAATTTTCATTTCTCATCAAAAACTTCTGAGCTGCTCCACCATAAAGATATTTTTCTCAGCTTCTGATTGCAATGTACCTTGCAGACCAATATTCCATGAGCTTGTTTCATTTAGATAATACCAAGTGCCAATGGAGGAGCAGCACTAAACTGAGTCACCACCTTCATTGTTTTTCTTTCAAAAGGCACTGAGGCTTTTGAAAAATTGACAACAGAGGGGCAACAGGGTCAGAGCCATGCACTCCAAATTTCACAGTTCACCCAGTATGCCTGTATATTCTTATTATCCTGCTATAGCAATCTGAGGTCTACTAACATCCTGAATTTGCTATTGCAAATTTATTAGCAAGGTATCTAATCTAAAAATATATAGCTTCATTACATTCATATACAAAGATTAATCTATTCCTTCCTTCTGCTACGCAAACTAAGGTACTGGAATACTTGAGCAAGTTGAGGGAGGTGGGTTGTTACCCAGCTCTGTCCACAGTTTCAGGAATGGTGACCAGCACTGTTAAGTCAGTGAGAGAATCAGTGATCTGCTCTGTATAGACCAGAAGCCTCAATCAGGGCAGTACAAGCTTGCTTAGCTAAACATGGCACCAAGTTTAGATCAGGGTGCAGCAGTGGCCAAAACTCCAGGCAAAAGGGACCAGGAGTCACTGCTTCTGTGAGAAGCACTGTAATGTAACTTGTCCCCCTACGGACACCCTCAAAAACATTCTGTCCTCTCCAAAACTGGGGGGACCCAGCAGAAGGTAGCCAGTGGTCTCTGAGTTCTGTCAAGTACAGCCTTTGCTCACGGATGGTGATTTGTGGAGGGGAACAACTCCTGGTCGGGGTTCCCTTGGGAGAGGACCCCCATCAGCACCTGAGCATGCATTGACATATAAGACAAGTCTTACAGCTCTTGTTATGCTGTACTCCTTTATATTACTTTGCCGATCTGCTTTACGGCCCTCTTCCACCACCTCAATGGATGAGAGTGGTCTGAATACAAATAAGAGCCAGAATCACTCCTTTTGTGTGCTACAAACATTCTGAATCTGCTATGGGACATCTTGATGATTAATCAGCAACAGGAGCAAACCAAGTTTCTTCTTGCTTTTGGTATGGAGGAAATTCTTGCTCTCAAGAAATCCCAAATGCCATTTATAGGCTTGTACTGACTTTACCTGTTCACTTTACACAACTGACAATAAATGGTCAGAAAGGCTGCAAGAGTTTATCTGCCAAAATCAGAGTACTGATCACCTCAACTCCTAAAGAGAAGACTTGCATAGCAGGTACCAGTTCTCATTTCCCATGAAAATATAGGAAAGAAGAAAAGGATGCCTCTCAACAACAATAGCAGTACTTAAAAATACGTGAAATTATGAGCATTTCCAAAAAAACCAGAGATCACTTGGCTGATGATATATTTATACTGCCCTTATAGTATCTGAACACTCAAGACTTTTTCCACAAGTCTTTAAAGTTTTGCCTTTTACTAAGCAGGCCTGGACATTGATTATTAAAGGAAATTTATGAACTTACACCTTCAGAAGACACTGCAACTCCAGTGCTGCAAAGAAGTATGAGTACAAACAACCCTTACTGGGAGAGTCGCAACACACAAAATACACTGGCTGAGTCAGCTTTTGCAGACACAATTTGCTCAGGAAATAACAATTATTAGACAGACAGTATTAAGGAATTTAATTTTGAGGGCGTGAGCAGGGAGGGAGGGAAATGTCACTGAAGCATACATTAAAAATGAACAGCAATCATCTAATATGGAAGGCACTTTTCTTCCAGAAGGTGTTTTACAGCTGCTCCTAGAGAATTTGCAGATGTTACAAGCTGCAAAGATGACTCTGCTGACAAATCTTCTTTGGGTGAAGTCTGGCAACTTTAAACTTGGCATTTTAACACCATTTTAAAAATACAAGTGAAGAATGTGTTATTAACTTGAAAACTATCCAAAAATCCATTAAATAAAACAAGTAGTTCTATAAATATGTAAAGATTGCTGTGGTATCCTCTGCTATTCAAGCTTATTTTTGACAGAAGAAAGGCAACCATTTTAATGAGTAAAGCCACAGCCCCATGTTGAGAAGATTATGTCTGAGGAAAGCTTCATAAATTGTATTCAACTGAGCACTTCTGCTAGACAGACAAACAAATTGTTATCAGGTAGCTGGTCCCTGCTGGAGTCATGTCAAGTACAGACTTCCTCAGAATTAGGTGCCATGCAACCCCTACCTTTATTTGAAATACAAATGAAAGAACACGAATTCTTGTGTGCTCTTTTGAAGGTGGCATTGAGTTATGTGACAATATCACTATGCATGCATATGCTATGCTAACAACACGGTTAATGGGATCAGGAGAGGCAAGGCTTACTTTGAATGTCAATGATTTTTTTTTCCCTCTGTATTTTTACATTGAGATTATTACAGTAATTTTTACCTTATTGTCTCTGCAAAGAGAGTTTTCTTTGAGAGTACTTGGGAGTTCATTAGTAGCGTAGTTTAGGCTTTGGGGAATGCTGCTAACATTAATTTTGTTTTTGTTTGCTGCTGGGAATATCCTAATTGGAAATTTCTAGCAGTATGTGTGCATGCACCTATTCAAGCTGCAGTTGATTTTTATTAAAGTTGCAGTAAAACAACCATTTGCCTGATCTGGAATTACACTTTACATGATATTCATTTATTTTAATTTCGATACTAGCTTAGCCCAGTATAAGCTCACTACTAAAATGCACTGAAGAGATCAGTGAGGTTTTCCATAGCTGTCTGGTGAAAACAAGACTGGACCTTTGGCACCGCAGTTATCAGGTCACAGGTGCTGCATGATCTGACATAGAAAGAAAAACCAATGGCAGCAGCAATGGTCTTTTTCTTGGTCTTTTCACATGGCCAGGTGCACATGCCAGTGCCACACACATTTTGGCTCTGAGCATTTCTGTCCGAACCTGGAGTGGTGAGCAGGCACTGTCCATGAAAACAGACACCCCATGCCACGCAGCCACACTGCACTTTGCAGTTGGCTTCAACACAACCCAAACCCATTCTGCCCAAGAGCCCAAACCCACACTGCCCAAGAGTCATGACAATCTCCACATGAAATACTCCAGGAGCCTCTCTGGCTTCTCAGAGCCTCCCCAGAGAATAAGCGTTCCTCTGCACAGATTCATCCTCTTTGCATGGTGCTGGAGTGACAGCTGTGTGCTGCAGAAAGCTGCCCTCATGGGCAGGGTGACAGAAATGGAGAAGCTCCCTGCTCTGCCAAGGACTCTCCTGCCCTGCCAGAATGAACTCTTCCAACTTATTTGAGTTTTCAAAGCTCTCAGCTTCATTCCTTCCATAAATGAACTCTACTACCTCACTCATTTTAAAACAGCTTTTAGAAGACTGAAACATTGATTAAATATGAAGAAGAGGCTGCACTGACACTGGCACTCAAAATTTTTGATGTATTTCCACAACTGCATGCAGCAAGTCACGGCAAGTACTGAATTATGACTACGGATAAGAATTAAACAACAGAGAAAAACTTCAAGGATCTTTTATCTTGAAGACCAGACCAGAACTGTCATAGCTGAACACCATTTTAGACCTTTCTCCCATCATCCAGCAGCTGTTGGTGGGCACTGCCAGACCAGCTGTGTGAAGTGCCTGCCACTAGATGGAGTGGCTTTGACAAACTCCTGGCCTAGCTGTCTGCAGCGACACACATTCAACTTCCTCTGGCCCTTTTTTCCCTGCCTACTTTAGCAGGGATCAAACCTATGAGGTGTTAAACATCACCCAAAGGTTGAAGACACAACTTTGCTTTGCCTTCAAAGTGAAAGAATTAGTGAAGAGTTGAAGGGTCAAGTCTTACTAGTGCCCTCCACTGTGTAGTTACATATAGCCCTAAAGATGCTTGGATATCAGAATATAAATACACGTTAGGTAAAATAAAAAATATGTAGTACAAAAGAGGCTGGTAACTCGTCAAGGACAACAAGGAGAATTATACTTCCTCTGGACTTCTTGTTGGTCCACAACACCAGCTCACTTGGGGAACAAGAACATGACTTCATTAAAATGCTATTGCCTATCTTCTCCTGCTGTTCTGGGATAGAAGGAAAGCTGGAAAGTCTTTATCATTGTCTATAAAAAGAGCTGAATTTGTTACAATTTTCAAATCAGGATGATTGATAAAGCAATTTTAATAGCCTGAATAGAAACAGTGAGTATTTATTCTTTTCCTAAGAAAGTAATTATGAGCAATACAATGATGATACTGATAACTGCAAAAATGTTGACATGGCAAGAAAAGGAATCAAAACAAGAAAGGGAAATCCATAATCAAACCTCTTTGGCTTCCATTTTAGAAAATATTTTGATCTCCGTGTCTATACATTTCTTCTATGATAATCATAGTTAATTAAGAACAGGCTAAAGGACAAGTAGGAAGAATTCAAACAGTTTTTGAATGCATAAAAATACAGAAACGCACTCTCCTTGTTTACACCTTATAGGGTTCCAAGTCATCCAGAGAAGGGCATTATCTTCTGTAAGTTTGTGCAGTGCCCAATACACTGGGACCCCTCCCAAACTGGGTCCACAAAGTACTACGGCAGGAGAAACAGCAGCAATTTACATTCGTATATGCAGTCAGCTGTAAAACTGTGAGAGAAATGAGATCTACCATGGTAACTGTTGGCCTCTAGGAATTAGAACTGTCCTATAAAATGAAAATTTATATGGCTAATAATTACCTTATCCCATATGGTGATGAACAATACAGCTTCGAGGACAGAACAAGGTTTCCAAGCCTTGGAGAAAAATGTGCAGACTGAGAAATGGCACTCTCAGACTCAGTAACACCAAGCAAGGAAAAAACACATGTTGAGAAGAATGTGAAGGCAATGTTACCCCTATCCTATTTACTGGTTTACTGCTCCATCTCCAAAACTGTGCTACTCCTAGGCTAAAAATGGCAAATATGCTGTCACTCCTAATTCAGGAAAACTTGCATTCATTTCAGTCAGAATTTTCTCTGTGTGAGGGATCGGGAAGGAGCACAGACACTAGGAGAGGAGCAAATAAGGGATGTTATCTTCTAGATACAGTAAGGCACTATCAGCTATGGGGTAAACTAGGGCATGCAAGTAATGAACCAAATTTTGTTCTTATGTAATGTGATCATATCTTTGGCAAGTTGAACCTTAATTAGCAAGAAGGCACAGCTACATGGTTATTTATGTTAATTAACATACCGTTTGCACACTAGCAGGATAAGGGCCAGACTGTTCCAATGTGTGGGCAAATGACTCCTATGTGACACCCGCCAGCATCCAGCAGCTGACAACCTGAACAACAAAAACAAAACAAGGGGGAAAACAGGGTGTTAATCAGTGACGGACAATGTTTTTAAAAGCAATAGTATTATTCCCTCCCCTCAAAGTTTTGTTGGCAAGATGTGTGCACCAGTTTAGCACAGGTGACTTGCAGGTGCAGAGAAAAGGAGGCTGTGCCTTACGTCCCAAACAGCCAGAGCATATACATGTTTTATATATATATATACCAGAGCATATACATGTGCCTAAAGTCAGAGAGGTTCAAGAGCAAGGCTGAAGTCCTGCTCCTTCTGGTGCAGCTGAAGGACTTAAACTTCGCTCTCTGTGAGCCAGGTGAGCGTGCTGGCAACCTCTACATTCTGCTGCCCATCTCTAAACTGCTCAAGCTGTTCCATGTTGGATTGAGAGCTAAGCATCCGCAAGTAAAGGCACCAGCTGGTATTCCAGGAGGCAGGGTGCATGCCTGGTGAGAGGCTTAGCTTGAAGCCCTTTCTCTGAATTAAGCAAATCAAGGATGCACCTCCTGCATTCCACCCAGATGCAGGGGAGTAAGAGTGGGGGCAGCTGCCCTGTCTGCCTGTAAAAAATCTCTAGAACTCCTGAGATCACCCAAAACCTCTCAGCTTGTAAAATACAACCCCTCACAAACACATTTCCTACCAAGTGGTAGACAAGATGAAGTATTGAAGTCACAAACCAGCAAGGGGACCATCAGGGTGACATTAATGGGAAACTACAGCTACCTGCTCTGCCCAGCTTTTGGAAGAAAGGACGGAAGGCAAAGGTGGCTATTGTAAAACTGTAGGATTTAAAGATCTTTCACAGTTTACTTTATATTGTCTTAATTTCATCTAAAGATAGAAATTTTGAAAGAGGATGAGGAGTCTTGCTGAAATATGAAAGACTCAGATGAAAGGAAACAGTGAAGCAATTGTGACCTGGTTGTTTGCTTAAAATCAGCTCCAGTTTAGGGACTGGTTTCCCAATAAAGGACTTTGTACACTTCTTTTCCAATAAAGCAGAATGAACAGATAATATGAAGTTTGATACAATGCTATGGAATTTACATTTTAAAGAAAATGGAAGAGAACTCGTTAACCTGGTTAATTTTGAACTCTCAAACTTTTTCACAAAAGAGTTCCTCTTGGATTTCAAAATTCCATCAGAAATCGTGTCATTTCCAGCCTCCTCTCTAGCCATTCTACAATGCCAAAAGGTGCAGGCACTTGTTGCAGAGCAGAATTGACATAAATGTTAAATGGGGACAGAGAAGCCCAGCCAGGTGCAAAAGAGATGGGGGCTGAAGAGTCAATCTTCCGGAAGTACCTAGAAGAAATGGCAGGTTAGTACACAATATGTAGTTTAAGGGAGAGAAGTCATTTGAAACAACAGAGCAGGACATAAAAGACTGGGCTCCATTGGATGCTAAATGCTAAAGGTCTCCAGAAGAACGTAATGTCTAGAGGATCAAACTGGAGGAAAAACAGATTTATTAGGAAGAAACGAGAGAGAGGAAGAGAACCACTCCTAGAAAATAGTTTCCATGCAATGGCCAGAGCTGAACACAGAAGGTCATGAATTTGTTGCAGCAGAAAATATTAATGAACTTTATTAAAAGCATAAGGTTTAGAGACAGAAAGATAGCAAAAACATCAGGCTCCAGGGAGAATTATCATAAACTGCACAGAGTGTATGTCTGCCTTCTCATCCCCCCGCAACAAACTGGCTCTAACAAGTTTTAATTAAAGAAATCATGAGATAGCAAGGAGATGCTGAGAGCAAAGGTAATGTGGGTTATTTGTGTGGTGAGGATTGGTAGGAGAGAGGAAAGATAGCTACTGTCCTCATACTGGGAATAAGACATCTCCATGTGAGACAGGAGCAAAGTGGAGAAAGGTAAGAAAGGACGACCCAAGTGGAAGTGCCTCTGTGAGGCAGGGATACAGATTTTAGAGACAGAGAAGAATTGCCTTTGTGATAGGCTGGAGGAAAGCAGATGAGGTGAAGGAGAAAATTCACGAGAGAAAACCTCCCTCCTCTTCTGAGCTGTGCGAACTTCAGAGACACCTCCCTAAGCTGAAGGATATAGCTAGTGGGACTTTTCAGATCTCACCATAAAGAAGGAACAGATCCACTGCTCGCTCTGCAGGCAATGACTTGCTCTTTTGAAAGTCCATTTCTGATCTGCATTCAAACGATGAAGGAAGATGCAAAGGGCTCTGAGAAGCCAGCCTTGGTAAGGTCAGGGATAAGGACAGCACTGTACGCACCGACAGTTGGGACCAGGCTGGGGACACTGAGGCGAGGTTAGCTGAGCAAATTTGGCCAGGGACATTAACAAAAATCAAACTGCTTAGGGAAAATGATGTACAGGATATGGACTTCAGAGGTGGAAAGGAAGAGAATGCTCAAATGGAGCCACTAAATGACCCACACAGCAGATAAACACACCAGAAGTGAAAAAGGGGCTCACAGGCAAAGACAAAAAGTTAGTGCACAGAAGGCCAGCAACACACTGCAAAGCAATATCCCTTCTACCTCAGTCTTCAAGAGTCTGCTTCTCCTGCAAACTGTTTTTAGGCCATAAAGTATTGGCAATGCTCAAAAGCTAGGATAAAAAGGCTTTTGGCAACTGCGATGCCCCATGCCACCAGCATTAGCAAAGGACAGAAATACACACTCCCAGCTAAAAAATGAAAAACATTCTTTCATTTCTGGAGCCGTCTGGCCTTTCCTAGGATTTAAATAATCTCAGATAACTGTCTTCATAGTTACATTCACAATATAATGATATTCAAATATACTGCCTTCACACACACAAATAACTTGTGAAATTATTTGCCAGCATATTAAGCCACTACACCAGATTGCTTGGCAATGGTGTATGTCTTTGAAACATTCAGATGCTTTTCTTTTTTTAAAAAAAGAAGAGAGGGAGGGAAGAGGAGACGTGAGAAAGAATTACAGTAGAATTTGATATCCAAGTAGCCAGAACAACAAACTGTGGAGAGACTTCAACCAGTATTACATCAGACTTGGAGAAACAGTTAAAATATACTGAAGGATGAGTTATGACTTTATATATATATAGGTATACTTCTATGCATAAACTTACAAATAGACATAAACAAAAAAACCATACACCGAGAAGAAGAACTGAAGTCTCACAAACCCTGCAGTATGTCATGCATAAACTCAAATTTCAAGCGCTAGAGTACATGCAGACAAGCTACAAGTGTAGGTACAAAAATATAGGCAAGATGATTGCTGAATATCGTCCTGAATTCCCTTATACACAGCCTTCTTGGCTAAAAGCAAGAATCTAAAACTAGTATATCTATCACTGACATCCTGTAAAAGTTATTTTACATGTATATATACATGTCACCTAATATTCCAGGCATGTACATAGTCTGGACTTCAGTGCTGCATTCCTTAAAACAGGTACAACTGACTAAAACCAGTGATTTCTGAGAGCATGTTTCACATACTCAGCAGAACAGGAAGGTAGCAGCCCCCCAAGATCCTAAACACAAACTTTGAAATGTTTCCTAAAATGCAGAAAGATGGAAACTACGCCAGTGAGGGCTGAAAGTGAATTGACAGTACAGAACCTGCTCCCACTCAGTACTTTGTAGTGAGTAAACACACCTTACTTAAGAATACATAATTGCCATAAAAGAGGTTAACACAGGATGAGGTACTATTTGATGCCATCTAGCCTCAATCTACACAAACAATGCAACATCTGAATTGTGTAAAATATCCACCTTCACCAACAGTCCAGCCAACACATAAGAAGTGACCATTATACTAACACACAATGTAATGAAATACCTATTTTGTAATTTGGATGTGGCCAGTTTCACCAAGAAAGGATGTTCCTACTGAAGAGAGGCGGAACCGAGCTTGGGGTGTGCGTCACCGTAATGCCCCTGCATGAGGCACAAATGGGAGAATAAAATGTGCTCCGACCTTATGTTGCAAACCCAATAATTTTTCATGGGCAACAATGGCACCTTCGGGAAAAAGGGGAAAAAAAAAAGAGAAAAGTTCTTTCTGACGAGAAATTGATTTGTAAGTCATTATAGCCATTTCAAAGGGACAGGTCATAGCTGTTTTCCGAGACCATTAACAAAGCCACACACTTTCAAAGGCTGTGAGTTCTGGGGGGAAATCCTTATCCCACCAAGAGCGATGGGATGTGCACTTTTGGCAGCAGTACAGCCTCAGTCTAGAAATGGAGACATACAGAGCAGTACTGAGAAGACAGGTTGACACATTTTTAACTTTGTATTAATAACAAATTCTCTTGCTGTCTATTCTGGCACTTTTGCAAGTTTGCTTTTAGGTACAAGGGACTTCCATGCATTTCCACTGTAGATAAGAAAACAAGAGCAGCCTTGTTATGATTAAAAGGGTCTATTTCCCTCTGCCTTCTGTTTTGTGTGTCCATCTGCATGGCTGCTTTGAACTTGGCCAAATCCCAGTGTTAGGGTCGCCCACAAATTTTAAATCATCAGCAGACTGTGAATTTGCTGCTAGAGAAGAGAAAAATCTCCAAATTCTCACCTAAATGGTCGATGAGTGGTTTTGTAGAACATTAATCATGTTACATAGCCTAAACTATTTGGGAAATTGCAGCAAAAAAATAATTTACTGTTTCATGAGAACTGTCAGATGAAGACAAAATAGACATCTGGAAAGAAATGAAGAGCAATCACCACTGAGAAAAATGAATTCTGCGGATGCCTAGGTAGGTGACTACATGACTAGAGAGGTCCCAAAGTTTGCATTCGAGAAGTTACAGTAATTTCTCTTTAAACCATCCAGATTTAGAGGAACTAGGTGAGTGGAAGACAGTGCATGAGACCTGCAGAACCAAGAATGGCAATGCATTCATAAAAATCTTGGGCAATACTAAATTAATATATGAGTTTGGATTCTTAATCTCCTCACCTACTTCACCTCTACTCAATAGAAAAGAAAACCATGTCAGCTCTCACTCTCTAGTGCACCGAACTTTCAGCACCAAAATTCCCAGTGGGATGACAGTCTGCAAGCATTTTGAGATGGCCACATTAAAGGCTGAAAGTCAAAAATGGCTTCAAAAAGAAAGAAAAAAAAAGTTATTGCTTTCTAAACTTCTGCTGCCCAATCAAAACCTTGTAATAGGGGAAGTTAAAAAAAGGCTTCAGTCCTTCAACAGAGCAAGAAAGCCTTTAACAGGGTCCTTTATGCAACTGAGCTCACATCATTCACGAAAGAACAGCCAGGATCAAAGGCATCCACCGGCTCATCCTCACAATACTATAACCTGCTTCCACCTGCACCTTGAGTTTTATAGGTATTTTGATTGCAATCCTGTGAGTTTAGGTATCATAGAATGGTCAACGACCTAAATTCTCAGCAAATAAATAGATTTCTTTAACTAGCCAACTTTTTTTCCCCCTCCTGGCAATAGGTGCCTGCTGGCTCAGTCAAACAATTATTGCTTTTAGCAATTCTGCTTTAAAATGGTTTTATTCAAATGGTTCTGCCTCTTATTCCAAAGACCAACAGATAATAAAGCAAAGCTGTTACTCGTTGCTACAAAACTAATTTTAACCTCAAGCAAATCAGGAATTACACATGCATCTTCTGAACTGTTTAAAGATGTTACGTTCATTTCTTTTATGACTGATTTAATAAACTCTGCCTGCATAATAAATATTCCTGCTATAGTCACAGGGCTTTTTTCTCTTCTTGAGAAGGAAAAGCCCATGCTGGTGGTTGATATGAGGTATAATAGGAAAAGAATTAAGCACAGCCAAGTAATTTTTGCAATGTTGGACATTTTGTTACTAAACATCATATTCACTATTACTCTGATTCTTTGCAGTAACAGCAATGCCACCCCAGCAGAGAATGCCATATTCCTTTAAGAAAGGGTGAACAATAACAATGAAAACAACATGATACATCTAAGAAAAAAAGGAAAAAAATTACTACACCTTTAGCAGGTTAAAAAAGCTATACTATTAAAAAAAAAAAAACAAACCCCAAACCCTAGCAGATACTAAAGAAGCATTTTGCTATCTGCTTCTTATATATGTCCCTTTATCTTCTGAAATTAGAAAACATGTGCCGAAACTGTTAATATTTTCATTTGCTGCCATACAGAAAATAACACTGATGACAATTTTAGAGAAAGAAGGAAAACTATAGACTTCATCTTCTGACACCATTTTACTTAATCAAACTGCAATCACAGTAACGAGCTCTCTCCTACCAAAGGCTTGGTACGTACCTCATCCAGGGGTGTTCTCAATGGAGATTTGCAGACGTCTTTGAGACAAAAAGATTCCCATTTAAAATAAACCCATCTGGTTACTCAAAATTATTTCTCAACAGATGAAGATTTGACATGACAAACGCTGCGTGAAGTTTAAAAGGCTCACTCTTTTTCAGCTCTTTCCCCCCCAGATTTCCGAATTTCAGACAAAAACAAACCAACCAACCAACCAAGAAACCCTACCGGGATATTCTGAGGATGCTGGACGACTAAGTGACATTTTTTTAAGGGAACATCGTTGCGCACAAAACTGCGAACCGCCTTTTATTTCGGTTACAGCCTCAAAGGCAGAGTTTGGAGAGGAAAAGTGCACAGGAAAACCGGGCTGAATGCCACCCGCTGTAAATCACCAGTGGGTCAGGACGAGAGGAGAAACCTCCGATGTCAGATAAGGTCCTGTGGGAGCCCGGGAGGCTGCCGGCTCCGCGCACAGAAGAATAGACGCGTGTTAACCATAACGCCACCAGCCGCCCGCACCCCCGCCCGCTGCCGGGCTCCCCTCGCCGCCGGGTCCCCCCTCCTCCGGCCGGGCTCGCGAAGCCAAACTGCGCTCCTCGGACCATCGGCTTTTCCCGGGCGGCCCCGGGGCTACCTCCAACTCGCCCCAGCCGCCCGAGGCGGCGGCGCGGGGCCGTGCGCGGGGCAGAGGCGAGACCCGCGCGGTCCCCGGCCCCCGCCGCAGCGTGGGTCGCGATCGCCGCGGGACGCGGCGGCGGATCACGGGGAGGGATGCTCCGCAGGCAGCCGCCTCCCCTCCGCCCGTTCCGCCGTCGGGGCAGGCGCTGTCATTCCCCGAAACCCCCCCTCCCACCCACGCCGCCAACAAACTTTGAGGGGGACGACGGGTCCCTGGTCCCCGACCGGGGGGCACCCGCCGCCCTCCTCTGCCCCCCCCCCTCCCCTCCGCCCCGCGCCGTCCTTACCCTCCGCACGGCACCGGCCGCGTTCCCCGCCTGCTCCGGCCGCGCCGACCCCCGGCAGGGAGCGGGAGCGCCGCCCCACCCGGGCACCCCAGCACTGGGGAGCGCCGAGGAGGCGGTGCCGGTAAGGGGAAGGAGGAGGTGGAAGACTTCTCCCCCCGGCTGCCTCCCCTTCTTCGCTTCCCTCCCCTCGGCGCCTCCTCTCCGACCACCGCCGCCCTCGCTCGCCCGGATCAGGCGGCGCGCCGGGCTCCGCCGCCCTGCCGCCGCCGCCGCTCCATGTGCCGCGCGCCCGCCCGCCCCCTCCTCCGCCGCCTCCGCCCGCCGCCGCCTCGGCGCGGGGAGGCAGCGCGGGAGCCGCCGGGCGCCCGGCGCGGCTCCGGCACACGCCGCCGCTGCGTCCCCCCCGCTTTCCGCCCCGCTCCGGTCCCATTTATGAAGCCCGGCGCCCATCACGTGTCAGTGTGTGCCTTTTGTCCCGGCCCTGGCAGCACCGGGGCGGACAGGCGGCGCTGGCCAAACTTCGCCCCGGGGGAGGGACACGGGAACACCGGGGGACACCGCGGGGGCGGGCGGCGGGTCCGTTGCCGGGTCCGTTCCCGGCCGTGCCCCACCCCGCGGCCTCGCCGGCCGTGGGCGCTGCCCGGCCGTGAGCCCCGTCGTGCCGCGCTCCGCCGCCGCGCCCCCCGGCCGGGCGCGGGGAAGCGGGGCCGGGGGAGGCGGTGCGCGGGCCCCCAGCCAATGTGGAAGGCAGCGCCTCCTCCGGCCCGGGGGGGCGGACAGCGCATCCCCTCCACGGGGACCCGGCCCGGCTACCCGCCGGCACCGCGGGGACAGCGGGCACCGGCTCCGCTCTCGCCCCGGGGCCACGGGGTTGGCGCATGCAGCGGGCTTCAGAGGTTGGCGGCTGTGGATGCCCTCGTGGGGCGTCCTTTCCCCGTCCCGGTATTTCCTGTGGAACACCGGGGTTTTGACATAGTTTATTTTCCTTTTTCTCACTACCCCTGGGTTCCGCCTTCGGTGTTTTGAGGCTTACACGACAGCCGTCATGGCAGCCCTCAGGTGTGCTGGGGGTTCCCTCATCTCTGAGGGGCGACATGGCTCCAGAGGTGGACCGGCAATGGGCTTAAGTGGAAAGCTGAGCTTTATTCAACAGCCAGTTCCTAAACACTGTAATATCCAGCTGGCTTTGATCGTGTATTTTTGCCTCTGCAGTGTCATACATATGTATTTGTCTTCGCACGAATTAATACAGAAACATAATAAATATTTATCATTTGACATAGTGTCTAAAGACATTAACTTGTCTATTTACCTGAACTGGTACATCCACCCATGGAGGAGGAATATGTAATTTTCCTTAAATTTCCTTAATTTAAGTTTATCAGGTTAAAAAAACACTCTGCTCTTCAAAAGTGATGGATAAAGGTTTCAGGTGGCTGTATTTTTAGGGGCGTCCAACTCAAGATGTGCCTGCCATCTGGCAGTAACTCTTCCTCCTGAAGGCTTCTCAAGCTGGGCCCCCAAGATCTGAGGCAACCAAAATCTCCAGGCACCCACCAAAGTGCATCTGCCGAGGAGCAGAGCCTCATTCTCACAATCCAATGTTTTCCCTGCATCGAGTCCCAGAGCAAGTCTGCAAGATCATAATTACTGCCTATAATTTTTCAGCCGCTGGCTCTTTCTGATGGTAATCATTAAATTAACAAGAAAGGAGATAATTTCAAATGGCACTCCCTGTGAGAAAAGTGGAAGGGGGAAAAAAAAGGCCAACTCATTTGTGCCCAGCTTGAGTTTCGTATTAGTCCGTCTGTTTGGTCATTCAGAAGTGATGGAATGTATAAAGAACTTTATTTAGGGCTGCATTAAATCAGATCAGATTTCTCTTTAGCTGTGCATTTCAGAAAGTATTGAGTTCTCAGAGGACTAAGACTTTTTCTTCAATTCTTTGAAAGAGTTGAGTACTTTTGCTTTCAATGTGAACCTACCAAGTTAAACTTCTCTTCTGTGTTTGTGGAGGGACACATCCCCTCTGCAAGGCACATCAAGTGGACATGGCCAGACCAAAATCGGCCCTCAGAGGGAATTTAAGGGCAAGTAACTATTCATCCTACCTCCACATTCTTGGCGTGCTAAAGATTCCTTATCCTGAACTGAGCTTTACTTCAGTCTCAGAATAATCCTTCTTTCCATCTCTTCTAAACTTGGATGGTAGAGAAGGACATTGCAGGGTTGAACATGTAGCCATGCCCACATACTGGGGGTTTTTCCTCCCCTACAATCCTGCACAGTTACTACTGCCAGTTCAGCCTACAAGTGTAGCAGTTCCACAGGAGGGAGAAAAGCTGTATGGGTAACCAGAGGTGATTCAAGCAGCAGGTTTTCAGCCTTCATAACCATTGGGCACCCTGTGACCCCTTATGCCTTGCACGCCCCAGCCCCTCTTACAGGATCCTGCTTGCAATTTAGCAATTTTGCAAAGGGAAGGTTGTTGCAATCCTGTGAGACCTGTTCCCAGTGGAGCTGGTTGGAAAACCTTTGAAAGAATGGCTTTCCACTGGAAAATGCAACCTTGTCAAAATCAAAGCGCTTTGCAAACTTGTGTCAGTTGCACTGAAAATGTAATTTAAAAAAGATTAAGTGGTGGAGGGATGTTCCAACAGTGTGGGAATGTCTCGTTGTGACATTTCCAAGCTAAATGTTTCAATTTCTTCCTTCAAAATTAGTTTTGGTTTCAAAATATTTCCTTTTATATTATATATTGCAAAATAATACAAAAAATTTGAAAAGCTGAGTCACTTATTACCATCAATCTGCAATTAATGTTCCCCACAGCTTTCTTGAGGTAAGAATTTTGCTATTCTGATTTGGAGCAAAATTTTAAACTGCAAACACCCAGTGAAACTAGAATATCTGAATTTTGCTGGCCTCTCAACCACCTGATGGAATTCTTGAACAGATCATAACTGCCTTTTAAAGTGCATGATTGACCACCTCAGGTACTATTTTCTCCTGATTTGGGTTGTGATAAAGGCAATTTTCTTCCTAGTAGCTGGTACATTGCTCTGTTTTGGATTTAGTATGAGAATCGTGTTGATAAGACACTGATGTTTTAGTTGTTTCTATGTGGTGTTTACACTAAGTCAAGGACTTTTTGGCTTCTCACCTGTGGGTAGACCAAGGGCAAAAGAAGCTGGGAGGACATGGAGCCAGGACAGCTGACCTGAACTGGCCAAAGGGATATTCCATACTCTATGATGTCCTGCTCATTTTATAAACTGGAGGAAAGCTGCCTGGGGGTTACTGCTCAGGGACTGGCTGGCCATCAGTCAGCAGGTGGTGAGCAATTGCATTGTGTACCACTGGTTTTGTATATTCTAATTATATTGTTACTATTACTGCTGTTATTATTATGCATCACTTGTTTTGTAAATCCATTTTTTCCTCCTTCCTTTTCTGTCCTATTAAACTGTTTGTGTCTCAAACCATGAATTTTGCTTTTTTTTCCCCAACCCTCTTCCCCATCCCTCTTGGGGGCAGGGAGTAAGTGAGCAGCTGTGTGGTGCTTAGTTGCTGGCTGGGGTTAAACCACGACATATTGCAACTGGGATTTCCTTCAGTTCTTATTTCAGGAAGAAGAGGCAAGAGGGTAACAGATGAGATAATCCAGCTGATCCTATGCTCTTTCTAAATCAAAAATTCTTGCCTTCTCAGTCAGATATTTTTCCCAAATACTTTTATTTTATATTTTTATGAAAAATTAACTTTACCACATCAGGAATGTTGTTCTTCATCCATTAAGTATTTTAGTTTTCTATTTAGGTTGAGCAGAGGTCCCTAATGAGGACCTTGATGATTTACTTGGAAAAATCTGTACAACAGTCAGGTTAAATGCTTTGGTTATCTCAGAAGGATCACTTGCTTACTAGTTTTACAGACCCTGGAGCACCATGACTGCTTTCAGGATTTCTCCATCATTTCTTGTCAAGAGTGTTGCCTTCTGCTGCCTCATATAAACTCAGAGGTCTTGCTCACTTTTATCTCTTCATCCATCGGTAAAGCCAATTATCAAACAAGATGTAAATATGCACTTGGAATGTGCACATGGAAGAAGCCAATACACTGGTTTCTAACACCTATCCAGTGTCCTGGCAAATTTATTTTCACAAGGTTTATGTGGCAGTTTCTTAAATCCTTTTCAAATGAGAGAGAAGATTTGTTCTTATGTCTAGTTCATAATTTAAAAGACTGTCTTGTTATCTCAAGGGCTCATCTTTATCTATCCATTTTAAGGGACTTTGCTGCTATGATAGCAAGGAGCACCATGGGTGCACAAAATCCTTTCCACCACTTCACAGGCATATAGTCTCTGGAGAAAACTGAGGAGGGTCTTTTCTGTAAGTACAATTCTGCCCCTGCACACCTTGAGGACCACAATAGAAATTCTTTCGGACAAGGAGAATGAAGGATTGAAAAACTAGACCTTAAATTTTGACCATTTCCTGTGGTAGCCTTCTCTTCCTAAACCACAGAGCCTGAGGAACCGCCAAGTTCAGGTGCTGCTGCAGCACAAACAAGAACTCTTAAAGCAACATGATTTTTCAGCTTTTCTACATTTTGTCTGCAAGCTGTTAAACAAGCAAGGTCAGTTTGGGACCCACCAAGTCCTGATTCTGCTCCTTAACTTATTATGTGATGTTGGCCCCTTTTTTTCTGTACTGTTGAAGACCCACAGTTTTCACTGAGTTCAGGAAGAGCAACATGATCTCAGCCCCTGGGGACGTACTGCTGTTTGTCTTTCTGCGCAGTTGCTCCTCCACTATAAAATGAGGATAATAATATCTTTTTTCTTCCTTCACTCTCAGCCTTTTCTGTTTAAACTATAAGGTCATTGAAGTGAGAACTGCCTCTTACTAGTGTTTTGCGAGCACCTATCACAACAAAGTCATAATCCTGTCTGTGACCTGCAGGCACTAACACATTGCAAATAATAACAATAAAAACCCAATCAGAAATTTCATTGTCCAGGAGCAGCTTTACTGCCATCCAGCAAATAAAAAAAAACCAGTCCAGGAAATGGCAGAACCCATGAAAGTGAGTGGGTTACCCGGGGCCTTTGCTAATTGTCCAGCTCCATATTTAGTCAAATATTGGTCTTTTCTGAAAGGGTTGAGCTGCCAGGGGACAGTCGCTGTTTGTGTCACTGATGAGGCATGGCAGTGTCCTAGTTATGGGCTGTCCCCACAGCACACTTCAGCCTGTTGCTTGGGTAGTACAGTAGCCCTTCTCCTTCCCCACATCTGACCTTGGCTTTTTGACTTTGCCAGCTGCTGAGAGTGAGAGATGTGCTGCTGGGTTTTGTAAAGGTGTCCACCAGCTAGGAACAGACCGAGACCACCACCTCATTTCACACAAAGGACCTACAAATAGCTCACAGATAGTAATGACTTTGTGTCACTACTGCCCTGAACCAAATTAAAACCAGTGATGCAGGCATTCAAGTCTCTCTATCCCATCATTAACTATCCCCTGAAGCTATCCAGTTCCCCAAATATTTTTCTTTTCAGCTTTTTGCTTTGTCCTTTTAAATTAGAGTTGAGCAACAATGAACCAATTTGGCTGCCGATCTATGTAATTTAGTTATGAACTCAATGAATTAAGGAAAGAAACACGTAACACAGTTAAGAATGCCTGTTTTAAAAAAATTCTCGGTTTACTGCTGACGGGTGTTGGTAGCCATACCAGTCAGAATGCAGTTGAGCTTAATCTTCTGCTCTATTGATACTTTGTGATGTTTTGCCTTTTCTGTTGAGACTGGCACTGCAAGGTACTAACAAGGTTTTTTCTTTCGCTCTGATGGCAGTGATACTGTGCTGTGTCACGCTCCTTCCACCAACTCCTGACAAAGATGACAGAAAAGAAGAGCCAGAAGATTGGCGAGCACTTGCTAGGAGAAACCTCTGTTTTAAAACAGAGGCTTTCCCAGATTCAGAGGCGGGGAATTGATGATCTAACATCTGTTGCTTATCACACGTTTGCCGATGCCTGGGGAAGGAGCCTTAGAAATGTTCCTTTGGGCTGAAGTCCACTGACCCCTCTTCCTTCCTTTTTGACTCTCTGTGATGCTCAAGTCTCAGCTCTGGCACGCTGGACAGAAGCTGCTGTGCTGAGTGTGAAGCCAAGGCACAGTGTTCCCACTTGGAGCAGCACCTTTTGGCTCCAGCAGCTCTAATTGGCTCTGTGCTTTGAACTATTCGGCACCTCGTGCTCTGCTCAGTGTGGCTTGGTATTGACTTGCTCTTCATTGCAGGTATCCAGAGCAAATGGCAGAAATCTCATGAGCATTTCAAAGATCCTTATTTTGGAGCTGCAGCATTTGAACATTTACCTAGAGCTGCAGTGTTTGAATCTGTGGCTGCAGCTCTAGGTAAATGTTCATGAACTGCTCCACTAATGGTGCATAGAGCTTCAAGTGCCTTCTGTGGCATTTTTGCATGTTCCTTCAGTACTAAAAGCTTGCTGAGATATTTGAGTTTATTTTCACTCCACTATCTGAAAATTACAAAATGCTGATACAGGTGGAAAAAAGAGGTTGTGAGGAGGAGAGTGAATATACTGTGTTAGAGAGGATGGGCTTCTTTGACCTTGGGGATGCTGCTTTCGAAGCTTTGCATTGTATTTTTCTAACACAAACGAAATCACTGCTCTACTCCTAAGTGATCTTTCAATCCAGAGAAACACCCTTGTTAGTGGGGTTTTTAATCTTCTCACCTTTTTTCATTAAATCATATTCTTTACGGTTCCAGTTCACCTGCACGTTATGAGCTGACTGAAAATCATTTTCCTTTGTTAATGTTTTGTCATCATTGAGCAGTAATATATATAATAGAGCAGTAATGAGGACACAAATCATCTTTTCATTATAAATATGCACAGAAAAGTATAAAAAAAAGTGTGTTCCTAAAACAAATAAATAAACAAAACAGTGTGGTGAAGGGAAGGAATTGAGGAAAACAAGATGACAAAGCTTTTTCCTGATGCTCTACCTTTGCTAGTGTACAGGCATCAGACAGGAAAGTCTCCAAGTGATGTTGGGTGCTCTGAATTCTGCATTTAATGGAAATAGACATAGGATTGCATCTGCAACTTCTGTGTGATGCAAATCAATATAATTCGTCAGTATGGCAAAAGAAAACAACAAATAAACAAACAAAACCCAACTAAAAGCACAGCCTAAGATGACTCTAAAATAGATTGGTTCTTTCATGGAAATATACAGATTTGTTTTCTCTCTTGACTTTTGTTCACATTTTCCTTGTTCCTGCTAGATACGAAAACAACCCATTATGTCATTTTTTTAAATAGGGACAGTATATATCAGTCTGTGTGGCATAGATGTTCAGTTCCAGCAATGAGAAACAATTACGAGTTTGGATGAGAGCTGCACATTTTCTAGCTCAAGTTTGTTCGAGATGTAGCTGTGCGGAGAAGGCACTTTTTGTGTGTGTGTGTTTGTACAGCACTTAATAAAATGAGGCCATTATTGGAGGGTGAGGGAGAGAGCTCAGTTGCTATTGTAATGACTGTAAACCTCAGCTAGGATAAAATGCACTCATCATCTACTTCCTCATCCTTCCCCACAGGTTGCAGAGGATTGTGGTGGAGCTCTTCCCTGTTGCAGCACACTCTGCTCAGCGCACAGGTGCAGCTGTACTTAGGGGTCTCCCTCCCTCCCCAGGCTGCGTCTTCCCATCTGTTTGTCCTGCACAGGGAAGCATAGTGAGTCTGGAGAACCCACTTACTCCTGTTTCAGGAGAAACATGCAGTCACTCCAAAAGAGAAAGAAATACGAACTTCTTTTTCTTCTTACAGTGCCAGTCCTCAGGCTGTATCATAGTCTGGTCCTCAAGAGACAGTCTGGCTATTTCTTTTGCCTCTGCCAGCTTTTCTATGCCTTTTCCACAAATACTACAATTATTGTGGCTACATTTGTTTATATGGTCAAAGATTGCTAATGCTATCCCTTCCTGCCCCACAAATTCATTGTAGTGTCTTACAGTATTCAGCATAAAATGTATAGTTGCATGTTTATTTTTACTAATAAAGCACTTTGGTCACAGAAAGGCTGCCAGCTCAGGTTTTGTTACTTCAGAATATTCACCTGAAATCTTGTGGAACCTGTGTGACACAGAGGTCACTAGCACTCTGTGAAGCAGGGAGGGGTGCATGTGTGTGCTTTACAAGTGCTTGTTTAAACAACAAAACCCAAATTACAAAGCTCAAGCCCATTCAACATTGTCTCTACAAGGGGGGACTGAACACCATTAACTGTTCACAGCCCTACAGTGTTCCTGGATGCACTGGAAAATAAATTCACATCAATGGCAGCGAGATTGGACAACAAAAACACAAATCAGCCAGGGATAACCTTGCAGGATCAACTCAAGGAATAAAATGGGACAAAGAGCTGGTGGGACGGGGCTTCTTCTAAGGAAACCTTTCTGTAATTGTGTTTTGGCACCACCCATCTTGCAGCCCTGTTGAGAATAGTTAAATTTTCTCACATCATTTTGAGGTTGAGAAGGGGGGTTGAGGAATGTTCCTGCCACAGGTTGTGTCCCTGTAGCCATCTCAGAAATCCAATGTGTGTGTAAGACAGGTTCATTTTCCATCCTGGAATGCGTTTCTATGCTGTGTAATGATTCTCTGGCTGCTTTTTAAGGCATGTGTTTTTGATTGTGCTTACGAGGTGATTGCTGAAGAAGTAGTACATCAAAGCACAAAAATAGGGATATTACCTGCCTCTTAATGTCTGCCTCTTTGCTCCAGTGTGCTTCAGGTGCCAGGACAACTAAAGCAGCACATGGTTACCTGGAGCAAAGATGATCCAGCAATCATTTTAAACTGAAAGAGAGCAGGTTTACATTAAATTTTGGGAAGAAATTCTTCATTGTGAGGACAGTAAGTCACTGGCGCAGGTTGCCCAAAGAAGCTGTGGATGATCCCCATCCCTCCATGGTGGAGGGGTTGGAACTAGAAGGTCCTTTTCAATCCAAACCATCGTATACATTCACATTATGAAGAAAACACTTAAGGAAGAGGCAATATGTTTTATCACAAGGGTAACCAGCAGCATGATGTGTCCCTAAGAGAACCCTGTCTTGGAAGTATCCTCTGTGGTTGGCTAGGGAAAGCTGACTTCTGAACTCCAACCTAGGGAGGAGATTTAGAAATGAAATGTGGTTTTGTCATAACTGCCGAATATTTGGATTCACAGTTCATATTGCAAAATATTAGAAAACAACAGTGTCATTTAAGGACTAAGATATGGACTAAACTATTTTATTATCTGTGATCCAATTCCCTGTTCCTGTTTCTGAGGCCTGAGCTTTTCTTCTGCTGGTCTGTATTGGCTCCAGCTCAAAGAGTCAGATAACTGACTGAGTCAATAACAGAGCTTTTAGCACCAGCACCAGGAGCCATCTTGGACAAACAGAATCATGGATAAATTCTTCAATTTCTCCGCTTCCTTCAGCCATTTATATAAGCTATTTTTATTAAAACCTTCTTGGGTGCTTCTCCTGCTGCAGCTGGGAGAACATGTGATGAGCATTTTCTATTAAACCATAGACAAAAGAGTCAGAAGTGCTTTGTTTACTTCAGAGTTGGCTTTCCTTTGTTTCTGCAATGTTTGTTTCCTTTAGGGTGACCGAGAATACTAGAATGCGACAGAAAAGCCCTGACAGATGCTGCAGCAGCAGAATTTCTCTGTTCAGATGGTATTTTTAGATGAAAAGGTGTGAGACATGTTTAGCTTGTTTGTCAGGAAATTGTTTATTGGTTAACTCATTTTTAGAGCAACAGAGAGAAACCATCTATTTTAGCCCTTACATTGTTTAGGAGGCTGTCCTGTGGGACCACGGTTAGCTATTGCACTGAATAAGAAATGAAATAGTGTGGCAAGGTGTACTACGCTGTCACCACAAACTAGGAGTGTCTTCTCTCATTAGCAGTGGTACATTTGTGGTTAAGTTATTCACAACTGGAGAGTGACAAAAGACATAAAGCTTTCTCACCTATTCACATTGTCTAAACTGTGAGAGAGTTTTGCCTGCACGCTTGCTAAGTCAGTTTTCTGCTGATTTCAGTGTAATTGGATGACCTTAAAAAAGGAATTTCTGTAGCAAGGGTTGCAGAATCAAATTCTGTTGTGCCTGATTTTTGTCCTATATGCAAGTCTGTGTAACTGTGCCTTCTGTTTGCTTTGTACTGTCCCCCCCAACACACACACCTTCACCCCTTTGGAATGGGTATTACTATGGAAACAATTGTGTCCTTGCTATTGTTAAGGGCAGCTGAGTGACATCCAGAAATCCCATATACCCACAGAAAATTGTAATAGTAAATCATCTGACCAGCTATTCTTAGCCATTCTTTTCCTCATGTAAGAGAAGGATGATATATAAAGGGAGATTATATGAAGGAGCTTTTTTTTTTGCTCTTAGGAATTTATGACCGCTCAGCTGAAGCATAAGAGTAAAGGTAAAAAACCCAAGGCATTTCATGAGTAGCAGAATTAATGAAGCCTAGTTCCCTATGGATCTGTAGCCTGTGGTTGGATTCTCTGATGACTAATATAATGCTAGCCATCTGACCACATCTTTTCTTTTAGCAGTGACATTCGGAATGCCTTTGTGCCATGTGGATCCTCAGGTATCTAATAACAATTGAGTTCAAATTGCAGCTTTTTGTCAATGAGGGTACTGACAATGGTCTCTCTCATCTGCCCACAAAATGGTTTTCATCAAACTTGTAGAAATCTATAGGAGATTGCTGTACTCCATCATACTTGCTTGAAACAAACTATCAGGTTCAGAGAGTATCAGTGGGGAACAAATAGACATGAAGACATTGAATATGTGATCTTGTGAACCTCTTTTTCTTGGGGAATCAGCCTAAAATTTTGCCAGGTTATTCAGTCTAGCGGGTGAGTAATCCTTCTCTGCTTCCCAAGAGACAATATAAAGATTTTCCAGTCTTTTTTAACAAATGGTTAAAAAGGGCAAAGTTGGAGCAAGGGAAATTCACATGAAATATTAGGAGATTTTTTTTTTTCACGGTGAAGATGGTGAAGCTGTGGAACAGGCTTTGCAGAGAGTGTGTAGATACTCCAAAGTTGCCCAGGGAAAGCCTGAAGCTACCTTCTGTAACATCTGCTTTTAGTGGTGACTGAACCAGATGACCTTCAGAGATCCATTCCTATCTAGAGTTTCTGTGCTTCTGTATTACTTACTACTTCAGATTTCTTTTCTGTAGGCCTTTGTTCCCCAGGAAGAACCACAGTCAAGGTCAAATGCTCCAGGAACATGATGTTTTGATAAGCATATGCATGCATAAATGTGTGCTGGCAAGGGCAAACCCTCCATGGAAAGGTTCAGATTTTTACTGTCTGAGACAAACTAGAGCTTTTCTGTTGAGTCTTCAGTATTTTCTGGATATTGGTTTTCTCACTGTTTTATTTAAACTGTGTGTAAAGTCACTGAGAAGCTTTGTATTGTATAAAAAAGCCCTCCTTTTGATATCTCCCTCTCTGATAAACTGAAGAGTGCAATGCAGAATGACCACTGGAGCAATGTCTCTTGCAGAAAACAGTTACTGCTTTTATTGCATAATTTTGGATAATATGCTCTGGAAAACTTGGCTGAAGTGGAAGAAAAAAAGAGAAGTCTTATTTTTATGAAACACAATATTTTAGAGTGTGATTACCTGTCCCAAGTGTTATCAATCTGTCCATTGAGTTGGCAGTGTTCAGAGGCAGATGAAAGTCTCTTCGGATCTGAAGATTGCAAATGTTGCAGAGCCCTATATTTGGAATATCTGGACACAGGAACTTAAAGTATACACAAAACCATCATAAATTTATTTTTTCTCCTTACTTTTTTTTCTTTCCATTGACAGTAGTGCAGTGGGAGATGGTGAAATAGTACATTTGTAACGAGCCACAAGGCCAAAAACAAAATGGTTCTGCTCACCCTGTGATAGCACCCAGGGGCCAGTGGCAGGATTGGAGAGAGCACACTGGAAAGCAACAACCCTTGTAATACAGGGTTTAGGAGCTCAGTCCAAAGGCAACAGGTGGATACGACAAACAGCCAGAGGCAGCTCAAGGTATCAATGGGGTGATTATGAACAGCATGGCGCGCAGCTGTCACAGCACACCAGCTGCCCGCCACCCGACAGCTCATACTGAAGAAAGACAAGAAAGAAAACAAGCCACTAATAACTGATCCCCCTCCCTGAGCCTCACTGGCAAAGACGAGTCTAACTGGAGGGGCTGCATCATTGTTTCTTGGTTACTCACATCCTTTTTCACCCCTACCCACATGCTGGTAGATGCTGTACCCTCATTTACCTGTCATCTCTTCTATTTAGAGGCTAGGCTGTTACACATGAGGAGCGTGAAGCAAAACTTTCCTTACCTCATCAGGAAGGAAGCGGAGATTTTAGATATTGGGAGATGGGGGAAGGGACACAACACATTAAGAGCAGAAATAGGGAAGTAATTTACTTCTGTAGCACAGCCTGAATCTATGTGAGCATTTGCAGAGGTGAGGTTGGTAAGGATCTTGGGGGCCTGAGAGGGAAGGAAGAGCGAAGAGTGGAGTACCTTTTTTTGTGTACTGAGACACTGCTGTGCACCAGAACAGGAAATGACTGGTCTGGTTCCTCAGTACAGGCTGAAGTGTACATCTATCCCTTAGGGTCATCACAGCAGCAAACTTGCTCATCACTGTGGTGTTCTTCATAATCACACACTGGGAGTGGTGGCCAACTGCATATTAAGAGGCCTAAATGTAACTGAGTACTTGTAGGTGTTGTGTGTGGGTTGTCTGGCCTCCCATGGTGGCCTGTGAACAGGTTTGTAAGTTGGAGCTAATTGAAATACTCTGAAAATTCCACTGACTGCGCTGACTGCCTCTCTGCTGAGTTACCTTGGGGCTTGGACGCCTGTGGTTAACACCTAAACACCTGCATGTACACACCAAAGTTGTAGTGAGACTCTAGAAAACAACAGATAGAAGTCATAGCAATTACTGCAAGGACACAGCTGTTAATTGAGAAACAACTTGAATTAGTACATGTAGAGCTCTGTGCCTCTGCAATAAATCAACTTCTAGTACCTGAGCTAATGTGCTTAAACCTGTGTGATATCCTCATGCTGCATTGGTGCTTGCAAGGGAGTGCACTTGAAGGGTGGTGGTCCTTAGGCCAATGTTTCATGTTGAGCATTCTCTGGAATTGTGATATTACTGCACTTTGCAAGAGATAACCTTTTGAGTTTTTAGCTGGTGATGTAATTATCAAACACGTAAGACAGGATTCAACCCAAAATGTCCTGTATTTTTCCTGCAGTTTGTCTTCAGAAGATGTAAGCAAAGCAAGAAAACAAAACAAAACAAAACAAAACAAAACAAAACAAAAAGAAAAAAAAAAAGAAAAAAAAAGGAAAAAAAAAGAAAAAGCGCCAAATTAATAACATTGACAATCACTGACCAGCACTGCTACTAGCATGGAAGGTGTCCCTGGCAGGAGGAAGATGAGGGCCACCAGCTTTAAGATTAGCTTCAAGCTTAAATTAACTTCAAAAGTATATGCAAAAAGACAGAAGATGAGCATTTGGTGATGCTGGAGCAGAGGTTAGTTCAGAACCTGAAAGATGGGGGAAGATAGAAATGTAGTTTTTTAATGTTGGGGTTTTTAATAAGACTTATGGTCCTTATGCTTTTTTGTTTGTTTGTTTGTTTGGGGTTTTTTTTGGTGGCAGAAATAAGGTAGCAAATCCTCCCACACTGGCTATAGCTGAATGAAGGACAAGCCTACCCCTGCAAAGGAGTGTAATGTGATTTGCCCACACTAATTTTTTTATTGGATCCAAAGGCAATACAGTGCATCAATAAAGCATGGAACCAGAATAGTGCACATGGGCTTTATTAGGCACAGTGGTGCATAGAGGGGGGTACTTCATGTTTTTGACCCCAGCAAGTGTCTTTGCTGTGTAGGAAGAACTTCAGGTATCTTCATCATTGATTTTGAAGGAGTTTCTGCTGTGAGGTCCAATGTAGACGTAGTCAAAACTCTTACATGTGAATAATAATTAACATGTGGTACACATACTGACCAGCAGCAATATATTGTGTTTTCTTTTTCTTGATGTATCTCAAAGTATATACCCAACACACATTCAATCTCACAGAGACATGCATAAGTGTGATTTCAGAAGAGGCAAGAGGAGGGACTGCAGGCTATAAGGGCATTTGCAAATGAGTTGCAAATGTCAGCTGGGCCTTATTTGCATTAACTAATTTTCAAATCAGAAATAAATGGGTTTTGATTGGCTAAGTTAAAAGATTTAGGAAAAGAATATGAGAAAGGAGAAGCATTTGAAAAATGTAATTGCACACTATAAAATCTGTGAACATTACTTAAGGATTTACAAATCAGCCTTGAATTACTGGTTAGTGGAGACAAGCATTTTTGAATTGTTTTGCTGAAACCCTTGTAGAGCTTGAAATTAATTTAAGAAGGATAGAGGTGGTCTCAAAAATGATGTTAGAAATGCACCCTCATATTCCAGTTTGTAAGGAGCCTTTTTAAAATAATTCCCTGTCCTTGTTATTATTTGAAGTAGAGGAGACAGAAGGTAATTTTTCTTGGAATCCAGGTAGGTTAAACTACAAGCAGAATTTTTACAGTTTGAAGGTCAGACCCTCAAAATGCCAGTCTTAACAACTGAAATCTTACCAAAATTCCTGCCACCCTCTGAAGGACCTTTGGCTAATGGAAAAAAAACCTCAGCAAACTGAGGAATTTCTGGTTTGTAGTTAAAGGTCCAAATTAACTTCTAATAGTCTGAAAGAGACACTGTCTCAAAAATTATACTCTCTTGTCAAGTGGTGGGGTTTTGTTTTACTTTGAAACACAGGCTCTTTGTAATAAATTAATAGCTTTTCTTTGGCTGTTTCCTCTGTTTTCCTTTTGTACATATCACATTGAAATCTTCCTCCTTGTAACTGGATGTAATCCCAGTCCCAGTTCATAATAGTGGTGGACACTGGTGGTGAGCAGTTTTCCAGGGGGATTCATTGTCTGACTCATTTATAAGTGGGCTGAATAAAACAGTCAAAAGTGTACAGAGGGAGAGGGAACAATTCCACAGTGCTGAGGGTTGGGTTGGATGACCAAAAGGGTATTTTCTATCTTGGATTTCTATGCTGATCATGGAAGCACACAGTCTAATGAGCCAGATATTCAAACATCTTTGAGCAAAGCATTTTGGAGAGGAAGAATGTGCATTGGATGCTCAACTTGATGCATCTGAAAGAAAATCAATAGTTTTCCGAAGGCCATAATAGGACAGAAATAGTGCTGGCAGTTCTGGATATTTCTCTGTGAAAATTTGTGCCATCCGTTATATAAGCAACCAAGTATTTTTTTGCATCAAAGGCTGTAGTGAGCAATTTTAGTTACTCTTCCCTTTAGATCTTAGTCTTGCTCTCTTTTTATGGATGATATTAGCATAGCAGAACTCCAAAGTATTTTTTTTAAAAATCACATGATTTCCCACCCAATGACTTGCACTATTTCCTGTATTGCAGAATGTCAGACAAAGGCCCTCCAGTACAGAAAATAATCATCATGTATGTATGGCAAATGAGGAACAACCTGTTTGATGACCCAGCTTCCTTTACCATATCTGACTTCATACAGCATTAAATATCCTGATTGAAGACCAATCTTGGGAAAAGTTCTGACATATCTGCAGGCTAATGTGATGTTCAGATATGAGTTCAGGAGCGGGTGTTTCAAAGCAGGATAACGAGGAAATGCTCCTTTGGGGACCATGTCCAGGATGTCACGTGGGTACAGTTGGAGCTGGGTTTCAGCAGGGCCAGCTGAGGCATGGCACTGATCCCCTGGTATGTGATCTCACACATGCCAAGACACCTTAATAAGAGGACGGGAGGGGAGGGGAGAGAGAAGAGAAGAGAAGAGAAGAGAAGAGAAGAGAAGAGAAGAGAAGAGAAGAGAAGAGAAGAGAAGAGAAGAGAAGAGAAGAGAAGAGAAGAGAAGAGAAGAGAAGAGAAGAGAAGAGAAGAGAAGAGAAGAGAAGAGAAGAGAAGAGAAGAGAAGAGAAGAGAAGAGAAGAGAAGAGAAGAGAAGAGAAGAGAAGAGAAGAGAAGAGAAGAGAAGAGAAGAGAAGAGGAGACCCCTCACCCATTGCCCCTGTAAACTTGCCCTTAGTTCAGCAGCACTTTCTTCAGAGCCTCCTGTGCTGATGTAAGGGGGTTGTAAGTGATGTAAGGGGCTACAAAACTGCCTGTGTACCTGCAGAGATGCTTCACCATGCTGTGTTATCCCACAGGGGTAGCAGGCAGGTGACAGACCAGCTCTGTAACAGGTTCGGGTCTTGATGCCACAGAACGGTAGAGTTAAACCAACCAAAATTTCTCCAGAAGAATGTTTATTTAATGGAAAATAATTATTTGCTGAAATTGAAACATTGAAAAGACCTTATTGATGTCCATAAATTTCCATTCTTAAAATCAGGCATTTTTCTAAAATTAAAATATTTTAGTAAGAGATTTCTGGTTTGAAATTATTTGATTGCCAGTTTTGTAAATTACCTTTATTTCAAAATATTACATATTTTACATTATTAATGTTAGTGTGTTTTGATCACTTGTTTTGTACTCTCTACAATGCCAATTGCTAAATCAATTACCAAACCAATTATCTATTACAAATGACCACTTTGCTCTGTTACCAATGAAAAACCAAATATGAATTACCGAACCAATTAGAATACCAATTAAAAATTTCCATTGTAATTACCAGTCACTAGTAAGAATTACCCCAATGGCCATTTGGAGCACCAATTACCAATTAAAGTACCAATTACCAAAGCAAATATCAGTTATGGTAACCCTTACCAATTAGAATACTAAAGAATTATTGCATTACCATATCTGATATTGTTTATAATTAAAATAATTATTATGCTCTATTCATATATAAAAATTAAATTACAAAATTTAAAAAGCTCTCCAAATCAAAACAGAAGCAAAACCTTTCAGCTGATGGCAATTATATTTCCTCACAGATATTGCAAGATGGGAGGTTTAAACCTGGGGGCCATTTATGCTAACAATGAATGAAAATGTTGGAACTCCCCGCAGAAGGGGTATTTGAGGTTACCATTTGTAACAGCCAGCTCCGTATCTGTCGGAAAGCCCACCTGCTCCTAGTGCTAAGGCCTCAGACCCTGGCTTTCCTAGTCCTGAATCCCAGGGGTAGGAGCCAGGGCTACTTGCCATGGGAGATCTGGACAGTTGGGTCACAGCTGTCACAGCTGTCACTCTGCCCATGTGTGACACAGAGGTGCGTGTCTTGTCCTCAGCATGAGCAACCCGCAGAGAAACACTCCCCCTCCTAGAGAAACAGCTGCTGAAGGCACTGCTGCCCACTGCCCCGCTTTCCTGCGCCTTTTCTGCCCTGCAGACCTGGGTTTGGCTGGTTGGTGCTGAAATCCTGAGCCCAGAAATCCTCAGTTCCAGGATAATTTTTTGGCCACTGGGATGTTAGCAAGGAGAGGCAATGCCCTCTCTTGTGCTGGTGGAGCAGCCTGACCAGGGACAGGGGAGCTCAGGAGGCAAGCACGGGTAGGGATGGAGGAGCTGCAAGGCTGAGCCCAGCTGCTGCTCCCACACTTTGGTCCCACGTATGTGGAGTGCCAGGTGCATACATCAGAGTAATGAAATTCTTTCCCCTCACAGTGCCCAGCCATGACAGCAGTCTGACCTGTGGCCATCCCTGACCCTGGCCACTGTCTAGGAGAGCACTATTCAATCCACATCAAAACCTTTTCGGGGCTCCTACTAACTGCCTGACAATGCCAAGAAAAACACGAACTCCTTGTGCCAGTGCCCTGGGCCTCTTTCACTAGAGGAGGTATAAGGTATGTTAGTTTTTGTTTAAGCATGCTGTGAAGCTGCAGTTTAGCACTCCTGTTTCTAGGATGAGCTCAGGGACTTGATGCACAAAGATCTAAAACTGGTTGTTTATTTCATTTTCCCTTTCTGACCAGCCTCACATCCAGCAGCATCACTGCAGGGCTGCAGCAGCTCCTGCGTTTTTGTGGGGACCGATAAGCTGAGGGACTGCCACATCACACTACATGAATATATAACCTACTCCCCAAGCTATATGAGATCCCAGCAATTCACAGACTATTGCTCATTACATAGAATCTGCAAGTGCATATGTTCAAAGGATGATGTGTGATATATATTCACTCTTGCAGTTACTTCATAATTACATGTGTTTGGCTTGCTGGGGCACATAAGTATTCCTAGGTGTCAGTCAGTGTGTTGGAGGCTTCTCTAAGAAATTCAAGATATTGGGGTTTTACATAGCCAAGATGCTCTCTTGGGATATTTGGTACGAAACCTAAGCCTTGGCAGGAGGCTACTGGTGCCCCTGTCTCAGGGGGCTTCTTGGCAGGTGCCAATTACTGACAATTACAACCATCCATGGCAGAGCTTAGGAAATGACAGGCATGTCCATGTGTCCAGCTCAGGGATGCAGATACTAAAAAAATGTCTGAGTGTAATGTCCCTTTGCATGAGCACAAATCCCAGCAGGGTGTGTGTGGGAGGCGAGGAGTGGTGTGGAATGGAAGGGACCAATATGGTTACGGATTGCATTTGTGCCCTCTGTGTCCTTGGCTGTTCTGGAGAGTGTTAAGGTCCTTGGCAGTATTTTAGCCCTCCTGGGGGGCAATATGGCATCTCCTCCAGACTCTGCCCACAGCATCGCAGCAGAGGCCTTTAGTGCTTGGCACAGACACCTTCTGGTGGCCTCTGCAGTGCTTGAACTAAGGGACTGCTCCAAGAGGAGGGCAAGGGACTTCTGAAGCCCTGTAGCACCTCTGTAAAAAAAGTGGGGAAGGGCAGGAGCAGAGCAGACACCTTACCTCAAAATCTCACAATGTTTAGTAACTCCTGAGACGAAAGTATGTGAGAAGAGAAAGATTTATTTGGATTGGAAATGAATGTGTAGAAAGAAAAGAAGGGGAAGGGAAGGGAAGGGAAGGGAAGGGAAGGGAAGGGAAGGGAAGGGAAGGGAAGGGAAGGGAAGGGAAGGGAAGGGAAGGGAAGGGAAGGGAAGGGAAGGGAAGGGAAGGGAAGGGAAGGGAAGGGAAGGGAAGGGAAGGGAAGGGAAGGGAAGGGAAGGGAAGGGAAGGGAAGGGAAGGGAAGGGAAGGGAAGGGAAGGGAAGGGAAGGGAATTATCAATGTTCTACTGCAGTTCTGGCTTCCCAACAAGTACTTAATCTCTTTCCCAGATATTGTTTAATGAACCTTTATCTCTTTCCAAAACCAAAAGTGTTTTGTTTTTTTCTTTCATTTTCTCTTCCAAAATCTGAAGTGCTGGGACTCCTGAAGTTCAGCAGAACTTTGATTTTTGTGAGTTCTATTTGTGCTATTGCAAGTCAGCAAAGTATTTTTCTGTAAGCAATTGACCAGGAAGAAATGCACCATTACCTTTTTCTGCCTTAGTAACTTTTGTCCAACACCGATGACTTACAGGCAATATTATCCCCATCTTAATCATTAAAAGTAGAGATTAATTGTCTGGTCCAATATCTCATTAAAAATTAAAACCTATCCCTATGCAGTATCTCTTCATCAGAGTTAAATCAGAGTAGACTTTTTCTGGTTTCCTCAAACTGAGGGATGAATGATCATATTTTATCTCTGCAGCATCACATCATGGTCACTTAAAATAAAGTGTTTGCAGTGCTCTGGTATTTCCTCCCCAGTTTATGAAAAGATGGATTTGGGAACTACAGAGCAGCTGGCCTGCTCACCTAAGTGATTCCACAGGATTTTTGGTATCTATTGGTCTGCTTCCACTCTCAGTTCTTTTAGAAATATTAAGGAAGTGTAATGGATTCATGCTGCTAATGGATCCATTCTGGTCTGCTCGTTGTTATTGTGTTTTCTTTCTCGTATTTGCAACTACAGTGCTGCTTAAGTTCTTTCTGAGGCCTGTAATTTAGCATTTTTTTTAATTGGAGAACCAAAAAATATACACCTTGCTCATCTCTTATTTAGAGAAACATGGGATTGCCCTCTAGATTGATACACTTCCAGATGAATTATCAGACTGAAAAGAAAATATTTTGCTCTTAGGAGGACCATATACTCTGGGATAACCATTTTACAACATAAGCATTTATTATACCGTAATGGCTTTGGGGCCAAAGCTTAATTCAGCAACTTCGTAAGACTTACTAAAACTGATTGGTAGTGGAACCTGATTACTGTGCTATGAATAGGGAAAGGTTCAATTCTGGAGAAGGATGTGAACAAATTCTGGTAACCCAGTACAGGAGTAAGAGCCTGTGGATGCCTCAAATCTTTAGCTACACCTAAATTTCTTACACCTATATTCTCTAGGATCTTTAAGTATGTGAGTACTTTACCACAGTTTAGCAACTCAGCCTTTATCACATGCTTAAACCCAGTGACATCCACAAACTGTGCATTTTCCAGATGCTTCTTAGCACAAAGGGATAGAGATAACAGGGTCATATTATGCTGGCAATGTGGTGAAGGCACTCACTCTAGCTGTGGCAAATCCAGGTTCTGTTCCTTCTCCTGCCTGAAGAAGTTCAAACCCGTGTTTTTCTACCTTCCTGGGGATTGCCCTGCTTTTGAATCTTGCCTAAAAAAGAGCCTCTTGCAGCAAGGATTTACACCCATATCCCCATGTTAGGAGAAAGTAAAATATAATAAATTTCATATCTGGTTTTGAAGAATGACCAGTTTTAAGAGGAAAGAGTGGCAATTCAGAGAGGTGGGATTTTGCTTGGGATCTCTAGCATTCCAAGCGCTTGTCATGAGGATACTGTGCAAGAGAGGAGGCAGGAAGAAGGCAATACCACAAATGGATTTTATTCAGAGGTGCAGAGAACTCGGCACCTTGTCTCTGGCTCTGGACTAGACCCCAGGAGCCAAGCACCTCAAAATTCAGCATCAGGATTCATAAATCATCATCATCCCTAAGCCTTTGCCAATCTGTGGCAGAGCACACAACCTTTAAATCAGCACCCAGGTTCCTGCCAGTGCGAGGCTCTGGCTTGCAACAATCAGCAGAAGAGAAACCATACGTGGGCTCAGCTCCAGCACTGCCAGGAAGGGGGCCATCCCTTGCACTTGCCTCCCCTGCTCCTAATGCCTGGTTCTTCTCCTGGATAGCTAATTCTGCTTCCCCAGCTACCCAGGAAGGATTTAATAAGCTGAACCTGGAGCAGCTGCCAACATGGTTTGAACCTGTGTTAGAATATGGGTCAGCAGAAAAGCATGATTACAGAAATGCTATTTAAGGCTTTTCACTAAAATACGAAGGCCATGTAAGAAAGAAAAGGAATCTGCCGGGTCAAGTTGAGAGCTGTCTGTCCATCCATGAAATAAAAAAACCTGTCAGAGCGCAGCCGGTGTCAGGAGCCGACAGGGGAGGTGGCATGTGTGAGTGATGTGTGTGTGGCCGGTCCTGTGTGTGTCTGAGCAGTTCCCGGGAGGTGACAAGAGCTGTCAGCACCTGTGAGCTCCTGCAGCACTTTGCAGGTTTGGGTGTGGGGTGCCTGGTGCTATAAACGCCCACTGATGGCAGCTGCAATTGAGGAACTGTGAAGTGTAGGAACGACTGTGCCACATATCCACCCCCTCATTTCACCACTACCCACCAAGCATCCTGCACCCAGACCTGAGGAGCACAGCAGGATCACAGGCAGGATCTCCAGGATGGGGCCGTGTCTCAGCAGGCTGCTCCTCCTTCTGTCTGCTTTTGCCTTCGTGGACGACGGCCTTTAAGAACAACAAATGCCGCTAATTTTGTACTAATTTTTTATGGGGACCCTGCCAAGGTCAACAGGCCTAAAATTTCACATGCATGTGCTACCCTAAAAACATTTAATTTGGTGTTTGTTCTTTTTTTCACATCTCTATTATCGAGGGAGAAAAGTACCACTTTCCAAAAGGAGGGATGCAGCCGTATTAAAATCCCAGCTGGGTGAACTGCTCACAACAGATCCAGCAGATGCGGGTGTGCTGATGGCAGGGTTTTGCATGCCAGCTGTGCCCTCTCTTGCCTCTCCATGTCAGCTCTGTCACTGATAGCTGGCAAGGGATGCAGGCCGTCAGGGTGCTGTGTGCAGAGTTCGAGACACTCATCTCCAGGCAAGTTTCTGCTGGCTCACATTGGGTGCCAGGGAGGAGAGGACGACCATACTGCCGATGCCTATCAGCAGCATAACTGTGTTAACAGAAAACCCAGTCTGCTGAATTAACTCTTCAGCACCAGGCTGTTGAGCTGGGGTTTTTATCCTCCTGCAGCCTCAGTCTCTCTGCATCTTTCAGCCCAAAAGGGGATTCTTTCTCCTTAGCCCCAGCACGCACTTAGAAAAACCCAGCAGGTTGAAGGAGGATCAAATTTTGGTCTTGTCAACCTTGCAAATGTTCCTTTAGCTTGTCACCACCCACACATGCTGCATGTACTCATACACATATGCAAATAAGCAAATGTGGTCATATGTGAGTGCATACACACAGAAGGACATACACCTGCACCTAGATAGGTTTTGCGTAGTAAGCATAACAATAACGTACAAAGGACTTGTATAAAACAAGAAAGTCTTTGAGATCTGTACAGGGGATTTAAGCCCACCAGCCTGCTTTTTGTTATCTTTTCTCCAAACCTCGTCAGAAATTTTGCTGCCATCTTCCTTCTTTTTTTTTTTCCCAAAAAGTCCTGCAGTTACCTGTGGGGTGGACAGATAATTACAAATATTGACTGACTTTAAGGTAGAGAGCAATAAAACATTGCCTAGGGGATAAAAGCCCCTGCTCCTCAAGTTGTCATACATTGCCTGAAGGCAAAGAGCCAGCAGAAAATACACAATCAAAAGGAACTATTTTTATCCAAAGACAATTTCCTTTCCCACTCCTATCCTCAGAGACAGTTACTGTTTGTAGTTATTACCTGTAGGTTTGATGTGCCCAAAAGCCCGGTCACATCAGGGATACACTGTGAAAGGCACTGTACAAAATATAGTAATGCTGTTGATTTTCTTTTCTCCGAAGATTACCTCCTAAAGGAGACTCCAGGGATGAGGGCAAGCCAAGCCACGAGGTCTTATCCATTGCCAGGAGCATCCCGTGAGGAGAAGAAGAATTTCTGCACTTATCTAACACTGCCCTCTCACTCCTCTCCCATGTGGATGAAGAGTCTCTGTAGCTGCAAGTTTCCCTGAGGAAGAGGAGGTCAGAGTTTTTGGATCCATCTCAGAAGGGGCAACCCCATCATTCCCACTGCCACAGTTCTGTGCTCCGATTGCAGGGTGAAGAGCTCAAGGGGACCTGTGGAGACGGCAAAAAAAAAAGTGTTTTCAATCATCAGTGTCTCTTTTTCCCAGTTCTGGTCTCCCCAGACAGCTGATACTTTGCAGTCCCACAGAGCTGCTATTTCTTAGCAGCATCTTCTTGCTGCTGGCACCTGCACTTTATGTTCTGAGTCAGACATCCATGCTATATTGGCACACACACTACCATTTTCTATGGCCAATAAAAATGTGTTTGTGCCTGTGTTCTTGGAAATGAGTCCCCATCTCGCCTCGACAGCATTTAGCTTGTGAGTTAGTGTTCAGATGGGAGGTAATTAGGTCCTATTGGGGGTCTGGATTTACCGCTAGCTCTGAAACCAAATAAATGCATGACACATAGCTCATGTTCTCTGTTCCTGAAAGATGTCTCCAGCATTTACCTCTTCTCCCCTTGGAGCAGGTACCACCAGCCTCTGTGTCTCAGCAGTAGTTAAGGCACCTGGGAGAGTGAGTGAGGAGGATGTTGGCATAGATCTAACATACGTTGTTAGCACACCACACAAGCATATCCCTCAGGCTACTTCACTGCTGTCTCTAACACAAGCAGCAAAGTCTTTTGTAATAAAAACACCATGCTCCTTCCCTTATCCAGGGAAGAGGGAGCACAGGTGCATTAGCAAGATTTGTTCTTTGATCTCCCAGTGCAGGTTAAACAGAGACCCTACCATATGCTGTCATCCCAGAGGATGGTCTTGGGGATCAGAGAAGTATGACAAACATCCACGGACTGCATATTAGTAGATGCTCACCGTGAGTTCCCAGATACCTCAGTGGTGAGTATGAGTAATCTAAGTGCTTGATACTGAGAGATCACAGTCCAGGCAGCTAAACTATTAAAATCAAATGCAGAGTTATTACTGTGAGCATGTGAGAACATTATCAGGAGTACTGGATACAAAAGAGCACTCTTGTACACTTTAATTCCTCTTACGCTCATGGTATGTTCCTATCTGAACTCCCACAATAAATTCTCATCAGTTGATGCTCAATAGGCTGTGCTGCCCTAATGATGCACATTAACATTTTTTAACCTTTCTGATTCTGCTTTTGTAATTAGCCCAACATTTTGAAGCCTCATTTGACAATTCTGTCTGATATGTTGATGAAGTAAATCTAAGGGCTTCCAGTATGAATCTGCAGAATGTGGCAACCAGAACAAAACATTTTTTCAGCTTTGTGTACAGTTAGTCTAATTATCATAATGTATAATTACAAATATTCACATGTATATTTGTGCACATTCATGCACACACTCATTTACACATGCATGTGTACATTCCTTAGAGCGGAGGCTGAGGGATAGGTAGACAGATACTCGGCATATACAGAACCTACTATCCTGAAAAACCCATATTTTTTGAAGTACTGAAACTACTGGCCAGACAATGAGCCCATAATCTCCCTCTTTCCCCGCTGAAAGAGCAGTGCTGGAGCTCTGACATAAATACACAAAAGCAGGAATATTTGAAGTTAAAGCTTCCATTCCCTGGATGTGTTTGGTATATTATACTTTAACCCAAAGATTTCTGCAGTATCTAGACATGACTAACAGAATTAAGCTCACAACAGACAATGAATCTCTGAGGATTTTTGTACCATGCTGAAGACAAAGAAAATTACTGACTTTTCAAAAGCAGAACTAGTGCGGAAAGATATTTCTGTGTAGATGTCAAAGAGATGCCCTTGCTTCATGTCTCCATTTATATGTGCCCAGACATGCACTCACACACACACACACAGAGACGTGTGTTTATGCACTGCTAACAGAGAGGATGTATCTGTATTTTTAGAATACTGTACTTAAATCTGTATTTTTTAGTACTATTGGGCATGAGTTGAAAATTTGCTAGCCTAATTTTTAGCCTATTGTATTTGTTTCTGCAAATTTTACTGCTATTGTGCATGCATTGAAAATGTGTTCTTAAGGGCCATTCACAGCCTTTTTCCCTCAATCCTACCATTCAAACAATTTCACCTACTTCTGAAATTTTTCCTATGAGGATACAAGTCTCTACCATTAAATTATTTCTTGTATGGTATATTCCAGCATTATACTTTAGTGTCCAATTTGATGTCAGAATATTTAAGAAGCAGGCAGGCATGATGATAAAGAATTGACTCTCCACACCCTAAATCTATCAGGGAGTTCTCATGGGAGCAATACAGCCCCATACATTTTGAAATGTAGCATTTCTTATTCATTTCAATCATTTCACCTTTCAACAGTTGCTAATGATGCTTAATATCACATTCGAACCATTTACTAGCTAACCAAGAATGAAAATAAACATCTTCGGCCACTTTGTTTAAATTTGGGAAACTGTTCACATTTCAAGAATTAAGAGGGAGTCTCATTTGACTGACTGTTCAGCTAGTACAGTGTTGACAAATTGCATGACTGGTGCTGAAAAAATCCAATCCTCTAGATTCTACATCTTGCTAAAAATGCAGATAATCTTGATGGTTTTTTAATACTGCAGCGAAACAGAAAGTTTTCCCTGGAATGTGTTGATTGAGAAATATTAAAGGTTAACTTTCCCTATGCTGCAGAAGGTCAAATATACCCCCTTCCTGGGGATTAGCTCTCTGGTAATTCAAGCTACAACAAAACATATGCCTTTGCCTCTCTTCTCCTGCCACACTGGCTCTTCTTAGGGTTTCCTGCAGGACTCCCATCTGTTAGACCAGTCATTTTCCTGGTGTGTATATAGCAAGATCTATAATTATCTAGGTATAGATATGTGAAAGATAAATGATACACATAAATGATACAGATACATATATTCATACACACATACTTCCACATTTGTAATTCCAGACTCTTTGAAGCCTCTGACAGAATCATGACTGATTTCAACAGAGCCCAGATGTGTGACTTTGTTTGCAGGTGCAGCTGAGCAGTCTGTTAACAGTAGAATTGATCTGAAATTTTATAACAGAATATTTTCCTGTTAGAAAATGCCAGTTTGTCCAAAGGGAGCTATTTCATGAAAATGTACTAATTACTGTGACATTTCTCTTGCAGACAGAAATTTAAAGAAGCATATTGATTGGGTCAGATGTGACCCTTTCTGGACATATTTGGAATAGAACATACTTCCTCCAAATTATTTTTCATGTAGAGAAGTTAATGTAGCATTTGATACTATTTTATTAACTTGAATACAGTGGGATATGGCTAGTTCATAAAAATAAAACTCCTGAGTAATTTTTTTCTTGTGGAGAAAATTGAGAGAGTTTTTTTTAGCTTTTGCTGCAGCTTAAGAGATTCTTCTCTCTCTCTGTGTCTTTTTTTTTTTTTTAATGGTGCAATTCCTAGTGAAACTCAGTTCCAAAGAAACTAGTTCGATCACAGCCATATGCTACATGGATTTTCCATGAGGTCAGTCTTGAAACATCTGATAGGAAATTGGAAGATGAAGAGGAAGCCATGGTCATGTTATCATTAGTCCTGCCCAAGGCACTGTAGAGATGTCCTGCCTTTAGGCTCTATGCAGCCTTTGGGTGTTCTGGGAGCCAACTCCAGAGGACTGCTGACACCAAAGGGAGCTGCCTTTGGGTCTCTGCCTTGGCTCAGAGTTCCTCTTTACTTGTATCTTATAAAACCTTCAGCATATTTTCAGTGCTTAGCCAGTACCAATATCGTGTGAACAAGGGGGAAGAAGCTGCTTGCACCGCTTTTTTCAAAAATGGTACAATAAAGCAATGGTCATCTTTTCTTAGACAATGGCCAGTAAAAGGCTATTATATTTTTCCTTCTATCCTTTAGAAACCATGTGAATAGATTACTTAAATCTCATTTGCTGTGAAATGTGCTACATGGCCCTTTGTAAGTGGGTTGTGTTCAATGCTGCATAAAAGAACGATATGTCATGAACTTCTCATTATTTTAATTTTCGAACCTAGAGTTGGTATTTCAAGTTGATGAAAGACATGTGCTATTCACAACAAAATGGTATTGTTTTACTTCATTTTGAAACATTTTTGCAGTGAAAAACATGACCACGAGTCCTCAATTTTCCATTACAGATAGACAGCTTTATTGTCAGGCTGATGGTTATGGGATGATGTCTTTTCTGGAAATGTTGAAAAACCTGCCACATTGTAGATAAATTTCAACCTTGCTGGCAGCGGAAATTCCAAAATAGACTTCAGGTGATGCTGTTATGAACAGCAGAATCAATCCAGTAGTTCAGAAGAAGGCAGGATTAGGAAAAAAATTAAAAATAGAAGAGCACTGCTCATATATGGAAATTAAAACAGTCACTGATGATTCCACAAAGAGACAGCTCAAATTATCCTCACAATTATCAGGTAAAAGACTGCAAATTATGCTCCCAGTTCACAAAGAAAAAGCAATCTAGAGGAGAAGTCCTGATTTACATAATCAATATCATCCAGATTCAGGGATGCTGCCTTTCAGCACACACAAAAAGAGAAAGCAGAGCAGGAGACAGGATTTGCACTAGGCAGATAATGGAAGAAGAACCCTGCTGAGAGAAAACTGAGATAAAAGAAAAAGGACTTTAGAGAGAGGAGGCAGGACAGCACCACCTTGCCTGTGTGCCAGTCCCAAGTGCCAGCTCTAAGAAAGCTGAAGCAGGGGGGATGATTTAAGGCAACTTTTAAGTTTCTTAATGTCATCTGAAATGGAGACTAAGCCCCTAGGCTGGCTTCCATGCTGGAAGTCACAAGCATTTGAAGGTTTCCAGAAGTTATAGGCAGATCCTGAACACATCTTTTAACTGCAACATTGAAGTTCCAAATTTTACGTTCATTTACAATTATAGTATTCAATTACAATTACCATATTCCAAGTGCCTTTGAACTGTGATGGTACAATGACTCAAACCTCTTTTTTTCCACCCACCTCTTTTTTATGATGTACAGACTCCACGAGATGGATTAACAGCTCAAGCAAATGAGAAGTGTGCCATGAACTCAGTCACACTGAAAGAGTCCTTCTTTCCCTGAGCATCAGACCATCCACTGAGCAAATGTCCCACAGTTGTTCTCGCATGGATCTTTCAACCTGCAACCTCCTGCTGCTGGGGAGAAGCTGAGCGTTCACGGATGTCACTGCAGCCAAGACCCTTTTTGCAGTTGTGACCTGCAAAGTTGATGAAAGCATTCATTTGGGCTTGTAGCTGTAACTGCCAGACCTGTAAATGGAACGGACTCGGTTATATGGATCCTGATCATACTTGGCTTGATCCAAAGGCAGGAGGTGATTCCTGTGGGATTCTGAGCATTGATTAGCAGAGAGCTAGTCCTGCAATATAGGCTTTGGACTCTATACACATTCTAAAAAGGGCTTGGACACATTTGTAGCTTTAAGCATATTTCCATGGCTCAGTGGAGTCACTGGGACCTGGTGAGCTCAAGGTTGGGACCAGACCAGAGGAACTTCTGGAAAGCAGTAGCGATGGGAAAGGGTGTATCAGAGCAGGGTACCAGTGCCAGGGCTCATCATGTTACTGCTGTGTGTGGCTGGACAGGCTGTAGCCCTCGCAGCGTCCTCCCAAAGGGAATGTTGCAGGACACAAACTGCAGGGAGTGCAGGCGTGTGCGTGTGCAAATGGATCATCACAGTCACGGCACAGAAATGCGCATGGCAACCGCAAAGGCATCGTTCTCATCAGGCTTCTTCCTTTGCTCAAAAGCAGATGAAATGAAGTGCTGGAGTCAAAAGACTGGCCTGTGAAAACATACTCTGGTGGAGAAACTCCCTCCTGCTTCCATTGGCAAAACTCCCTCTGACTCCCATCAGGGGGTCCCAGCACGCCACATCCTCTGGATTGCTGAAGCAGAACCAAAGCCAGCCAAAATCAGCCGCCAGAAAGCTGACCACAGCTCTCTGCTGCTCCAGGCCACAGTGAATAATGCAATATCCACAACCTTGGAAGAAAACTAAAAATAAATTTACAGGGAAATAATACATTCTTTCTAATCTGAGTCAAACCTAAAAATTAAACAGCTATAATTATCAAACCTAATTTAATTAAAACTGCTGCTCACCATCTGGTGTTATTTGTATAAATTTGGAAATCTACTATTTCATATTAAATTCCTCCATTTAACAAATTATATTAGAGAATATATTTCTCCACTGTAATCATTATGTAACTGATCATTTTACAAATTATGTTTCCTTCCACTTGATAGAAATATATTTTGTACAATAGCAGGCAAAAGATCAGCTACTTTTTTCATCAAAACTGAATGTAAAATTAAGACTTGCAACATCAATAAAAATAATTCACTGAACTAAAAAGATGTAGGATGAAGCAAGATTTTTTTATTTCTCAGTTTGGTCAATGTGAGTATAAATGAGATCTCCATGGGTTTTTTTCTGCAGATGAAAGCACATATGCAGACTGATAATATTATATGTCTATTATGTGTATGCATACATTCTATAATAGCTAGTGAAGAACAACAGTTTGATTGGAAGAGCACTGTGTACTTTCCTGAGGCAGTGTGGAAATGTACAGTTGTAGACATTTAAAAAGTACTGTCAAAAATATATTTCTTTTTCCCCCAAGACATATAATGATCATTTACACAGTGATAAGTCTATCACTGTAGAAACTGATGCTAAAATAATGATGAGAACATCATGAGAAGACCACACATTGATTGGCACCTAAATACAAGTGTTTGACACAGCCAGCATGGGAGTCGTGGGCTTCTTAGCGCCTTCTTAAACAATTCCTATAATTTTTGACATGTAGATATTTCAGTAAGAAAGTAGAGCAATGTACAGGTATGATAAGAAAATAATCCATTGAAATGGGCTCAATTGGATGTGTTTGCAGAATAATACACACAGTGGACATCCATAGGAAGCCACAGGATGGAGAGGGATCACAGCAAAGTGTTGAGACAGCAGAGTGAGTTCAGTTTAGGGCATGGGTTACTGAAATCAGATTTGGAGACATGGAGTTTATTCCAGCTTGCCTGTTGATCTGGTGTATAAATTATGTATGAATTAGCTCTCTTAGTCCATTCACATCTATGCAGATCATAAACACGTGTGGGCCAGTGGATGGTTCTCCAGTTGCACTTGGGTCAAGAGCCAGAACCTCTTAGTCGTGGCCTCAAGACAGCACTGCAAAAATAAACACCAAAACGCAAAGACCAAATAAGTTATTCAAACTGGATGGTGAGAGAAAAGAAAGGAAGCAACAGAGAGAAAGTGGAGGAAAAAAATCTTCCCTGAATCTTAAAAAGACATGTTTTTCAGAAATATGTTTCCACCCACAGTTTTGGCATCACCTGTGGCTGCAAAAACATGAGTTAATCTGTAAGTCACCTATTTGCAATTCCCTAAAAATAAATGCAGGGAATTCCCTTAAAGTGAAGGCAGGGACACTCTAAACTATCCACAGTGACCAGAGGCCCTCTTCAGAGTGAAGCATTTGTTAGTAACATGAGCATATAGAAACAATAAGGGAAATAGTGCTCATGTTTAGCTTGTTTGATAAACAATTATCTTCCACATAGAAAACTTGGCTGGTCCAAGTTTCCTGAGGCTCACCAACAAGCAAGATTCTTCCATCCATCTTCCGTCTAAGCAGCACCCAGGCTTTTTCCTCGCCAGCCTGGGCTCTCTGCCCCAGAGCCGCCTCATTGCAGTGGGCCACTCCATTATGCAATAATTCTTTTTCACTGACAAATCACTTGCAGAACTTTACCCCCTTTTGACTCATCAGTATTTATAGATTAGCACACAGCAGCATCCATTCCATCGCATTTGGTACTTTGCTTTTTAACAAGCAAACGAGTCCAGCATGGCTGAATTTTTTAGTTTGGCTGCTGTTAGACTCTACTCTGATGGGAGCCTAAACCCACTGATCTCTTCGGACTTGAGCTGCTTGGCTGCAGAAGGAGATGAGCAGGGAACAAAGTAGCCCAAATGCAAGATGCTCAGATGTATGCAGAGAATGCAAGATGACAAACTGCTAGGTTTGGTTAAATTGGGACTGTTAATTATAGCAGTTTAAATTGGGTTCTGACTCAGATTTTGAATTTGTAGTGGCAAGATGACAGCCTGGAGAAGGTGGTTGCAAATGGCTGACTCAGAGGATGATGATCAGCACGACAGTGCCTGCTGCCTATGCTAGTACTATGTGTTTATAGGAGAGATGTTATAAGGTGACAGTCACCAGTTCAGCTCCACCCCTTGATCTGTTCACCAGACATTATGGAGACTGGAACGACCAAGAGACCAAATGGAGGAAGGAGCATATTAATTGGGTGAGTACAAAATGGCAATCCGCCATCTCTTTGGTGCTCTCTTCTCTTCTTCCACATGCAATGCTGGTTTTCCAGATTCTTCTGTAGGCATCCAGGTGCCTCTGACTTGAGTTGATGAAATGGCTTCTAAGGGAAGAATGACTGGGAGCTTGGTGTCTCCCTTCAGGGGCTGCCAAGAGGATGGACACTTGGGAGAAAAACTCTCTGATAAAAGCTTTGGAAAACCTGCTTTAACTTCTGACCAAATTATGCAAAAATTGAACACTGGTCCTGGAAATACCAGATGCTGACAACTCCAGTGTCTTTCCTCTCCCCAAAGTGCTTTTTTTCTACCAGTTGTCCTTGAAGTACTTTCAGTCATGCTTTTATGCAAAATGCAAATGTCCAAGATTCCTTTCCCTGTGTACTAATATGGATTAGCTCAAGTGTTCAATTGGTTGTTGAAATTAATTTGCAAATGTTGTAGGTGACTAAGTTTCGTAACTGTAATTTGTGAGGTACAAACAGGGGTCAAAAATCTAATTCCACAAGAATAATGTAGCTAACCCATGCTTTGATCTTAAAAATCCTTACACCAGTGCTTGGCTGAGGGCACTGTCAGCCAGCCTCCGAGCTGGGAGTGGGGAGAATTTGTTACGAACTACTTGTGACTGACCCAGAAGCCAGGAAGTACATGCAGTAACATCACTTATCAGTTTCTTGTAGAAATTATATATAGAACCTGAAATTATTGTCTTCGGATCTCTAACTCTGCTCTAATTGCTAGAATTGAGAGACTAATATATTCAATAAATTACTTTTTTCACCCACCGAATAGCTGAGAACAGATTGTGATTCCCTGGTCTATTTGCTATTCAAATGAATTCAACAGATACCTTTTCTAATCTTTAACACTGTGGACTGAGAGCAAATATCCACGGCATGTACTTGCTGGTGCTCTGATAAATCATACGCATCACTGCTGTTTCCTGACAGGAACACTGTGCAGATACCTCAGCTGAATCCTTGTTTATGCAAGCATACAACTGGGTTTTCAGAAGTACTTTCATATGTGGCTTTAAAAACTGTTTCTTCTTGCCTTTTTTTGTCATTGTTATTTTGTTTACCGAAGGTCTCTTTTCCAAACTATCACTGAAAACAAAAGGAATTTAAAATGGGGCCAAAGCAAGCTTATTTACTCTTTTTTCCCCCCATGGAATATCTATTAACACGCAGTGATTGAGGCCCTGATGCAGAAAGGTGATTCATGATAGGCATAACTTTAGAAGTGCTGTATGCTCACATTTAATTCTGTGTGACTGTGCAAGCAAAAAATGAAGCATAAGCATTGTCTTGGGAAGATCAGGAACTAAGCAAAGATTATCTGAAAACTTTCTGAATCATTCAGCTCCAATAATCACTGTTTGAATACTACTCCTGAAAGAACTAAGTCACCCATCACAGTTTAACTGTCCTTTAGACAAACCAAAAAATTGAATGTTGACACTATTTCCCTGTGCAAACAAAACAACAAAGATAACAGTGAGCATCCACAAATATATGCACTCTGTAAGGGGACATGGCCAAGAGACACAGACCCTGGACAAAGGAACAATCATTGTGAATTTCCCAGAAGTTGCCAGTGGGATTTTTTACAATGTAACTTATTTCAACAACCAATGCTTTTTTTGGTTTTTTTTTTGCTTGTTTTTTTTCCTTTTTTGTTTTTTTCCTTTTTTTTTTCAGAATAGATTTTATATTTTTTTGGAAGTAAGCAAGAACATTTCTCAAGGGCTTCCAGGAGGATTTCACAGAGTTTGGACTGCATGTAGCTGAGAGAAGGAGGATGGGCAGAGACCTATCTGTCTGAGATCATGTCACCCTATTTATTAATCCACAGCAGAATTCCTGCAGGTAACATCAGGAAGCCTGACTGGCAAAAACAAAACACTGATCTTCAAGTGTTAACTGAACTGAAATTATAATTTCCACAGCAACAACACACAGCTTGCTGGGAACTATTCTTTTGCTGAGTGTACTCTTCCTGGTGATTTTTTTGCCACTGCTTTCCAGTCTGGGAGCCCATTCCTACAGCCACACAAAGATGGCCTGCTTTGAGGTTTATGTGCCTGCTCTGTAGAGTAGCCATACAGATCCATCACACAAACTTAATCCAATTCTCAGTCCCTGCTGTGAAATAGATGTTCTGAAGTTAGGGACAAACCCTCTAGCAAAGGCATAAAATCACAGTGGACTCTTTCGCCAGACACAAACTTATGCTTAGCCATATGAGAAATGTTCTAACCTACATTTGTGCCTGAAACAACTCAGTTGGAGGAGGGAACAAGGCACAGGTACAGAGATTTACAGTTTTTTATGTCCTCCAGGGTAGAGATGTAGTGACAGATTGCCCAGTCAGAGAGAAGGCTGGGAGAGATGGAAAGATAAGGCAGGGTATTAGCTGCTTCTGATCAGCCTGCCATCTGGGTGAGCAGCTCTGTTACTGTCCATGACCATTTGTTTATTTTTCTCCTACACATGCTATCCAGCCATGGTATATCATCTTTGCCTTTCCCCCCACCCCTCTGAGTACATTTGTGTCTGTGTTTGCACCACAGAAGACACTCACAGGGTATTTAAACCAGAGATAGCCAGGCTCTTCCTCTGGGAAGCTACAACCAACATTGCCAAACTCCAAACTGAAATGCTTCCACCACAGTCAGTAGTTTGAAGCAACCTGGGAATGGTTCCCAGTGCCAGAGTTACTCCTGCCCAAACTCTTGCTGTGGTGGAGAGGGTCCACATGTTGGGAGGCCCTTAGAGAAATCAGTTTCTGCCTCCATACTGTGGTGAAGCAGTGCAGTGGATGGAGGAGACTGGGTGGTTCCAGAAGCTGAATGCTGCTCTGGAGAATAAAAAAGGGCAGGGGGCAATAAAAAGTAAAATAACAAAAAAAACCCCAAAACACAGGTGGGCAAGAGGCAAATGGGGAGTGAGTGGCAAGAAGGGCTAGCAGGTGCTGGGGGTGGTGTGAGTGTGCTGGAGGGCACATTCTCAGCATTTTGTGCTTGTTGCACCTTCTTGGGGCTGATGGCCTGCAGCAAAGCAGCCTAAAAGCCGGCATTGTTTCAAAGCACTTACTCAGTCATGCTTGAAGGGTTTGTACATGTTTGTTAGAGGTTGGAAGAAAAAAATGTGACTGAAAAACATAAGGCAAGCCCTCGGGGTAGATGTACTCTGTGAGACAGCGTAATCTTGTCCTGCTGCTTACCAGCTTTGCACCTGGTTAACTCTAGGTCAGAATGAAACTATATAGTCAGAAGTGATTATTTGTGACCCCACACAAGAACACGACCTTTCTATCTTTAGACTCCATTGAAATGGCAATACCCTGATTATGGAATATTTCTCAGCTAATTAGGAATGCAGGCTCTACAGGTCACTGGGGGTTCATACTATTCCCTTGGCATGAGCAGATGTCTTCAAGATAAACTTGTACTAAACACATCAACAGCTCCACACTATCTTGTGTGCACTGGGGAAAAAAAAAAAAAAAAAGAAAAGAAAAGAAAAGAAAAGAAAAGAAAAGAAAAGAAAAGAAAAGAAAAGAAAAGAAAAGAAAAGAAAAGAAAAGAAAAGAAAAGAAAAGAAAAGAAAAGAAAAGAAAAGAAAAGAAAAGAAAAGAAAAGAAAAGAAAAGAAAAGAAAAGAAAAGAAAAGAAAAGAAAAGAAAAGAAAAGAAAAGAAAAGAAAAGAAAAGAAAAGAAAAGAAAAGAAAAGAAAAGAAAAGAAAAGAAAAGAGAGACAGCATCTCACCAAGGCCTAAAGAGCCAGATGACTCCAGGAGCTGGATATTAATTTATGAACATTAAGTAAATAATTGCCTTTCATGTAGTGGGTCCTGGGCTCTACAGCACATGGCTGACAATATGTAAGCAGGATTTACTGGGGAGGTGTAAATCTGAGGCCAGGAAGATATGCTGCACAGCCTGCAATTCCTGCAGAGCTGGGCAGGATTCATGCAGGGCCAGTGTGGGCATCTGTGCTGTGCTCCCATCCTGGAGGAGTTAGGGAGCATGGCACACAGGCACTCAGGTAACCATCACCACAAAAGCCTGTGCAAACTTGGTGCAGCAACATCTTCATTTCTGTTTCTACCTCTCTCTATTTTTGTCTTTTTCTTCACTCTATTTCCCCTCCCAGACCTACTACTGCCTTTCTGATTGCCTCCCAGCTGCTAGCCAAATTCTCCATTCCCCTTTATATCTCCTTCATCTTTCCTTGCCTACCTTAAGCAAACCTTCACATCTTCTCTAAACTTTATTTTCTACTGCTCTGCTCTTTGCCTGATCTATTTTCCCATTTCTCCTTCAGATGGATGCCATATTCCAGTTGCAGTTTGTCCAGGATTCTCTTCTATTCATTGTTCTTGCTGTGATTTCCCCTCCTATAGCAAAGGACTGCTTTCCAAAGAAAACTGGTCATCTTTCTTGGGGAACTTACGTCCCTCTGCCCTCCCATCAATCTTCTCTGTACCAACAGCTATGATTCAGCTGGCAAGCACCACACACGCCTCAAATACATGCTCAAGGGAGGAGAGAGAGTCCTGCTGGCAGTGCAGTGCCAGCAGAGAAGCTGAGTGACAGCCTCTCCTTCTCTGAGTAGCCACTCTGGCTGTACTGTCCCAGAATGGCACTCTTAGTTTCCCAAAAAACAGCAAGTATTTTATTTTGTTGGCCAGGCAGGAGAGCTGAATATTTCTCATGCTCATGGCTTATAACTCTTCATGTGACAGGTCATGATGGTCAAGGCATCTGCTTTGCTCTTTGGGAAGCAATTGAATTTCATCTGCTGTACTACAGGGTGCTGTTCAACAAGGTAGCTGATCTCGAAGTTGCTGTCCTGGCCATTTTCCATGAGGATGATAAACTGCCTAGCTACACCTAGCCTGCACAATGAACACTGTAAGCACACCCCTTGTGTGGTTTTATCCTGCAGGACATTGAAGTTTTGCAGCTGATAGGGATGCAGGATGGCATGAGCGATCCTTCAAGTGCTGAGCTGGGATTTTGTCCACACTGCTGCACAGCCGATTTTGCACAAAAGAGGTGATAAATAACAGCCCTTTATGTGCGTCTGCCTCGGGATTCCTGGGTGAATCCTCCCCTCTTGTCTGTGGCACTAGTGAGACAGATACACAGGGGGATACATGAGAAGCCCCCAAAGGGTAAGAGACATACCCAAAGCCAGTGTTAGTTGTGTGTAGTGGGCATGGTACATGTAAAATGGGAAAGGAATTGCCATAATGTTGGAATTAACGTTCCTGCTTGAGCCATAAAGAAACCAGGACCGTATCTTTGTGTGCCATAACAATGCTAACGCTCCTGGTGGAGCTAGGGAAGCTGGCAGGAGAAGGTAGGAGACTGCAGAAAGCCATGCACTGCTGCCAGAGTTGAGCTCAAGCAAGTCTGTACAGGCTGGTCACCCCAGGATGGATACTGCCCTTTCCCTTTCCCATGCAGAAAAACAGGCTCTTCTGTCACCATTCCTCTTCCTCAATCCAACAGATACATTTGCACACACCTGGTCAGGAGACAGGAGGGACAGCCAGGGACTTGCTGTGGTACCTGTATTTTCATTAGCAGAAGCACCATCTCTGATTTGTGTTTTATTGCCTCGACTTCCTTTACACCATTGCTTGTGGGAATGATAATGTTTTAATACAAGCAGTATAAAGGCACTGCAGTAAATAGGGGCATTTTTAACTCTGAGCCCTTTTTCTGTCTTCACTAGGACAGTTTATGCATTGTTCAAAACAGAAAGACATAGTAGGAAAACAATTTCTCAGTGGCACTTGTGATGTATGCTAAAAATGTGTGGGCTACTGAAGGGGAAACCTCTTCTCATCTGCTCTGTAAAAGAAATTCAAAGATATCATCCTCTGAGAAATATGACCCAGGCACTGAACAGGTCTTATCCTACATCCTCAGATATTTACACGATACAGTGTAGGGGTAGGGCTTTTCCAGTCATTATATCTACATATGCTATTTCTTTAAACATAAACAAATACCTTTCTGCAGAAGATGACTGTGCTTTTCCTTCTTTACTGTCAGCAGAGATAAGATATTTTGACTGGTGGAGTCATTCAGGTGGGGAGGAACCCCAGAATGCATTCCGTTGGCTTCCTAAGTGCCCCCAAAGTTGCCTCCTCTCCAGGCTGAAAAAGTGCCCTCATGGGGCCAGTGCCCCTAACCATTTTGCTGGCACTCTGAATTTGTTCCCATTTACCAGTGCCTTTCCTATTTATCAAGGAGCTCAAGACTGGATGCAGTAACCTATGTGGTCTCATGAGCAAAGAAGGATAATCCCTTGCCTTCAGCTCCCAAGCAGGGAGTCACTCATTGCTATCACCGACATCACATGGAAATATATTTCCATGATATATGCAAGTAGCAGGCAGATATGTAATGATGTCCCAATGATTTGTTTGTCCCAGTTGTGCCCTCAGTAGATTTCTACTTCTCAAGGACTCTACATATTTTGGGGGAAAGCATAAATGGTTTTTTTCCAGTGTCATGTTGGCCTTTGGAAGTCTGACATCACTGTCTGGTCTCCTCTGACACAAAGGGAAACTGTCTATAAAATATCCCTCCTTTTCAGTAATAATAGTCTTAAATAGATTTTGGTTTCACAGCATTAGAGTAGGTTACAATATTTAATACCATTTACCTTTCATAGTGGACCTGTGAGACAGCAAACTAGTTTCATTTTGAATTTATGAATATGCAAATGAGGCATGGAGGAACAAATAGATTTATAGATAGAAAGGCTGTCACAGAATAGGAGCCTGAGTCCATATCTGCTCAGCTATCATGCTCTGTGTTCTGGCTATTTCTTCTTTCCTGCTTCTATTTTGGTGTCCTGTTGCCTTCATGGATGAGATGACCTGTATTACTGCACTCTGTTGAAATGTGCAGCAAGATGCAATCTGATCCCACACACCCAATAGAAGTGAGAGAGCACTTGGGTTAATCTATCAGCTCATCAAAACTGAGAGCCCCAAAGGATGCTGAACTTTGTCATCTCCTTTTTTTCTTATGCTGCCTTGAAATGAGCTGATTTTTCACCCTATAAAATGACAATACAAAAGAATGCAGAAAGTTAATTCTTCAAATGCTGATCCAGGAGTACTAGTGGAATAAACACAATCTTCCTTTTATCTATTCTGCTTTTATGTTTGGTTTTGGCATTGAACCTTCTCTGTCCCTCTTTGACTTGTTTGAAAACACAAATCATACATGGATCTCTCCAGCCGCCACTCCCCATTTCATTAAAAAAATGGAATATGAAAGGTGTGCAGAAGCCCTGGGGGGAAGTGACACAAACCCAGATGTTGTACGATCTATGTCCCAGCTGCAATGAGCCTGCATGTGGCAGCTGCTTTTGCACAGCCATCAACAACAGCAGCTGGAGGGGCTCTGCTGTTAACAGCTCATCCCCCAGGAAGGAGCTAGTATGAGGAAAACCAGCAGGCTTTATGTACAAGATATCACATCACTACACTTTATGGTTCATTTTTGTTATAAAACAAGCAAGAATCTAGAGAAGAAAGCAAAATTAGATATGGTCCCTTGCCCTAAAAGTGCCATGAGCTATTACTCCCTGTCCCCCAGTTAAGCCCTTCCCTTTCTGATTCAGTCCATAAGAGATAAAGGTATTTGTTACTATGTGAACTATTCTAAATACCTTTCCTAAGACAGTAAAAATAGAAGTGACCTAAAAGCAAAATGAAAATGAAAAAAGAATCGCAAGCTTTAGTACCTGTCCAGTGAATGCATATTCCTAGTGGGGTTCTTTCTCATCCTCAGAGAAAAAGGCATATATTAGGAGAAATAAAACAAAATAGAGGTTTAAAGCCTCACTAAAGAAAAAGTAGTTTCCACCTTCATTGTCACTGTGTTTTGATATATGTTTGGTTGTGTTATATCCTAGGATCATCTAATTTCCATATAAAGTGTAGCTACTTTCAGTTTTACTATATAGTGTTCAGGGGAGACTTTGATTTGTGTGCCCCAGGGTAGACCTGAGAAATGCATAATTTTCTTTAAGTCCCTTCTGTCATGCACCATCAGTAAATTCCTGTACAGATTACAACACGGATGTTTAGTCAGAGGTCTGCACTCCCACGGAGGAGAGTGGGAGGGATAATAATATATGTGTGGACCAAAGTGAAAAAAAAAAGGTAAAAGTAAAGAGAGGAAGAGAGAGAGAAATTCCATTAAGAAAGGTTACTGAATCAAGAAGAATTTATCAAAAGTAGACTGGTGAGAGTGGCTCTTGAATTTTTATGAATTTGTGGGGCACACAAGTCAGCCTGCTTTGGACTGTAATTTCAGGTAATAGCAGAATTGGGACCACTAGGGCATAGTCTGTCACTGTTTCTAATCTCCAATGCTCTGGAACAACAGTTACGCATCAATTCAATTAATCACCGGTGATAACAAAAGTTGTTTTTTTCCCACTTTAGAAATGTTCTTTTTAAATTTTTTTTTTGTGCAGAACTTTGTCAGACACAATTTCTTTCTCCCTTGCGAAGAAAAGCTTATGAAGTTCATTTATACAGAGAGCATAAATCCTATCTCCTACTGTTTTCCCCTGTAACCTAACATGAAATATGGCTTATAGCTCAACTAATTCTGAACATTTAGTGTGAACTGATGAAAGTAGTTCATCACTCACAGGGATGCACCAGGCTTGCAGCAGCACATACAGACCGGGAAAGGTACATGCAGCAACATCATGGCATGACACACACAGTCCCAGATATGCCAAAGCAGCCAGGTATCCTCATGATGCTCATTGGGGATACATAGCATTAAAAACTGAGTGCTTCCCATTTTACAGCAGCAGTGTCTCTCTTCCTTGTCACTCTTCCCCCTCCCAGATTTATCTCCCTCTCTTAATGACTCCCTTTTTTCAATTTGTCTCTCTGTCTGACAGATAATACTTTGTCTCCTTGTTCTGCTGGCTTGGTATGTGTCTTGCCTTGTTTGCTGCTCATTATTTGCGCCATTTATTTGCAGGACGTAGGTACAAGAACTTGCCCATAATCAGTTCAATAATTCCACTTCAAAACAAGCCATTCTGCTGCCACATATAATCCTGACAACTCATTATCCACCAGCCTGGGTAGGTCTGGCTATTGCACATTAGCTGTGCTGTGACCTCAGCCTCTTTCCCTTGCCTCCTACACTTTAATTCACTGTGAAATTCCCCTTGCCAAATCTTACCTTCAGTTGCATCACTGCAATGGGAAGAAAAGGAGCACAGCAATGCAGCAGGGATCCCGACCTCTTCCTAACTCCCCAAATACCACTTTTCCTGGTGAGAACACTTGAAACTGTATTTCCAACTTGTGACATATAAATTATTAGAGCCAATATTTACAATATCTCCCATCTGAAGCCTAAAAGATAACATTTGCCAGCCTGCAAGCAGGCAGGTGTGATCACCCCATGTAATGGAAGGGTGAACTGAGGCATAGGATGAGGACATGAACTTACCAAAGGAAGTCAGCCCTGCACCTTACATCATTATGTGCAGCTCCACTATCAGGTGGATGAATGAGACAAACCTCTGTTGACACACAAATGCACCCCACTCTGCAGCCCTGGCACCAGCTAGTAATGCCAGCAGAGTGGGCAGTGCAATGTTTTACACTGTCCAGGGGCTGCCCTGGAGAACTGACCAGGCGCAGAGCGGAGTAATGGCCCCAGGGACCCCCAGGCACTCCACAGGATGAGGAAGTTTTCTTGCTGCTGCATGCAGGAGGATCTCATCTTGATAAATGAGACAGGGGATGGTCTCCATGGCAAACAGGAGTGCCTTGCTATGTTCCAAGAGACAGGAAAGTCAGACATTTAGTAGGGCAGACAAGGACCTAACCACATCCTGCATAAAGAGACAGGAGCATTCACGTACAGTTACTGTATCAGTGTGAAAGGAAAAGGTTGAATATGTAGTTTACTAGGCAGCAAATAGGTCTGTCTTGTATCTCCCTCTCTTCTTCAGTCAGGAAAGAACACGTCTATTTCTAGTCATGGAGACCCTATATATAACTAACCAGAATGTTTCTTCTTGTGGAGGACAAGGAAAATTTCACAGCCCGGTTTCTCTCAGATGGTTTGTGTAAGAGTCAAGCATGCATTTGAAGCTGAGCATTCACATATAGCTCAGAAGATGAATCAGGGTTTTGGGTCTGGTTCCTTTGCAGAGACAGCAGCCCCAGTGATGACCAATGTGGTGGCTCTTGCATCAGCTCCTCATAGTGAAAAACGTCTCTGACTCAGTGTTTGTGCCAGGCCATACAGCACCACCTGGCTCAGCCTTTCAGGTACTGTCACAGCACAAACAATGGAAAGAGGCTCTGATTTTTGGACACTCAGTGGAGCTGTCAGTTCAACTACCACTACCCTGAGATGGCTGGGAAGGTCCCAAGCAGGTGTTGTGCGCTCCAGTGCCAAAGGACATTCAGTGCACAGCAAATTGCTCCCTTTTGTATCCCTGATCTGTGTGTCCCCTCCACATCAGGCATTCACTATCCTGTCCAGTATAAAGGACATGCTGTTTATTCAGCACCATTCCTCACCATCTCCAAAAGTGCAGTCCATGCAAGCAGAGGCAGCACTTAGACCACATTTCCAGTCCATCACTGATATGTGACCCCTGCAGCAGTGCCCGGGATGACAGGAAACCTCAACACTTCTGACATGTCAGTTCTGTGCAATCCTGGGCAAGGTAAGGCAAGGTCCAGGCTGTTCCAGCCTGTCCTTCAGTACAGACAGGGAGCAACTTACAGCTGGAAAGGTGGGAAACAGCTACCATGCCAGTGAAAGTCTAACCTCTGTTAGGACACAAGTCCCATCATGAGCTATACACATGTAATTAGCATGGTCTTTCCTAGAAGGCCCCTGCAGTGATTAGTCCATTTAAGCAGACGCTGCAGTTTTCCAACTCTAGGGAAGTCACTGCGTCAACTTTCACTATTTTGCATGTACCTCCTGGTGGCTTCAAGAGCCTTTGCAGCTCTGACAGCCCATACCATGTGGGGCTCAACTAGTACTCTACAGAAGCTGCAAATGCCTGCTCCAGAGAGTGTCCCAGGCAGATAGGTCTCAGGAGAAAAGAGCTGAAGTCCTTATTTTTACAGGCTAGAATGAAGTAGATTGATACACTGGCGATTGGAGCCATTGAGGCACCCATGCCAAGACACGTGGCTATGTGTTTGCTGGGGACAGTACCGCCAGTTTGGACATAAGGTTGTTTGCTTTGGGAGAGTGAATGCAGATGGCTTTAGGACACCTGTTCACACCTCTTTTATACCTTTGAGTTCTTGCTGGGTGCTTTTGGCTGGGTTCGGTGTGAATACTTAAGTCAGAGAAGACCTGCTCCTTCTGAAGAAATGTTCTCGGCGCTTTTGCAGTGATTCAGTTCCCAGCTGATGCCCCTAGGATGGGAGGGTCTGAGGGCACAATAAAACTGATAGCTTGAACAACTGGGCAAGGGTGTGTGTGCTCTGAGAATGCTCTCAGAGGACAGTACTATCTCTCCATGCTTCTTTGCTTCTTGTCTATCTTAATCTTTTTGCACCATAGGTCCTTTTTTCTCTAATCGTCTTTCTAAGCTGTGCCAACTGACTGCAATTTTCTCCATATCTTTCCTCAAATTCATACACCATGTGTTCCTGGGTCTCTCTTCGGGTTGCTCTTGCATGACCCTTACAGAAAATTTATGCAACAAGAAAGGGCTTTACACAGTAAAAGTGTTGCTCACAGCAAAGGGCAGAGAGTCAGAAGGCCTTGGGTGGTCAGCTCCACATAAAAGCCAAAGAGGGATATTAAGCAAAGGAAAGAGCAGCAGCGACAACTGCCTGCAACGACTGTAGCAGGGCTAACCACAGAGTGGGGGCTGTGGCTGTGGCTGAGCATCAGGCAGGCTGAGAGCATTTCACTGCGAGCTGCCACTGCCGCTCCCCGGCCCAGCCTCTCCTCTCCCCCAGGAGCACTGCTTTGTCCCACCCTCCACTTACTCTGTGGGGTGAGCCGGGCTGTGTCCCCTCCCCAGAGGGACAGGGTTCATCGCACCACCGAGACACATCCCTGACTCTGTGGTTCAGGACCTGCTGGCACTGTGCATTCCCAAGGCTGATGAGACCTATCTTTCACAACCAGAAGCTTTTTTGACATTTTTGCTCTTGTCAATTCAATTAAATATATTTTTATGGAAGGGTCAGAATAGTGCTGATGAACACCCTTTCCCACCCCTTTGCCTATTCAGTTTGCTGTGTCTCTTGGTGATATGCCTCTATCCTACCTCTGTGAAAGTGGTTTCACTATCCTTAATGTCTGATTGAATCTCTTGTCTCTTAAAATCACTTACTGTCTCTGCCTTCCCCATGCCCCGTCCCTGCCCAAGGGCTGGGCTTCACAGAGTCCTGGTGTTTAAGATATTTAAGAGAAAGCTATAGAAAGGAATGGAAGAAATATAAGTACAGTGATGACCCAACACTCTGGGATAGTAATTAATAATCTAGGATCTACTGCAATGACCTGGATGAATTAGGGGGGTTGTCAGGAAGGAATGAAATATGACAAGTATAGGTTCAGAACAGTTAAGGGAATTTCAGATGCAAATACAAAACAGGGTATCCATGAGTGGACAAGACCAGTGCAGGGAAAGAACCTGGGGTAATCAGTCATGAAGAAATAAGGATGAGTAGTTAATGAAAAACCATAATTAAGAAAAGGTAAATAGAGACTTGGGATGTATGAGAAGGAAAATAATATGAAAAATACTACCCAGAGTGTTTTGTCAGAGCAGCTACCATCAGCTGAGATGCAGCTACTAACAGTGCTGGGTTTGTGCCTCTGGAAGGTGAGGACAGGAATCTATCTCCAGGCTGAGGATCTATACTCAAGGTATCCCTTCCCTCCCTGGGCCAGCAAAGCCTATGTTAAATAACTCACACACACAGTGTAAGGTCAGTCAATTTTCAGGCTGTTTCAGGGGCTGAAAAACCAGGGAGAGCTTAAACCTTCCTTTCTGGATCAGATGGCAGTTTTCACATCTTTATATTTGATGTTCATTTTTTAAATCTCATGTTAGTACACAGTGGGGTGAGTCCTAAAGCTATAACAAACGTGTGGATGAAGAGTTTATCTCCTGTTCACAGCACGCTCTTGTACACACTGTTGAAATTATGCACAATGGTCGGCAATGCAAAAGGAGATGTGACATTGCTGAAATGCAGGTGAGAGCCTGCTGAGCTTCAGCCAGGCAGCATCTAATGTCTGACTAAAATCACTTCTCCAGTTTTCCTGAAATTGCTGCTTCCAAAAGCTCACATGCTCTGTGGCCAGCAGCATGAGGAGAGACAGGAGGACAGCTGGCAGTAGGCAAGCTCTGAAGATAGCTGATAGCTGGAGGAATGACAAGACTCGAAGTGGGATGTTCAGAGCTCATATTGGACTCTTTGCAAGTGCTTGTCTGCCTTATCTCTTTTGGAAATTTTGTCCACCCACAGGAAGAGTTACCCACCTGGGCTACCCAAGTCAGCATTCTGGGCTAGTGGGAGACTGACCCATAGCAGGCAGAAAAATGTGAATCTAAGAGAAGACAGCTGCTAAACCCCCAGAATAATGGGGTTATCATGAAATACAAATCACTTGAGCTAAAATAAAAGCAGAACGTGTTATAGACAATTGGTAACTGGCAAGACAGGCACTGGCTGGGTCCTAAACATGAATAGACAAGGTAGTCTCAGAATGAGACAGAAATGGAAATGCCAGTGGAAATGCCAGCAAACACAAAGAACGGAGCAGGAGTCTGCTGTGGTTCTTAACAATGTCAATGGAAAACTATTGCTGCCATCAGAGGGGATGAGTACACTTCCCACATGTAACCACGTTGAGAAATGCTTCCTTACTCTTTTCCATCATGGTGGAAAGATGAACCCTCTCAGCCCTGTTCCCTGGGGACCCTACCCTGGTCTGACTGTGTCTTGACCACCCATACATCACCTGCACTGGAGCTGGGAGTGCACTGGGGCACGGTGACAAAGAAGAATGGCAAGGGTGCCTCAAACCATCTTGCAGGGAGGCCTGTGGGGCTGATTTTACTTGGTCTCTTTGTTCCCCCTGTGTTTGCCAAGTCAAGGGACTGACTCCTCTGAGGAGACTGATGGGTTGTTTGTTGGGATAGGAAATGAAATGAGGAGAAAAATATTCAGTGCTCAGGAGAAGGGGAAAATTATGAGGAAGACAAGGTGACTATCTACCTGCCCAACTTCCTTAATCCTATAGAGGCAAGAAGCTACTTTAAAAGTCAGTATTCCCTCTGTTTCCTCACCTACCTGTCTTTGAAGTGAGCTCTTGCCTGAGTTCTTTAAATTCTACAAGGAAAGGGGAAGGAATAGGGGTTGTCTTACCTCAGGAAAAACATCCATGCTGATAACAGTCTGACTTCCCTTTGATGTAGTGAAACTTGAGTATCTAAGTACCACCACAGTAAAACTGGACATGTTGGGCTCTGTGTCCATTTTAATGCCTTGGTTTGCCTGAAGCTGTGGAGGGACTTCTATGACAAAAGTTTGCTGCTAATAGAGAGGAGATTGGCCCTGTCCTTCCTGTCACAGCTGGGCTACAGCAGCTGACATTGCCATCACAGTAGTGGCTTTTTGCTCTTTGGATACAGTGAGTCCCTACCCCCTCTGACACACAGGTGGGAAAACTCAAGTAAGTGTTTGCACATCTGGAAAGCAAATGTGATTCATTATTAATACAGGCCTGTTAAAAGTGTGTTGCACTTTAGAGACATTAACTGATTGACAGGTCCCTGACCTAAGGATATTTCTTCCTATGTTTCAGCATCACAGGACAGGTAAGCATGGCAAAAAAAGAAGGGTTAGATGGAAGAGGTTGAAGTGCTGCAAAATTAATATTACATGCTAGCAAGGTTCATTACACATAAATCTTACACACGCTGAAACATTGCTGACACCAAGAAGTCTGTAAGGTTCAGAAAAGAATTTGGTATTTTACTGTTATGAGGAAGTTTGACTGGTTTCTAGGGAGCTTGCCTAACGCCAAAACCTTATTGAAACCACTGGAAAAAGCAGCAGTTTTCCATGAGGAGGTGTTGAGTAAGTACTCCTTTACTCAGCAGTACCTGACCAAAATTATGGGCTCATGTGAAGATCAGGACACATAGCGAGGGGATTTTAATGCAAATATTTGAGGGCCTGTGACTCAGAGGTAAAAAGATGGCAAGAAATCCTTTAAGAAGCTAGAGTCTAGAAACAGGAAGTGGAGCAAACTGCTGCATGGTCTGGGGCAAAGGCTACAAGACAAGCAACCTCTTTGGGCAGTATTCTGGCTGAAAAAAGAGTTTCAAATTTTGCTAAGGAAAATGCTTCCTGTGTTCTTGGTGCCTAAATAAAAAAGGTTGCTTCAAAGAAATATCTGATCACATACTGATAAAAGGCACAGTAAAGCAGATCATCTGCAGCAAATACAAGTGCAGAAGCTGCAGGAATTAACCAGGGAGATATCCAGCTAGCAAGGTAATAAAGTCTGTCTGAAGTTATCGCCACATTGCAGCCCCACCTAGGGCTCTTAATCATGCTCTAGCTCCAAATTCCCTATTATTCATATACAAAATCCTTTGAAATCTGACTTGAGCTCTTGGGCTTTCCGTGGCTAAGGATATGGCTTAAAGGTTGGGATGCCTCAAAAAGCTGGCTTTGAAGTGGGGAAACATCTCCTGTCCATATTGCAGACTTTTTGTAATGACCAGTGGGGTAACACTGACTGTGATCCTTTCAGTTCTTTTACACTCCTACCTTGGAATGCATGAACCAGCCTCTGAAGGGGCTTCTCTTCATACTGAGACCCGTGGGTGCTCAGCTTCAGTGTACAATTAACCTTTGCTAATTTGAAGACCTCTCAGTCAAGCAAGGCAAATCCCACTGGACCTTGGCTAGCAGTGGCCAGGAAAGCTTAGTGAATCTGCTGAAGAGGATGTCATGCACAGGGGTGCTCTCTTTCACCCCATTCTGCATATTTTCTGCTCTCTATTTAATCTTCTGAGACATATATGGGAATATTTTGTTATCATAAGCACAAACCACTCTTATTCCAAAACCAAATTTACCTTTTATTTATAGGATCTGAATAGAATTGCACTGGATAATTGTGGTCCTGATTGCCCTCATAGGCAGCACAAATGTGTCTTCTTTGCTTGGGTTTTTTTTTTTTTTTCATTTTGGTTCATTTTTTCTTTTCTGCATGCCTATATTACGGGGAAATACTGAGCCTACACAATGTATGCAAACACAGTTTGTGGTTTGAGCAAGAGGAATCACAGTTGGGTGACATTCTGTAATTCATCAAGAGGTCTGACACTGTGTTATGAAAATACACTCTTCTGTATTTTAGAAAATCTTTCTCCCAACAAACATTCAAGTGCATTGTTTGATCAAGCAATAATAACACTTTAATCTACCTTGTGTATTCCCTTCAACATAAGAGGTCAGAGAATAATAGTTCTCTCTGGTTTTAAAATGAATCCTTTAACAAATGCTTTTAGATGCAAAGTTTTGGTGAAAGGATTTTTCTTGCTTGGAGAATTTAACATTTTGCTGGAAGAAAAATCATGTCCATGGAGTCCAAGATGACTTATATGGGATGATGATAATGGGACTTATTCTTTTGGTGTCACAGATAAGTATCCCACACAAATGTACTGCTCCTCTGTTCTTCAGCAAAATCACTCTCAAATCACGGTCCGATGCAGTTACTTCAAACTTCTCCATTGATATCAATCACCTCTGGATTAGGCCTCCAGAGGATGAAGGAAGAAGTATCTGAATTTTTATTTGCATCCTTACCCCCCATTGACTCGGTATGAAGAAAAGGAGACTTGGCACATGGTGCCAGAAACTCAGTACCTTATACAGAGGGAGTGAAACGAGGTGGGTAAGAGAGGTGTAGAGCAGCTGAAGCACTGTGGAATTCACCAAATTCAGTCTCACTCACAGCTCAAAGACACCAAGTGGGTGTGGGAGGAAACCTTGGTCAAACTGGTGCAGGATTTCCTATTCCTCACCTATGTGTTCAACTCCCATACATGACTGCCACAAAATATTACTGATCTCAAGCACTGATCTGGGAGCACCTCAAATACCTGAATGTTTCTATCAAAAGCAAACAACCTTGAGCTTTGCTTCTTTTTCTTACCAAAAATTAAGTTAGTGCTGGGATTCATTTCTCCCAGATTTGCCACTGAAAAGACAACTGCCAGTTCTACCTAGCTCTCCTTGATACCTTCTTTTGCTACCAGGCAGAAATGGATACTTCCCCAAGCCAGTCCATCCCACACCCACCTCTTCTATACCTCCTACAGGAATGTAAAGTACTAGTTAAGCTTTTAGGTGGGCAACAGTGGGTAATATGAATGTGTCCTACAGGTAACATAAGCGTCTCCTACAAGGACATGGGTATTACACCATGCTTGATCAGGACTTTGTTTACTGTACACTGTTAGCCCCAAAACTGCATAGCAAAATTCTTCTCTGTCTTGGCTGTTCCTTTGAAAAAGATTAGATGCCTGGCTGCTTTCAAATTCATTTAAAAGTCTAGAATGCAGCCAGATAGCACAACAGTCAATCATGACTGTTTTTATCAGGACCTCATCTGTTTCAGGATGTCAGTGGAAGTTCTGCTTAACCAACCAGGGTAGAAGTTGCCCTAGGCATTCCCCCCTCCCTCTGGCTATTATGTTTCTTTGCCAGAAGTTCCCGTATTTCATCTATAGTTTTAGGAACAACTTTTGTTGGAAGTTAGAAAAGTGAAAGCAAAAACTGGAAAGTTAAACTCAAGAATAAGTTAATAAGGATAATTAGGCAATAATGTAGAAAGGCCACCACTTATCTGAATGAAAACCTCTGGATATGTATGGCCACATTAGGACAGGCAACAGTAGAAATAATATAATAAGGAATTCTGTAAAGCTAAGGGGTCAAAGGGGAGAGACAAGATGATCTTTTTCTACCTGCATTTTTAAGCATGTCTAATGACACAGGATTTTTGAAGGAGATGGGGAAAACGTATCTTTCAAGTTTGCCCATTTGTCAGACAGTAATTCAGCTGAGTTGAGCAACCTGCAAAATGGAGCTGACAGATGCCACTGTATTCGGTGATAAGGTTTTATTCTCCTTTATTTTTAATGAATACAAGAAGGACCCAAAATTTTTCCCACAGAAGACCACATCTGGAGATTTTCCAGAAAACTCAGGGTCACTGATTTGTGTAAGATTGAGCAAAATAGAGCTACCTAAATTTTTAATGAGGAAGTAAGGCCTGCACAGAACACAGCTCCAACATGCCAGGCTAAGCTGCTGCCAAGGCTGGTCATGTTGAGGAGCTGCAGCCTTGGGTTAAACCTCTGTGAGTCTTCAGGACTCGGCAGTACATGCACAGCAGGACCATGAAACATCAGCCTTGGCTGATCCAAAAGCTATTTTCACCCAAACAGTTGTTCTTTAAAGTGAAACCCAAGTCTGCAAAATTATTTTTCTCTTCTTATCTTTTATTAGAGAGGAGCAACATCCTTTATTTTTTTTTCCCCATTCAAATGAACAGCCATAATTCTAGATTCTATGCAGCATTTTAGGTAAATTTCCATCCCTTCCTTTTTATGGAATACATACTCCTGGAAGGACCAACTGGAGGTAATATAAATAAGTATCACGAATAATTTTATGAAGCCAAAGGTGATTAAAAAACAAGTCCCAAATGTTTGTGAACCTCAGACTAATTTCCATCTCATTGATGCTGATGCTGCACATTCTCATTCTGAGATAGCCTCTCATGTCTCCCTGATGTTATTGACTGGAAAAGGTGCAGAGATGAGAACCAGACTTTGCATTTCACATTTTAAGGTTACTTTTAACAAGTGAGCTCATTTCACACCAAGCTCTCCTAGAGCATCTTACCATAATAAACATAATAATTAACAAGCCCTCTTGAGGCTTGCATAATAAGCAAGCCCTCTTGAGTAATTTTCAGGCATAGGGCAGTTGACCTTTTGTAGGAACTTTGCACCTCTCTGCTAGCCCATCCCTGAGGGTGTGTCACAGCCAAGTCTGCCCACAGCCCTGCTGAGAAATCTGCTTCTCCTCTTCTGCCCTGTGCTGCCTTGGGCTGCATCCACTTCCTGCTAGCCAGGCCTCCCATGGGTGTTGGGAAAAGGAGAGCACCGAGCCACCATCTGGAGCTGATCCCAAAGCTCATAAAGCTTCCCCACATGTGCAGGGTCTGGGTAATCACACACGACTCTGCATGCAGACTGTGCAAAGCAGCAGGCATTTGGAAAAGCCCAATAGCACCCAAGGAAAATCAGGGGTTTTTTTCATTTCAATTAGTTTATAAGAGCACATGCATTTTTGAAACATCATAAATGATGAAGTAATTTGCATTTAACTCAATTGCTATATTGTGGGATTCACCAGAGCTCTTCAATTCAGGTTACAAACTGTATTTTCCAAAACAATCAGGACAGGCCACATGTTAGTCATCAGTTTGTCTCACAGATGCTTCAGCCTGGCTGGAAAAGTAGGGGGATCTGCACAGTAGTCCCATTGCAAAGAACACGACCAGCACATTGAGGGAGGTGATCCTTCCTCTCTGTGTAGCCCTGGTGAGATGTCTGGAGTGCTAGGTTCTGGTCTGGGCTCCCCAGAGACATTGACATACTGGAGTGCATCTGGAATCATCTTTGTGTCCCTCTTCTGGACTCACTCCAGTGAATCCTGCAGAAAGAAAAGCGTCTCACCTGCTGAGGAATCCAACTTCTGCTACAGTGAGGGGCAACCCAGCCTGAACGTCAATGAAGTTTTCTAGAGAGCATGGACCCTGGAAAGTTGTTCGATACAATGAACACAATCTACATTTCCCAGATGGATGGTAAAGATACAAAAATGCCTGTTACCTTTAGGTTGTCTCTGTTGGGAGAATTCTACCCCTGCACACTCAGCCCCTCAGTAATGCTCCAGGAGAGCCTGGCTGGCAGCAAGAGCCCTGCTGCCTCTGCCATCCTGAAATTACGACCTTCTTCTAAGGCCAAGATATCCCCAAGTTAGCAATCATGCAGCTGGGCCTTCCCAGCAAATCAGAACCTCTCAGGTATCCCAAAGCTGCAATGGCCATAACAAACATCCAGAGAAAACATCTTGGCTGTCAGCAGAGGATAGAGCAATATCCCTACAGTGCTATGACAATTTTACCACGTAGTAGTTCTTTCCATGACCCATAACTGCAGGTATAGTGGGATGATGGGATCACTGTCAGGTCTGGGTAGTGACATGCAATCTGAACACGTGACAAGGCAAGTGTTGTCTTATTTGCCTTTAGTTAAAAATTATGATGAGCTCTATACTTGCTGTATCACAATGACCGTCTTTCCACTTCCAGTTTAGAAGATGGTCAGTTAGCTCCACTTACAAATTGCCAGTCATTCTTAGCTTAAGAAAAATTTCACTGCTAAATTACTACTACCATGTCCTCTCTTATTAGAGGTTCTGCTATTCACTTTTATTTCTTTAAGATTTCATTTCTCTTATCATTGGAATGATTATAAATATCTTAAGTGTATTTTGTATTCTCCAGTTTGGTAATATTAGATTATATCTGTGGAACAATATATAACCCCTTGTTTATAAACCTAGAATCATGCATCTAGGCAATGTATCATTCAATAAATTTATTTGTTTGTCTTTTCCCAGTGATGAATCACTTTCTTCACACCATTGTACTCTAACCTCACAATGGCATTCATTATCATACCTACTCAAAGCCTCTGCCTGTGAATGTAGTAAGGAGTGGTTCTTATAATAAAGATAAATGGGGTGGGAAATCTGGTAGTTAGTGCCAAGCTAAGTTACAGTCACTCTTTAGAATAAGAATTCTGCATTCATTTGTCCACTAGAAGTTAATACATAATTTGGATTAAAACCAGATGTTAGCATCTGGGCTTTCCCAATTCTATTCTGAAGGACTGCATAGAATCATTGAATCATAGAAAGGTTTAGGTCAGAAGGCACCTTTAAAGGTCATCTAGTCCAACTCCCTATGCAATGAGCAGGGACATCTTCAAGTAGATCAGGTTGCTCAGAGCTCCATCCTGCCTGTACCTGTTTCCAGGGATGGGGCATCTACAGCCTCTCTGGTCAACCTATTCAAGTGTTTCACCGCCTTCATCATAAAAAAATTTCTTCCTTGTATCCAGACTGAATCTACCCTCTTTTGGTTTAAAAATGTTACTCCTTGTCCTATTGCTACAGGCCCTACTGTAAAGTCTTTCCCCATCTTTCTTATAAGCTCCTTTTAAGTATTGAAAGGCCACAGAAAGATCTCACTGGAGGCTTCTCTTCTCTAGGCTGAACAACTCCAACTCTCTCAGCCTGGCTTCATAGGATAACTTTTGTGGCCCTGTAGCATGGTGCCCCCAGCAAAGATTTTTTTCATCACAAACTTGAACTTTTCTCTGTCCTGGGGTTTTGAGATGTGCCCTACCCTGCTATAATGATCTCTGTATTTGCTATATCATTATAGCCTCATTTCAGAGGCTAACATGTCTTCCCTGCTGCAGATATCAACAATCCTGTGACTTTTAGCAATGTAGTAATGGAAATAAAGGCAAATTAGGCTGCTGAGAGGCCCAGTTAAGTAGAAGGGGTTTTGGGTTTTTTTTGCATTAGGTTTAAGGAATTGGTTATGCTGAAGATGATGCATGGAGCAATTTGTTCTCTACCAGGAAGGGCAAACAGCTTTATTTCAGCAGAGAAGTTCAAGACATCTTTGTTTTAGCTGGGAAACAGATTATAAAAAATATCGATGCTTAGTAGTTTGGGATGTGTACAGAGTAAGTTCTAGGATCATTTTGCTTTAGAGAATTTTGGTAAGACATCTGCAATAGTAATATAGCAACACAATTGTACAGTAATGATGATAAGGTAACCATGGCAATGATGATAAGACAGAACTGATTCCAACACAGCCATGTAAGCCACAGAGGAGAGATCCATGAAAAGAAACAGTTTAAGAAAATGAGTATGTCAAATGCTTATGCTCAGACCTAAAATCCACTTGTGCAAAGGGTAGTTGCTTTTCCTGTTAGAATATCTTCTACAGTCTTGTTCCTTTTTTTCTTGCTAAACTAGAAACATGATGGACCTGGAGGATATAAAAGGCTGTTAGATAGCTTTGCTGTCTTAATTTTAACAATAGAGTGACTTATTGAGGATTTTGGTTTCTGAGGCAGCCATACAAATAGCACAGTAGTAATTTCTATTTGATTGGACAGGCGAAGCAAGTACAGGACAAAATGTTTGAGCATTTCTACTTTTATCTGAGAATAAACCTGAAGTCAGATCCAGAATTTCTTTGAAAATTAGAGGCAGCAGTTTCTGTCTGAGATGCCTGTATTATCATCAGAGGTTGACAATGGAGTGGCAGGTCTGAGAATGGGGATCATGTGCAGGCCATGTGCTGTGCAGGCCAGGCTCAGGCATATGCACATGCACAACCTCTTACTTTTGCAGTCACAAGAGAGCCCAACCAGGTTTTACAGCTGTTGTTACTCCACTGTTGAGTCCCAGTCTCTCTCAGTCACACACACAGCATGTCACCATCCAGGTAGCACAGTGATCTCATAGATGTAAAGAAGAGAAGCAGGTAAAGAAGAGGAGCCCATCAAGGAGGGTCTTTAGAGATGAAGAACAGTAGTTCTTCAAGCAGTAAGTAATTCCATAAACCTGATTAAGAAAAAATTCCCATTGATTTTAGCAGGAATTTTCCTGTTATTGGACTTGAATATTCAGTCCACTGCAAAGTATTTTGTAAGCCTTTGATTGCAAATATGGTTCACAGGTCCATAAGCTTGGATTAACATTGTTAAAGACACTGAAATTTCTGCTCCTCCGTCTTTCAGGCTTGCAGCTTCGTGGCAGTATCAACTGTTGCTTTTTTCCTCCTTGAAACAGAAAGGAAAAATACAAATTTGCAACATTACAAATCTGTTTTGCGTAAGTCCTTGGTCCAAAGCCATCTCTGATGGAACTCTGTTGCCTGGAGTAGTATATATTTTCTTCCTGCATTTCACTCCAGAAGTGTTATCACTGTAGGCAGTAAGATGATTTGGTGAGAACAATTGCAGAGATTATCACAAAGAGATCCTGATCTCAAATGTAATCCAAATCTCTGTCTAATACTCTTCACATTAAGTTCAAGTTCAAGGTACTGTGCACAAAATGATGCACTTGGCATCTCTTGGACCAAGCAGCAGAAGCAAGAGATGAATGCATAAAATGGGAAAAGGATCATGGCCAATTAGTGGTGCAGAAACCACGGCGAGTCATTTCCAAAATAACAAATGAGCCTGGCAGGCTGGCATGTCTTTGTGCAGTGACCTGGATCAGGCAAGTGTTGAAGACCTTATCTGCGTGGGCTGGTTTTGGTGCTGCAAGATGGGCTTAGGAGGCCCTGCTAGTCTGCAGGCACAGAGCAGCTGTGTGAGGGAAAGAACAAGAAGAACTTGAGATATAAGTCAAACTTGTCACTGCAAGACATTTACAAATCATCTGAACTATGGTCCCCATTACTCAGAGCCTGCTTCTGTCCAAGAAGGATATCTATCCAGAAGGGAGGAGGGGAGGAAAGTCAAAACGCAGATTTCAGCCAATTCCTTTCACTGATTTTTTTCCCCCCTTCAGTTTTCAAGAAGAAAAATGCATCTGAGGAGCTGGGAACATCTAGTCAGGTCATTAGAGGTCCATGAGCCCAGCTGAGCTCAGAGCTCACCTTGCCAGGGCAGGCAAAACACAAACAAACCATGCAAGATGCTCCGTGCTGCAATGAGTCTGCAGCAAAAAGAAGGGAAAGGGTTGAAGGGGAAAGAGAGGCAGAGAAAGATGATGGGATTTGTCTTGGTTTGCTGTTGAGCACAGTGGTGGGCACTGACCTCCCAGGAAGAAGATGGTGAGACAACATGATGCCCCCAGCTAATGGCTGTCATAGTGGGTACCCACTGGCTGGTCAGGATGGAACCCCGGTGTACAGAGAGAAGGATCTATTCTGATGTGAAAAAAAGCACCTAGTAACAATAACACTAGGATTTTGGTGTTTACAGATGTCACTATTAAATGAGAATGATCAAATTAGTTCATTGTAACTTGATGTCAAGGTGAAATAGAACAAAAGATGAAGGGACCACTTCACTCTTTTTTTGTGACACAAGAGAGCACATACAAGAACAGCAAAAAAATGTAAAAGAGAAGAGAACAGGGAATAAAGACACTTGAAAAGCTTTTCCTCACAGCTTTTGTTTAAAAGAGAGCTATGTAAGTCCCATTATATTGTCTTTCTGGTTTTTAACCTTACTAGTTTTGTTATGTGGCTCAAAAACATCTTATGTCAGTTGTGCTTTGGGTTTCTTTCCATCATTAAGCCTTCAGCAAATAGTTTTCTCCACAGAAACACTTGGGGGCTGGAAATTAAGAACTTCGATTTCTAGAACCTGATACATGAATTGATGAGGTATAGGTGAAAATGAAGACAAAGGCAACTTTCTTACAAAAGAGGCAGTTGGAATCACAGCCTGAAATTAGGCTGTACAGCACGTATTCCTGACACCAGACAAGTTTTACTCATTCCTCTTTCTGAGCTTGTTACTGATGCTATTACAGATAAATATGTTGACAGCCTATCTTAGGAAAAGAAACATCTCAGCTCTGTAGAGAACCACCTGCAGGATGGGGTGTGTGGCTGCATAATCTATACAAATCCTAGGGCAGGAAGCTGCATCTATCTAGACAGACAGGCAGAAAAATCTTCAGTATTATTGTCTAGATCTTCAAGTCTTCAGCAAGAAACCAGCCCAGGACTAGCTACAGTGGGCTGTGCTGAATTTTTGAGCATTTTTGTGTTGAGATTGAAGCCGTGCAGAGAAAAGAAATTCTGATCAATGTAAATTTTCAAGGTCTTCATGTAAATTTTCACCATGAAACCCTTATGCTTCAAAATTCTTCACAAAAACTTTTGAAGATTTAAATTGCTCAAAATACATTTTAGCAATGAGACTTCATTTTTATTTTATTTCTCAGAAATGTTGTTACAATATAAAATAGAATACACAATTGAACAATTCAAAGGAACACAATGCCTTTAAAACTAGAAACCTTGATGGTTAATTCCAAAAATGTCAAAATAGGATAGCCTGGTATCAGAGCTACTTTTGCTGCTCAGATTGGAATTGTCAAAATTGACATGGTTATATAATAGAAAATGGTACTGCTAGGTTTTTTCATGTCCAGTCCTCATGGACTTCTGCTAAAATGAGTACAAATTATAAACTATTTATAAATATTAACATTTTTCCTTGCTGTGCAACAAAGTTTATCAAACAAGTAATATAACTGGCTCAATTATGTACTTTTAAGGGAAAACAGCACTTTGTTTTAAACAAAATTTTATACTGCTTACAAGTTTTTTATTTTACAAGCACACTTTGTAAAATTGCACTAAAAGCAACAAATGATTGGGAAAGGACACAAAGATCTCTGATTGTGTCAAAGAATCAAATGATTTCTTTAAAGACCACACATATTCAATAGGAGATTGATTCCTATTCTCTAATAGGGTCATAACACTATTGAGCCTATGGTACAATGGGGAAGTGACACTGCCATGTTGCATGACCAGCCTTGGACACGATAGCTGTGTAGATAGGGTGAACAGAAGCTTTAGGAAGTAAAACCAAAAAATTAGAGTTCAAAAAATATGTATGCAGAAACCCAAAGAGTTGCCCTGCTAGACCCAAGACACTGCTGCTTATGACCAATGGACTTACAACCACAAAGCAAGTCTGGGATCCCTTGTGAAAGAAGCTTTCTAAATTTGAGATGGTCATGAACTGGAACTGTACAAAGGCCCTGAACTCCAGAATTACTGGGAAAAACAGGAAATTCAGTAAGTCAGGAGCAACAGGAGGGAATATTAGAAGTTGGGAGGCATCACCCGAGTAATAAGGATGGGGTCAGCCTTCCAAATGAGTGGAAGGGTTGTGTTAACTGATGGGCTAAATGAACAGAAACTGAAAGAGGTGCAATAGCATGACAGACGAGTTTATCCACTTAAAAAAACCCCCAGCTGTGAGTTGAAGTTTGCTAACTGGAAATGACAAAGAAAGAGCTGGGTGGATACAGTCAGATGACCATAGCTATGAGATTTCCATGGGTAAGATAGGCCAACTGAGCTATTTCCACTTGATACATGAAATGTATCAAGTAGCACAGTACAAACTGTTTTGGAGACTTAATCTGGACTTTTGCATGCAACTGTAATTATTCATGTTTCAGAAGGCAGTTTAAAACTAGACCAGGCAAATGAAGAACTGTTAGGAATATCCAGGGAATGGAAACAGCTACACAAGTGAAGTCTGAAAGAAGCTGTATTTATGCTGTAATGAACCATAAATTCAGGTACTTACAACAACATGATGTTTTCCTGGAAAGATTATCCTGCAAGGGAGTGGTATAAATCAGCCATGCAAAACTCCATGCCCAGGACACTTGCTAAAACCTAGTCCAGCTGTTTTTACACTGCCCTTCATCAACCAGCTTATGGCAGAGTTTGGCATGTATGAACTCAGAAAGCAAATACTGAGACAGAACCTGATTGCCATCCATAAATATGCTGAAGGTGGGAAAGGGAAAGCAATAGAGAGGAACAAGTGCTAATGAAGCTCCAGGGCTATATTGTCACCTGGACATGAGATAAAAACTGGTCATAAGCAAATTCAGTCTGGAATTTTGAAGAAGGATTTTAACTGTCCAAATAGGATAGCTTGAGAATGGCTGTGTAGTAGAAAAAGCAGGAGCAGAAAACTTAATTGATTTTACAGTTTCATCAAACTGGAACTCAATTAATATTTTAAAGGGATTTCATGGCATAGCTCTCTGAAATAATTGAGATGTGGATTCAGTGATCCAGAACACTGCTTCTAATTTTATCTTACTAAAATACAGCTGTAAATAATACGCCCAGAAAACATGAAAGACTACCAAAAAAACTCCATCCTCTGAAAAAAAACATGATGGGGAAAATAGAAAATAGGTACAAAGGGCAGCATCATGGTTCTAGGAGAAAGAAGAATCTGAACTGGAAAGCAAAAGATGCATAGGCAAGGGCACTAGGCAACACATCAGAGTAATTTAGTTAAAAAAACACACAACAACATTGTTTGTGTCAGAAACACTGTGATTTAGTGTCCTTATTAATAATACAGGAAATATGAGCTGCACACAAAGGGCTCTCACAGATGACCCTGGCCTGGGAGGAACTGAAAGGTGAGTCAGAATATGGAAATAACACAGAGTGACCTACTGAGTCTGGGGACATTACAAGAGAAAATAACAAGATGAGTTTCCACTTGTAAGTTTGAAAATACACCTGAGGCAAAATCCTCCAAAACACTTGTAGCCAATGGCAAACTGCTAGCAGGAATACTGAAACACTTTGCAATGAGAGTGGGTGGCCAATTGAACATAAGTGCACATTACAGTTTGGCTGCAAAAATGCTGATGCAATTTTAGGGTGAAGTTCCCTTAATATTTGAATCAAAGGCAATAGAGATCTATTTTCTACAGCATTTTAATGCAAATGTATCTGGAATAATGCACACAGTTGGGGGAGTTGCTGTGCATGGACAAATTGGAACAAAAAGGGTGGAAAACAATAAAAAATATCAGGAATCTAGACAGACAGCCTTACAAAGCAGATTTAAAAGCTCTGTGTGTATGAACAACAACGGTCCTTTCAGCCCTGTTTTTCTGTGAATCCATGCTAAGCAGGTATAGATTCAGAAGATAGGAATGCCAAAGGGAAGGTAACAATTTAGACTATTACATAGGAACAGAAGTGCCAGATGGGGTGAAACTAGCAGCATGAAACCATAGGCTGAGCAGCAGGAAAATCTTTAGAGATGTATTCAGCTGTAGAAAAGCTGCTGGGGGATCTAGTGGAAGCCTGGTCACTCAGGATTTTTACAAGGCTGGACAAAACATTAGAAAACTTACCATAGGGAGCAATTCTCCACTGGCCAAGATCAGTGGAGCAGATGATCTAATAGGCTTCTTGCATCTCTAACCTCTACAGTTTTATGATTTCTTACTGTAAAGCACAATATTTCAAGAGGAAAAAGCAATAAATAAAAAGTAAAATATTAGATGGTAAAAAACCCCAACAAACAAACACAAAACAGATGGAGAATGAATGGAGTTCTGTCCTTTTGCCTTTCTGTATTTAAAGGAGTTGCTTCTGGCACATTGTTTTCTTGTCAGAGGCACTTCATTTTCTTTCTCTCACTTACCATTTTCTCTCTCACTACAAAAGCAGAAATAGCCACTTGGGACTGCTGATGTCTTTCTAAGGAAGGATGCTGCTCTCATGCTGTGGAACAGCATCAAGGCTTTGGTCAGTCAAAACACAAAAATCTCATTGTTTTCTTTGGGAACAGATTTCTTTTTAAATCAAGCCCCAAGCAAGTACATGCATCATGGTGTATTCCCCAGCATAGCAGTCCTGCTCCTCTTCTGCATTTCCTTCCTCCCCCCTCCCAGCACAGACTCTCATTTTACCACCTTCTTCACCCATTGCTTTTGTGGAAGATGAGCATTCGCAAGTCCATACTACCTTCAGGGAGAATTATGTGTGAACAGCATGTCCAAAAAAACCCAGGGACAGTAGTTCAGGTTTTTCAGTGTGCATTCATTTGTTCCATTCATCATTAGAGGGAATTGTGAGACTTCTGGTGACTTTGAAATCTTGATCAGCGTGTAGGTCCAGATGACAGGCAAATGCACTTTCAAAGGGAATAATAAACTGATTTTCAGGAGTCATGGCAGCTTTGACATACAAACATGTCAGTTAGATAGATATGTAACACAAGACTATGCACCTTGGCTGTTACCTCAGTCCGCCCTGGGGCATTCTCACAGCATGTGGTCCCCCTCAAACACCAGGGTACCATCCACATGAGATCAACAGGGTTACTGAAACCTTGAGGCATTGTTTCAAAATGCTGTTTGAGCAGGGTGTCTCTGCTGAGGTTTGATTGTTGGGAATTTTTGTAGAGACAGAGCAGTAGTGGTGGTAAATATAAAGAGGGCAGTTTGTAATTGTGTGCATCAGTAAGAGTTTCCCGAAGAGGAGCTTCAGCAACACTCCCTAGAGACAGATCCATAATATCACTTCCTCAAAACCTGCTTTTAGATAGCAGTAAAAATCTGACTGTGGTTGTGGTCATGACAATACCTTTAAACTGGGTGAGGTTTCAGGAAAAAATGCATGTATTTCTTGTGCAAATCACATGTTCTGTATCTAGACTAGAAGTACTTTATCTGTCAACAAACTGACCCCAGCTTCAGGTGAGTGTCTGTGATTTTTCGCAGAGCAAGGCCCCACTTGCACTGAGAGAAGGGAGCTATTCAGCCTAGAGACTGAATCCAGGATCTTAAGAGCTTCTGCCTTAAATTGCCATGCACATGTTGGGATAGTTAGCCTGTCAGGACCAGGCAGTTCCTAGGGGAATGTCCCCCAGCACATGGCTAGTTTTCAGAAGAAAAGCAAACCCAGCAGAGATGCTGTTAAGTAGCAGGTGTTCTGAAGATGCTTTGGGTCCCAGTTTCATTCTTCTTTCCTTTGCCATGAGTCAGTCCTTCCCAACCTACTTCAGTCCTTTTACATTTTGACATGTGGAGCTGGTGTCAGCCCTGCTGCAGCTCAGGACATGCTGAAGGAAAAAAATACCAAAAAGAATTAAAATGAAGCTGAAGCCTGAAGTAACCTTATCACAGGTGGTGGAAGAGTAGAGCCTCTCTGGTGGCAAGCTTGTAGTCAGAGGGTTGCCTGGAGTATGTGAGGGAAGAGGATCTGCCTGAAATGGCTGTCTTACAAGACATGGGGGAAAAGAGATTCCTATTTACCTTATAAAACTACTGGCAGCTCATACAGATTTGTCACGGTTTGTGATATTAATGATAGCAATGGGATGTGGGACTTTCAGATTTTACATCTTGGCTTCACACTGCTGACAGCTCACTGCTCATCAGTTCCAGTTTGGGGGATCTTCTCATCTATTTTTAGTTACCTAAAGATCTGGCATATGGTCTGAGCTTGCTATTTGCCTTCCTTTTAGAATCAGTGGAGAGAGCCATGACTGGTGAGTTGCCCCATCCTGTCCTGCAGCACTCTGAGCTTGAGTGGAGATGTCGCATTGGGGACAGCAACGCTCATTGATCTACAAGCAAAGGTGCTTGAACCAGATTGAGAAAATGGCTTTGCTCACACAATTAGGAAATCTGTATTTGTGCTCAGCTAAAGCACTGTGTGTCAGTGAGGGAAGATATGAACAATGTCTTCACTCTCAGGTTTGCCCACTGTCTTTAGAAATTACAGTAGGGTCTCTGACATTTTTAGCTTGGCATGTCAGTGCATGAACACCCTTGTTTACACAGGGTAATCACAGGGACATAAAAAACAATACAAGCCAGGAAGACAGAAACACTTGCAAACACCTCTTCAGTCAAAATGGAAAAGTCAGTGTATTGAGCTCTGCCTGACTTTTAAAACCCGTATTTCCTCACTCCTGACGGGTGTGAATAGGACACCATCGTGTTTGGGGACTGTCTTCTAAAGGAAGCACATACAGTAAATGAACCTTGATTTTAAGTTAGAGAATGACATGAATCCAAACCATCTGGCTTGTGATACAGCTCCAGCCTCCCTCTTTACAAAACTAAGGTCCAGCCTTTTTGTGTTGCTTTGAGCACTGTCCTTTGCTCCTCTCCAGGCTATGGGGTCCTTGTATTCACACAGCCCCTGGGGAAAAAAAAAATTAAAGCAAAACAAACCAAAATTCATCCAGGGGATAAAAGGAATATGTTGGTGACTCGTTACACCACACAGAGTGCCCGTTATTTTTGTTGACTTCAAGGCCGTAGTCACTCACAGAGAACAGGGTGATAGTATTTACATTGGGATTTCAAGGAAGACTGCTCCTATAAATTAGTAAAAGGCATGAGTCATCCCAGCACAGTGTTTGATCCAAGAGATGCAGTTATCAGCCCAGCATAACACTCCAGCATCTGTCCAAAACACTGCACACCCTCATTAGCACACTATTCCTGGGAGCTAAGCAGGCTGAAGGTTGCAAAGGGGTGCTATTGTTATACCAGGAGTAATTCTTATGTTTTATTGATACCCAATAAACTGTGTGTTAGCCTGAAAGCACAGAGAGAGAGAGAGGGAGTGGAGGGCTGGAGTAGTCTGTTATACAACACTCAAACACAGGGAGTGGAACTGGCCAAATCCTTTTCAATTACTTTTTTTCAATAAATGTCAGGTTTGGGGAAGAGCACCATCTGAGCAATTTAATAATTAATAAGAATGCATTCATCCCGCCGTACAGCTGGACACATCACCTGTGAATAAATCCCCTAGATAATATATTTGTGGATCTTCATAATATTTTTTCATTCTGCTTTTTTCACCAATTTCTTTTTTTGTGTGTCAGTCTAGTCCCTGTTGCCCGGGGATTTTCCTGGAAATCAACTAGAGAGATAACCACCTGGGGGAAATGGAACAAGCATGTGGACCTCAGGCGCTTGCCTGTTCAGGAGCAGAAGTGATGTTTGCAATGATTAGGGCTCATGGCAATGCAGGGAACCTGGCTGGTGAGCTGCACAGATTAGGTGATGTGATGGGACTCTGGGAAAAACAGACAAATATGGGTGCTGCGCACAAGCTGGGAATTACTGTGGGTGTCAATTAACCTCGCAGATCATAGGGTTTATTAGACTGAATTATTTATCCCAAAGATAAAACACTGAAAGAAAGTAAAGCATCATTAAACAGCACAGCCTTGCACAGAGTTTAGGCAGTGAACCAAGTTTCCGAACAATTTAATTTATTAGGGACCCAAATTGTACTAGATTATCAAATCAAGTGGAATAGAGGGAGGCAATGCATTTTATATTCAGTGCCTGGAATGTAATAAGTGTGTTAGTCCATTCATGCCATGGCTCAGCCTGAGTTATAAAGAGAAAGGGATGCTTCCTCTGTAGGGTAATTTTCCATTTTATATCCATTTTTAAAAACTGTCAAACAGTTGTCATGAAGGAAAAACATTTCTAGTTTATCACTGAAGCTTGAAACCTGTTAAATGTTAATGTAAAATGGAGCACTACATATACTCCCAATACAATGGGAAGAAGCTTAACTGTTTGAAGTCTGTCTTTGTGAAGATTATACCCTGGCAGAAAAAGACAATAGGAGAGTTTTGCCTTGGGAAAAGAGAGATTGACAGGTCTGCATGTTTTTCTGCAATCAATATTGTAGACAGAGCTCTTCTTACACGGTGGGGTTCAATTAAAGAAAAAAACACGAGAATTTGGGGGAATTCCCTAAAGAGTTCAAATCCTTTCTGAGAGGAGGGAATGTTTTTTTCAAGATGAGCTTGCATGAAAAATTCATGCAGTGGATGGATACATTCATACAAAAAGAAATTTGATAAATAAATAATTGTTTTAATACTGAGTCACGTAGCAATTGCACATCCATATTGACCACTTTAGCTTGCAAAACTAGTCCTTAGTGTAAACATGTGTAAAATCAAATCATCCAGAAAAACAAAATAAGGCAAAAGGTCATACATGTTAACTGAAGCAAGTAGTTCATACTAAAGTCTCTCACAACATCCAGTAAATAAGAAACTGCCGCATGCAGCCAAGAAGCCGGTACAGGGATGAACACAAAGAGACAGACAAAACACAGCATGAAAACGGGTGATAAGCAGAGATTTGCAGCCATCAGGAAGGAGAGAAGAGGAGGCAGCTGCAAAGACAGGAGGCCGGAAAAGATAGACGAATTGAGCTGGAAATATATACAGTTATGATAGCGGCTATGAAAGCGATTACATGAAGCTGCAATTAGCTAGCTGTACTCGACTGCTATTCAGTCATACTTGCAGCCCTCTCCTCATTTTCCCCTGTATTGACTGCAGGAGAGTCAGTTATCTTTGTTGGAAAAGAGTTACGTACAGAACACTTGGGATGGGCAAATAAAGCACCAGCCTGGTCTATGGTCTCTGCATCTCCAGGCCATGGAGAAACAAAAGAGGACAGGATCTCACAGAGAGTTCATCACCAAGCACAGCCTGCATTTCTACTGCACTCCTTCCCCACTAGGAAAGCAAAATCAAAGAGCGAATACTGCAGTGCTTTTTTTCTAGTAATTTCTGTGTCTTTGGTACCTGTCAGTTCCCCTCCCTCACCTTTTTTCCACCTCTGCATGGCTGTTTTCTATGTTGTCTCACATAATTTTCTTTCCTCAGCCAGTTCTTCCCTCAGATACCTACAGCTCAGTGCAAAGTCCTGTAAACCTCTTTCCTTTTCTGCACCTTTTTCCACCTGCCTTCTCCCTATCCATGCCCCTTGCTAAGAGAAACCTTCCTTTGTGTTTCTTTCACAATCTCTTTCTGCACAGTTATATTCTTTGGCTATGTGATTCTGCACCAAGGAAAGCCCTAGAACACAAGACTGAAATGGCCTTTTCTTCAGCTGCAAGGTAAACAGCTCCAGTGCTGGCACAATCCTGACAAATTAGATGAAATACTCTGTAAGAAGCTAGGAAAAGTCTCACAATCACTGGCCCTTGATCTCACAGGGGCATTCAACTTACCAGATGTCTGCTGGAAATATAAAACAGCACAAAGGAAGTAGTCTAGAAGGTTCCTGACACACCTGGTGAATGAGGCAACTAGGGAAGGCAATCATGAAATGATAGAGACTGTTGGAGAAGTCAGGAGGAGGACCAGCAGAGCTACTAGCTTTGACTTCCAGGGGACAGACATTGGCCTGTTTAGGAGCCTGGTTGACAGAGTCCCTTGGGAGGCAATACTGAGGGCAAAGGAGTCCAGGAGAGCTGGGCATTATTCAAGAAGGAAATCTTAGAGGTGCAGGAGCAGCACCCCAATGTGCCAAAAGACAAGTTAGTGGGGAAGACCATCCTGGCTGAACAGAGAACTTTGGCTGAAATTAAAGGAGAAAACTACCTTTGGAAGAAGGGGCAACAACTTAGGAGGATTGCAAGGATGCCACACGAGGTTGTGCAGGCACAAAAACAAAGGGGCCAAAACCCAACTAGAATTTAGGGCTATGGTTTAGTGGTAGACTTGGTGGTACTGGGTTAATGGATGGGCTCAATTATGTTAAAGGTCTTTTCCAGCCTGAATGATTCCATGATTCATCTTCTTTTCCCTTCTCCAAAGGGGACGCTCAGAGTCTTGCTCTGAGCATTTCTCTTGAACTGCACCCCAATGACAATGAGCTTGGCTTCCTAAGCAGACCAAATAAATGACAGGAAAAGTCATGCCTCCCATCCTTCCTCCCGTAACAGGAATTACCTTAGGAAAAGAATTTTTCCTATTTTTTTTAAAAAAACAAGACAGAATTAACTCTCCCTCAGCCTATGGTACTACAATAGCCCATGCTCTGCTTTGACTCATGATGGTGTTAGTCACCTTCAAGTTAGAAAAGAGCACTGTGTAGTAGAAAATACTAATTTTTAAAGAGATAACTAAAAACTAGAGGCTGATGGTTGTGTTTAATTATAGGATACATTCAAACTGCATTGCTGAGTCCCAGACTGTGTCCCTTACTACACTTACTACACATTTCACCACAAAAGAGCCCCTCTGGGAAGGAGGCTGGTGAGTAGGAGACCTACATGGTCATTGCAATGGTGACAACAGGTTTTGGCAAATAGTGCTTGAGCAGACAGCTAGGTTTATGTAAAATAAGCTGAATCTCTGGTTTATAAATCTGTAAAATTCATCCTTGCAGATAAAGGAGAAAACTCATGTGCCTGTGTATTTTTAAGGTCTTGTCCAAAACACCCTACTACAGAAAACTCATTTAATCTACCTTAGAGGGATGAAGGGCTGAGTCAACCCTGCTAGGATTTGAACCTGTCACTCCAGGGAGCCTAATTATTGCAAATGTGGTGCTTAAATCTCTAAACCCTTCCCTCCTCCTCTAATCATTTCTCAAAGAGTCCCTTTTGATCCTCGAAGTTTATGCAGCACCTGTGATAAAGGCAAAGTATTTAACAAAGTCTCTGTAAGCTGAGTGTATCATTATTCATATTACAGCAGGTTTAAAAGAGCTGGGCAAGGATGAGAACATTGTGCTGCAACAAAGATCACAGTAGCAGCATCGTGAATTGCTTCTCAGCTCCACTCTCTCTTTTCCTTCTGCTACACAACAGAAAAATGGAGTGAGAGGACAGCTGAGACAAATTGTGGATGCTCCCTTGATGCTGCACCCCTAACCACGGGTTTACTTGAAGGAGGTTTCACATCATGTATCTTGGCCACAGGCTAGCGGACTGCACGGCTGGAGGGTGACAGCTGAGTGAGCCTTGTTCCCCTCTGTATTGGCGCCAAGTGTCTCCAGAAGCCATGCACTTGGGAATGTTCCTGATAGGGGCATGACTGTGCTGCAGGAGCATGGGAGGCTTGGTGTGTGAGCACTGGGAGGGCATTGGTGCTGCAGGGTAGCAGCTGATAAAATATCTGTAACAGGGACTGCTAATGACAGCTCCTTGAGTTTCTTTGCTTATCTCAGGATGTTGGTAGTATTTCTGCACAGTTTAGAAGGCAGAAGTGAAAGCTGATGAGAATCTCTTGACAAGGCTCCTGGTTGGAGGTGGAAGGAAAGGCAGGGCTGAAGAATAAAAGAAAGACATTTTTTTTCAAATTCTGAGCTTAAAAAAAACCATATCCCATGCTCCTCTGCAGAGATAACATTGCAACTAATAATTTTGCCTTTTATTCCCTGGGAGAAAAGGGAATTTTTGTCCTCCCCTTCCTCCTTCCATTACCTGGAGGGGATGCACTTTTTTTACTGACACGCAGATAGACGAAATCTGAAATGCTAATGGACTGGCAGTGTTTGCAGTGGGGCGAACAGTTTTCTGCTGGAAGGCTGGTTGGCAGGATACCGTCCTGCAGTCATTGAATCATTGCACTGAATCACAGCCATGTTGGCAGGATCCCATTCTGAGGAAGTTCACAGTACTGTCAAACACCTGCTGTTGCCATTGAATGGTATTATGCAAGATCTGAAATTCTATTTATTGAAATCCCTATTTGATTTTTTTCCCCCTCCTTTTCAGTCACTAGTCTCAAATGACTGCAGCAAAACCTATTCCCAAGAGCATTTTAATTCAGCCTGATGCCAGGATACCAGTTCTCATAGGGTGAAAATCTGCTCTTCTTTGTGCTGATGCAGAGATGCCGAGGTAGCGCAGGATACAAAGACACGCAATCATTCCTACGGTACGCGCTCTGCAGAGTTACTCAGGTAAGAAGATCAAACAGACTTTGACTCACAGAAGGCCAACCAGCTTTTATTTCCTTTGAAAGCCCTAGTTGTACAGCCTGGTGGGAGAGTCCACTGCTATAAATAGGTTTTATCTCCTAGTGTTCTTAGAGATAGGGGTTGTTTCAAGTTTGAGCCACCATGATGGGAAGCTTGGCTTACACACACCTAGGAAGCAAAGAATGCCAGGTTATGAGAGTTAGAGAGTAAGTATATTCTTCTTTCTACTAGTTTATAAGATATAGTAATTTAATGTGGTATTTCACTGGTGTGACCCATACCTTCTGTCCTGCCATACAGCCCATTTTACCTTGATGTTTTGGGGCTCTTTCTCAAAAGCAGTAGCTCCACTCTGTCTCTTTGGCTTTACTCCCAGCCCCGCTGGCATCAAGCATCTCTGGCACATCCCTGCCCCAGGGCAGCCCCAGCCATCCCAACTTTCCAGCCACCTGCATTGTGATCAAATCTTCTTTTTATTACTATGGACCTGCCATCCTCTTTCCCGCAATCCTCTAATTTTGGATATTCTGTTCTGCAAACACCACTCCCTGACTGACTCTTTCCTCAACCAATGAATCTTCTCTCTGCACAAAAAAGGTCTCTTCCTGTCCAAACTAAAATATCTATTTGGTTAGCAATTCATTAGGAGATGTCAGGGAGTTATGTCAGACTGCAATAGAGCTCTTCCTGTCAAAGCCCAGTCTTTCCTGCTGGTTCTCTCTTAAGCCATCAGATAACACTGTTACCTTGCATCGAGCTTACAGTCTGTGTGTGAGCTTCTCTTTAGCTTGTCACAACCATCCCCTAGCCTAAAGTTTCACATCTTTTTTTTAAATAAAAGTAAAGCCTAGACTTGCTTATCCAGTTACAAAATAAAACCCTCAACCTGGAGCTCATCAACTTGGGTCTCAGTTCTTGCAGCATCTTTTACTTTAGCACTAACACAATCTTGCCTTGCCAGTATTCCTCTGAGCACCACTGCAAAAATCATTTTTGTAGCCTGTCTGTTTACTCATGTCACCTCTCATTGTGAATCCCTCCACTGGCTGCCTTTTCTCTGTTGTGTAAAGATATTGCTTGTCCCTGTGCTGTCATTTTCTTTTTAACACTTAAGAGGTGATTTCTGTCTCCCATTTGCCCGTGCTCTCATCTCTGCTGCCCCCTTTGAATCTCAGACAAGTGCCTTTTCTTTCATACCATGTTCTCCCCCATGATAACACTTGGAGTTTCAAACAGCATGTCCCCAAACAGGTGTAAAAAATGCCTTATTTTTGTCCTTGTTTTTTGTTCCTTGTGGAGGAAATCCTTCCTCCACACTTGCCTTGCATAGGAGAGTTACAAAAGCCTTCATATAGTTAGGCTGGCAACAAGTTCATCATGATGACCAAGAATCCTTCTCCAGCTGTACTTTTCCCGCTTTCTTCCTTTCACAAGAAGTCACCATCTCTTCAGCAGATTATGAAACAATAGGATTTAACAACAAAAATATTTCAAATGAGTATCTTTAAAAGAAACCAAAGCAACCAACAATCAAACAAAAAAAGCCCTATGAGAAACTGTAAGCCCCACACACAATTTTACACATGTATTTTAGAACAGAGCCCCAAAATTAGTTTATATTTGTAGGAGGGATGTGACAGAACCTGCAACTGGGGTAACAGAGATCAACCGGTTGCTGGGATATCAGCAACTAGGATATCAGCAATGCAGAACTGTGTCCAAAGCCACTTGCTCCCCCCAGTCACGTGTAGAGCCTGTGGCAGTGCAAGGGCCTGGACCCCTCTCACAGATCCCCAGTTAGTGCCAAGCACTCAGGCATTAATCATCTGCACACTTGCTGTCTTCAAGCTGATACAAGCTATTCACTTCTAAACTAAGAGCTTGGAAACAATGGCTTTTAAAATCAGGAAGCAAGATAGTAATTAACATGACCTGTCTATCACCCAGATTATTAAACTGCATTATAAATGTTTTGTTGAAGATTAATTATGTAAATCTTCACAGGAGTCTCACACAACTGAAGGAAATATTAATGTTTTTTCATCAGCTCTGAATTTTAGCTCTCAGCTGCTTTCTAAAGATTGTTGGAGTTCTAGTCTGCTATCATCCTCACACAATCACCATTAGCAATATCCCCAGTACTTTGTGCTGCATGTAGCTAATAGCTCTGTGTGCGTGTGGTTGACTAGAGCTTGTAACAGAGATTCAGATAAACACTGTCTGAACCTACAGACATGGGAAGTCGGGAGCTGCAGCTCTGTTGTGGTCACATTCACTGTAACCTGCTCCTAATTCTGTGACCAAGAGTTGCCAGGTGGTTCATGGAAAAATATTGCTTAGTGAAAAATAAAAGAAGCTGAATTTTTAAGACCATTGGAACATTAAAATATTTTTTAATTACTTTTTCACTGTGTAACACAGATGCCATTCAGACAAGCAACTTTTAAGGCCGGCATGGACTTCTTAGAGCTTTTTATATGATGCTGGCAAGCAGAATCAGCTGAGAAGTATTATTTCTGCTGAAATTTTCATGAAGTTCAATGAAATTACTATCAGCATGTCCAAAACTCATAGGCTCAATAGAAAAAATGTTTTGGCAAGATGGTATTTTGTCAATAGCAAAGTGCTAACATGAACCTGTGTCTTGAGGACTTTGTAGAAATGTGATAATGTGTTCAACTCCAGCTTCAGTTTCTACCACCAGTATCTCCACTGCTCAGAGTCACAGGATTTTGCAACCCAAGAGCTCTCCTGGACAGAAAAGAAGCTGTGGTGTAGGTGGAACACCCCATTACAAAAGCACAGTAAGAAAACAGGAAAAAAGTTTAAACTTTTTTTAAGAGGGAGCAACTTGGCGTTGTAAGTTACAAGGGAAGATGAGCATAGTTGGCCACACAGTTTCAGATTCAGGATTTCTCTTTTGTACTCTAGGCCTCACAGCCATTTAACAGTTTATCTTTGCTGCAGAACTGAGATTTTCTTTAAAAAAATGAATCACTTTTACTACAGCTAACCATGTGAAAATTATGACAAACCTGTGTCTTGTTGATTCCACATATTTCAGTACATTGTTGACCCTGAAACACAAAAGGCAGAAAGAAAAGATATCATCGATTTTCAGTCCTTCCCTAATGATCATGTTAACAGAAAAATACAGCTACCTTGTTTGTTTTATACAATCTCCAAGCATCTCCGTGCCTCCTCAGGTGCCAAACCCAGCACTTATTAACACCCTGTTCCCCTGGGCTCCTTGTGGAACACTTGGTTGCTGCTGCTAGTGGCTTTCAGGCATAACTGCACAAAATTAAAAAACAAGCGTGTTAGAAAAAAAAGCATGCAAAATTAACATGTGAACAAACAACAGGGGCCACTCAACTGATTATATTTTCACTGTCATGTTGTATTAATTAAAGCTTCCCATCCCTTAATTAAAACGAAGCAGCCGGAGAAACTCCACCATGTTATGCAGGGTAGCTGAATCAAAGGGCTGCTCTGAGGGGTTTACAGTTATGATGCCAGGTAGTACCCAGGGCTTTGAGTGAAGAGTTCATCCTGATCAGTGGCATTCAGAGCTTGGATCCAAATTTCCACGAAGATAGGCTTGTGACCCAAGGTTTTGTTCTGGCCCCATCTTTAATTAGGACCTGCTTTGGCTTTCCCGAACTCAGCTGCAATACTTGGCATGGACCTCCTGCATATTTAGATGACAACTAATGAGGATTTTTATTAAACTTGAGCCTCGGCTGGGTGGGAAAAGGGAACAGCTTTTTAGCATCAGACGGAAAAGGCTTTTGCCTCTGGAATATTTCTCAGCACGGAGCAAGGAACTGGGGGAGGAGATGGCGATAGGAATGCTGTCAGTGCTGCCTCTAATGGGGCCTGCCTGGGGCACACTCTTCGGTATCCCTTGGAAGGTGACCTTGACTGCTAACATTTACATTTTAGCAGCTATTTGGCATATTTGATTGTGTCTACAGCAAAAAGCCATACAATTCTCTGAGAGACATGTAGATCAGATCAATGTCTTCAACGCCACTGTCCCCCCTGTCCTGCCATTCTCTGATGTTTGCTATTTAGTCTGAAAGTGCAGGCTACAAGAACACCATGGCACTGCCCCTTCTTATTAATGTGGAGAATCGATTCCATCAAGTACCATCCATACAGGCTGACTCAAGGTACAATCTGAAAATTAAAGGCCTTCTCAAAACAATTAAGTAATTGAAATTGGTAAGAAAAGTGCTTGTTGTCCAATGAACCAAACAGCTGGCCATTATTATTTGCCTTCAGTGTGATTTATCAGGCTTGGACATGTGGGAGAGACTGTAGGTGTCTGCCAGAGGTATTGCTGGGTCAGATCCCAGAAAGCTTTGTGACTGCAGCTCCTGTCATTTCCTTACTGCACAGGATCTGCCTTGCAGAAGATGGAGATTTGACAATAACTCCCAGTCCTTTCCGCCACATGTTTCAGCAGCTCAGCAGATGGCTGTGTGCTCCTACCACCTGGCCAAAGGGTGCTGTCACCCTTCCAAACACATGGCATTAGCACCTCTGAGGGACAGGCCAACCCACTGATGCTGATGTGCTTTAATTCACGATATCAGGATGGCTAAGAGCACACATGGGGCTAGATACGATGGCTTACCAGATGGGTGGTAATTTGTTAAGCTGCAAAAGCTTTCAGTTGAGTAATCATAAGCCGAGGTCTTCAGCCAACATAAGAGTCATCTGATTTGTCTTTAATATAATTGTAAAAAAATAGGAAATTAAAATTTTGGGCCATAGTGCATGCCAATCCTTTTATTTACTTCGAAAATAAGCATCTCCCTCTGCCTTCCCTCTCTGCTGCTGAGGGTTCAATCACTTATCAAAATAGTGTCCTTTGTCCTGGTACATTACTGTAATGCTAAAACATATGCTATATTAAATATTAACCAACTGCTAATTGGAGCATCATTTGGCCAAGGAAAGAGGTGACTTTGTATTGTCAATGGTTATTTTCAGTCTTCTCAGTACTTTGCTCTACAGGTAGCTTACCCAGTTACTTTGTCAGCCTTCAGCTTGAGAAGTATTGCATCATCTCCTGAAATCAGTTTTGAGCTCTCCTTTGCACCCCAGTTTATGTACACTGGGAGTCTCCATTGTGGACAATATTGCCCAGGGTGTGAGCTGATGAATTGAACTCTGGATTTCAATTCAGCTTGCCAGCTGTCCTCCCAGGTGAACATAGGAAAATCACTTAATTTACCCCGGGCTTCTGTTTCCCAGGTATGAACTACAGGAAGAAAAACATGGATGTTTAAGTTATTAAGGTTGTCCTCTCACTGCAGGTCATAGGAAGAAACACGCATTGTAAAATCCCATGCTGGGAAATCTTTGTCAAAATCATTGCATCCAGTTATACTGCTGACAAATTCTTAAATATGAGATTGGTTCATTCAACACACCTGGAGATGATGAGTGGCTTACAGGCTACAATTACAGTGTGAGATGAATAACTGTCTGATTAATTGAACGGCGGTGATTTTTCAGAACAAGATGTGTAACACACCTTCATTTGCATGGCAGGAACCTCAGGCCTTAAAATATTTTCTGGATTCCTGAGCAAAACTGGCTTCTCGCTGAGAGCTGCAGCTGGGGCAGCTGCAGGGAGGGACCAGCTGGAAGATCTGCATAGCTTAAGGAATGACAGAAGTCCAACCTGCTGGGGGAAAGGACACTGCACACTAGAAACTGACCATACTGCAGCCTGGTCACTCTTTATCCTTCCAGTAGGGACAAGATGTAAAAGTTAGCAGTTGAATCAATAATTAACATTCCCCAAGCTTCTTGGATGTGGTCCTGTTTTTGCAGCTTCAGATATACCAAACTGGGCAACCTCTAGTCTCGCAGATCTGGCCCTATGTCCCATGTTTCCCCAAAATCCTAATGGTACTGGTGAAAACTGTGAGGCTTCAGAGCAGAAGTCAATCATCGGCAACCCAGGGTTAGAAAGAAACTTTCTCAATAAACAGTTTGTCCCCAGACTGGGACCTCTCCTTAAAGCACTAGGTACCTGTCTTACCAAGATAACTGAATGGAGTGGATGAGGCTTCTGTGTCCCTGTGCTCTTCATTCATAAATGTCTTGGGTGCAAGACTGGAAGGATACTAAGCAAGTTCACAGATGATACAAAACTGGGAGGAGCTGTTGACTCCCTCGAAGGCCAGGAGGCCCTGAAGAGAGATAAATTAGAGGCCTGGGCAATCACAAACCACATGAAGTTCAACAAGGGAAAGTGCCGGACTCTGCACCTGGGACGGGGCAACCCTGGATTTACGGACAGAGCGGGGAATGAGATGCTGGAAAGCAGTGCCATCAAAAGGGACTTGGCACTCCTGGTCAAGAGAAAGTTGCCCATGAGTCAGCAGTGCCCTGGCAGCCAGGAGGGCCAGCTCTGTCCTGGGGGGCATCAGGCACTGCATCGCCAGCCGGGCAAGGGAGGGGATTGTCCCTCTCTGCTCTGCATTGGGGCGGCCTCACCTCAAGTGCTGGGGGCAGTTTTGGGCACCACAGTGTAAGAAAGACATTAAACTACTAGAGAGTGTCCAAAGTAGAACTACGCAGACGGTGAAGGGACTGGAGGGGAAGCCGTGTGAGGACCAGCTGAGGTCACTTTGTCTTTTCAGCCTGGAGGAGACTGAGGGGAGACTTCATTGCAGTTACAACTTCCTCATGAGGGGAAGAGGAGGGGCAGGCACTGATCTCTTCTCTGTGGTGCCCAGTGACAGGACCCAAGGTAATGGCCTGAAGTTGTGTCAGGGGAGGTCTAGGTTGGATATCAGGAAAAGGTTCTTCACGCAGAGAGTGGTTGGGCACTGGAACAGGGTCCCCAGGTCAGTGGTCACAGCACCAGCCTGACAGAGTTCAAGAAGTGCTTGAACAATACTTTCAGGCACATGGTATCATTACTGGGGATGCTCTGCAGGGCCAGGAGTCAGACTTGATGATCTTTGTGGGTCCCTTCCAACCCAGCATATTCTGTGATTTTGTTCAAAGTCTTCTACCCCTGAATTAGAACAGGCATACACTGAGCCTCTTTGTATTCACTTCCCTCCTTGCTGCCCTAAAGGATGGATGAGAGAAGAACTACTGAGGCACCTCAGTTTGGGGCAGGAGCCTGGGCTGACCATCCTGGCCATACAGCAAGGCTTGTCTATCAGCTTCAGAGCTGAGCCAAGGAGAAATGCTGATGGCTGCAGTCAGGAAACAGTGAGGCAGTACAGTCTGATGAGTTATCCCAGAGTTAGAGTCACTGAGGAGCAACCTAATCCACAGAGCCTGTGTGGCCAGATCCACTATTAGCACAGCTCTGGATCTGCTTACTCAACACAAGCTGTTACAGGAGGGAGACATTAAAGATTAGCCTGGACATTTCAACGTCTAGAAGACTGGTTTCCTTCCTTTCTTAAAGAACTCAAAAGTCCTGTTCCGTTTTGCAAAGAGTTAATTCTCTGTTAAGAAAAATAATGCATTAAAAAATATTTTCATTGTGCAGGCCCCAGGTTTTCAAAATGCTTCAGTGGGCTACTGGGAAATCTCTTTAGGACAGAGTCTGGCTGAGCTGTCAGACTGACTGCAAGAGGCACAGCCGAGTTTCAAACGGACAAGCAGTGTGCGTGCGAGACGCATCCCAGAAAAGGAAGATGTTTGACAAGCGAAGTGTTTTTATTTCATGATGGAGAAAGAGCAGGAACAACAGACAGGTAAATCGACCTGCCAAGCATGAGCGTTCCTGACTGACAGGCTTATCACCAGCCCTGCCTGCTCAAGAGGATCCAGCATTCCTTCTACTGAAAAACAACTGTTTAAATTGTTATTTGCTGACTTTTTGTTACTGATTATAATTGCCATGTGCAGGTTCAGAAGAGCAAAGGGAAGCCTTTGCTTTGCAGGCAGGGGAGAATGGGAAGTGATTCTTCTCAGAAATGAAGGAAGCTGGAGCAAATGAAAAAAAGCCTGCAAATGGTCAGAATAAAAACCAAACAACCTGAAGCAGAGAAGCGGGACTAACACTGATGTTTATAAAATTTTAGTCATTAAAATCACAAAACACCAATTAGAATATATGTCAAGGATTGACTCCTACTAACATGCTCTAGCAATGCAAGCATTTTTATGCTAGAAATTTTGAAAACATAGCACTGTAATTTGAGATTATTTACTACCATGTTACCATACAAACATGTCTAATTAAGCATTTTGCTGAGTGCTGTGATAAAGATATCCAAATAAACAAACAGACTAGAAGGAGAGCATGAGGACATTGGATAGTGTGACATAAATTGCTTACCCATCTAAATGTGAAATGCCTACTTTAGTCACAAGTGCCAAGGCCACTAGTGAATGTGTCCTTTCATCCCTGAATGGGTGAAGACAAAACCTTGCAGTACAACATCATGTATTTTGTATGGACTGTATTCAGCAAAGTGTTTAAACATGTGCTTTAATCTATTACTATGCAGCAGTTAAGTGCTTAACTTGTACTAAAATCCAGGAGAAAAGATGCACTGAATCAGGCACTATACACTGAGTATTTTAAAGCAAAACTGTTTTGGCAATACTAAAACACTTTTCAATCTTTACTGGGACCATTTTGAGATCTCTATACTTCTCAAGCTCTGGTTACTGTAAGGTGAACTGTACACAGCTCAGAAGGAAAAAAAGATTAAACTTAATTAATCCAAAGTGAATCAGAAAATGTCCAGAGTAACTTTCCTGTACATGGGAAAAGGTCTCTGTTTTGAAGCCTATTGGAGAATATTCAGGGCTAAAGACAAAGGCTAAATATCTTGGCAGAAGTCTTTGATGTTCCCCTTACTACCACTGTTATAAAGTTCACATTTCTAATCAGTAAAATTATAAGGTATTTGATCCCCAAGCAAGGCTTGGCAAATACTGAGCCCTGCATGCAGCAGCAGTGAAAACAGAATAACCCCAGGGGTGAGAGCAGGGAGGATCTTTGGAAAGAAATAAATAGGCAGGATATCCAAAATGGCAGCAGCTGGAAGCTGCTCCGAGGTGGGATGTCAGGATGAACCCCCTGGGAGATGCGATACCGCACACAGGGCAGGGGAGGAGGTCAAATGTGCAAGGCCCTGTAATTTGTCAGACGGCTAACACCATCATTACCTGTGTGTGTGTGTGCACGGGGCATGCTTGCCGATAAATTACACTCACAAATTTCCGGGCTAAATGTCCTCTTATTGGCAGCATAGAGCACTGTAGCGGCACCACCCCCCCCCCCCCCCATTAGGAGATATTGTTTTATAATGGGCAATAAAAGTTAGCTCTCACAACGTGAGCCTGAAAAAGAGTCACTGCTGAAATTAGCAGCAATGTCAATAGTTTGGATTTTTCTGCATATTACATATTTTTCCCTTTTCTGACATCACTGGGAGGAAGATCGTAGGAAGAAGTGTGGGTTTGTAGACATGGAAGTGGAGAAGGGGCCTGAGGGTGGAGCCAGGGAGATGAACAGGGGAGAAGAAAAGGTCCCTTGTTACTATCCTTACTCAGTATCAGGCACACCAGCCTCAAACAGTGGGCATCACTGGCAGGAGCCAACAACTTAGCAACATCAGTGGAAGAAAGGAGGTGAGAGGACACAGAAAAGAGGAAATTAGTCTTCCTGTTCCCAGTGGAGACAGGATCAAGCCCATAAGGAAGGAAAACCAGCAGCCACTTCCATAAGGTGACTGTAGGGAGGAGATCTGTCCCATCACCCTGCTGGGTCCAAGAGCAGCATGTGACTTACCACAGTTGTATTGCCCTGGCTTTCCCACAGCCATCCCAGGCTCAGGATGAAGGCTCTCTTTCGTAGCTGACAGCTGCCACTCCTAACACTTTCAGGACAGGGAACCAAGGAATTGGAGAAGATGCCACTTGTCCAAATTAGATAAAGCCAGAAGCCTTGGCAGTGGCACCGTCGCCCCTTATGCATGCACACTGTTGTGCCAGTCATAGTGAGCCTTCCCGGAGTGGGAACAAGAGACGGCGACGAACACAGAAAAAATATCAGCACTGTGAAATTTAAATACGCTTAAATTTTCCTATATAAGCTGCACCTAGTGCTTTCCTAAGAGTCCAGTACTCCTTTTTCTCTAGGTCCCTGCCTTGTTATTCCCAGAACGGCCATCTCTTTATACCCTGTTGAAAGACATCAGCTGTGCACTGATACCTCCTCTGATAATCAATGAGGAGAGTTGGCATTGAGATGGCAGAGAACAACTGCAAGGTAATGTGCACTGAGAGATACCATTTGAACTACCCAATATGCATTGCTGGGTTCTGAATTAACTGTGATCATTTAGGAAAAAAAATGGTCCAGGCCACTTACTGAAAAATTTGTTATTTTATGCTGGTCATTGTCTCAGACTCTGTAGGGGACAAATTTTAGTATTACTTTTGTGCCATTATATAAATTGAAGACCTTTGTTCCATTCTGGTTATTCCAGATCGAAAAAGTGATATGGTAAAAATAACAAGGGCCTGGGGACAGGTGACAAAGAGGATTAGAGGGACGGAAAAGCCAGTGCGTAGAAGAGATTGAGACGTAGGATTTGTCACAGTTCCAGGGTTAGCTGCTCCTCTGACCTCTTTCTAGTATAGAGGCATGCTCTGCTTCTTCAGGCCCCTGTGGGAGTCTGTCTATCTGCGTGTCCTTTCCCTGCTAACAGCTCCCTGACAGCTTAGTGAACATGTCTTTCAAGGAACTTGCTTTTTAATGTCCGGCAATCCTTGGATCTTTTGACTCCTGGCCTTGGCAAAAGAAATCTCTAGCTGAACTCTGGCAATAGCATCCTCCCAACTCTGGCTGTTTTGTCATGACCCCTGCCATGCTAATTGCTAATCTGGAAGCACTGTGCAGCCTTCCAGCTAGTTCCCTGCTATTAAACTAAGCCAATGTTTACATAGAGTAGTCTCCACTGCCACTCCATCACATACCTTATTCTTAGCGACTTCAAAGCAGCCCTGCATCCTCCACACTGTGGTTCAGTGATGGTGGCATACACTTGAAGCTTTTTTCAGTTTTTAAAAAATGGGGGTTATGTTTCTCCTTTTCCAGTCAGAGGGAACTTTACCAGACTCCCATGGCTTCTCAAATATGATGGACAGTGACTTAGCAACTTCCTCCACCAGTTTGTTTATGACTCGTGGATGCATCTCATCAGGTCATGGAATGAACCGTAGAATCAGAGAATGGTTAGTTTTTGAAGGGACCTCAAAGATCACCCAGTTTCAAACCTTCCTGCCATGGGTAGGGATGCCATTCACGAGATTGAGTTGCTCAAGGCCCCATCTAGCCTGGCCATTCCTTCCAGGGACGGAACATCCACAAATTCCCTGGGCAACTTTTACCAGTGCTTCACCACCCTCTCAGTAAAGAATTTTTTCATAACATTTTCCCTACTCCTCCTTTTATCACTGATGTACCTATATAATGCAGTTCTTGTGCTCGAGGCACGAGCTCTGGCATGCCCCAGGTCAGACGGAGTCCAGCTGCGTTACTTCTGTGCGTCGCAGAAGCGACTTTGGCATCAGGAAAGGTGCTGCTGGTTGGGCTAGCTGGCTTCTTTGCAGAGGAAACACGGCAGGAGCCGATGGTATTGGCTCACGTTAGCTGGGAGACAAAGGAAGAGAGAGGCTGTTCTGGTCTGACTCCTAACAACTTTATTGTTAGAAGTTTCACAACCCGAACACGCTCACTCGGAAGAGATGGAATGCAATGCGATCCTCCCCTGAGGCTTCTCCTCAGTTTTTATAGAGTTTGAAAGCCCCGGTGAAAGGGGAAAACAACCAATGAGTTACAAGCCAGGGGGAGAACACAATTGAGCAAGAACCAATGGCGGAAACCGGGAGGCGGGAGTTATAACAAAGAACCAGTGAACAACCGAGTAACCGGGATTTTTCCCGAATCGGGAGAGGGGGATTGTACCCGGGCACCGCCCAGGGGATGCGGCTTAGGCTTCTGAGCCACCCCTCGACCCACCCTCTGATTTTGTCTCTTCTGGAAACTCGATCTAGGGGATGGGCTGGGATTGATTGGCATCTCTCTGCCCCAGCCCCGCAGCGGGCTGGGTCATAGCAACACCTATAGAAGCTTTTCTTGTTGCCCTTGACACCCCTGGCCAGATTCAATTTTATCAGGGTTTTAGTTTTCATAATCTGATACCTGGCTGATTGAACAATTTCTTCTATTCCTCTCAGGCTACCTGTCCTTGCTTCCTGTTTTGTATTTGAGTTTGTTCAGGAGCAAACTTTTCATCCATGCAGACCTTCTGGCATTTTTGTCTGACTTCCTCCTTGTTGGCATGCATCTCTCCTGAGCTTGGAGGAGGTGATTCTTGAATACCAACCAGCTCTCTTGGGCCCCTCTTCTCTCCAAGGCTTTATCCCACAGTGCTCTATCAAGCAGATCCCTGAAGAGGCCAAAGTCTGTTCTCTAGAAGTTTGGGGTAATGACAAGTATTAGCAAGGGAAATTGCTTTGCTCTTCCCCACTCAAAGCTGCATGGCTGAATGAGCATGACAAGGAGAAGCTCACCTGAGCTTCTGGTCCACAGGGAAGGTGGACTTAATACTCCTGAGACACTGAGAGAAAGCCACTAGGCTTGTTTCAAGCAAACCTAGAGGGCTGAATCAACCCACCTAGGGTCTCTTATTTACCAGGATGTTCCAGGTTAGCCTGCTGCCATCAAAGGTAAAGCAGGCACTGAAGTGTGACGAAACGGTCAGCAATTATGCCAATATATAAACCTTCTAGTTCTAAATGCCCTGGTCTGTGAAGGATTTTGTACCCTGATTTGGTGTCATTTGGTCTCTCAACCACCCAAGAGAAAAAGCAAAGTGGCATGGGTCCACTTTTGGCTCCCAGTTACCTACACATATCAAACATCAAGCTGATGCCACTGAGGTGTGAGTGACTATTCGTAGGAAAGCAACTAAGAAAAAAATCAAAAAAATCTCCTTGTAGAGGCAACCAACCCTTGTGAAGAGTTAATGGAGAGAGCTGTTTCTGTAAAAAATAAAGAATGAGTTGTGCCTTCAAATCTTCTCAACTATGGAAATGTAAAAATCTCTTCATTTTTCATCTTTGGTATTTATAAGCCTGTTTTGCAGAACTGCCCCTCTTTTATACAGACACTTACCACGGTACATACCCTTCCTTCTTTGCCGTCGTAAATTATCTTGTGGATTTGCTCTGTGAAGTTACTAACTGTGATTTTGCTATTAATCTTGGCTAACTTTTTCTAGATTGTGTCTCCTTGCCAATCCATCTTAGGCAAGAAAGACAAAGCTTTGGTCAGGGCTCTTCTCCCCTCAAGGGAGCACCACTCTGCAAAGTGTCTGTAACAATGCACCTTTTAATGATGCTCCCCTTTGGCTTTTACTGGGCTCATTGCAAGGCTTGTACTCCATTTTCCTGTAATAACTCAACTTCCACCAGGTTGGTGCTCCTGACAGTTACATCCTTTCCAAGACTCTTCTGACTTGCCCCATCTGGAGCAGGGAGATGCAAAGCGACTGCCGTGCTCTGGGGAAGTGATAAGGGCTCACCTCTTCAGTGACCTGGAGTATTTCCACTGGGGATACGATCAGCAGCAGCCAGCAGAAGAGCACATGAATTAATGCTCCCTGCAGCTCCCTGGGGTGGTGTTATTCACTCGTTTCCCTGCACATCTTTCTGCAGACCTGAGCACATGTATAGTTTGTGCCATGTTTACCACCTTAACCTCTTCCTTTAGTGGACTGTATCAAAACAGTCAAAGAAAATTCATTCCCTATACTAGATGCTCATACAAATAAGAGAACTCTTCAGCTGAGTGAGTTCAGATGGTAAAATAATTGGTGTAACCATACTCAGGATGAATATATGCATGCAGGATGCAGTCAAAATATTTATGCCCTTTACCTCCAAAGCACACAATTCTACCCAATAATCTACAAGAGCATTTTTGCAGGCTCAGCCAGTGGAAAGAACTGATAAAACACTTGAGCGACCCTCATGTATATTTAATCTGGTAGGTAAGGGTGATGGGTGCACACACACACACACACACAAACGCATATGTACCTTCTTCTATTGCTATATAGCACTTTTGAGGTGTTTAAAAATATTAGAGACTATACAAGCACCTCCCTACCTTGCATACCAGAATGGGAGGGGCAAGGAGGAGCAGCATGATAAGACAAAGGCCATGCATGAAAATGTAGTATCTGGGATTCTGTTTTATTTTTACAGGTCAGTACCTCATTTTGGTAAAATGTGTTTGGAGGCTAGTGTCCTCCCACACCCAGATGGGCTCAGGCATGCCTGTTTCAGAGATGAAGGCAATGTCTGCAGGGTAGGATGGAATTTAACAGCAGCCACATCAACAACAGAAAGCAGTATTGTGTTGAAAACAAAATAAAGCAAAACAAAACATCCTTCTCTGAACAGCAGCACACAGAAATTTAAGAATATCCCTTCCTGGGAACATTTCCCTTCCCTTCCCTTCCCTTCCCTTCCCTTCCCTTCCCTTCCCTTCCCTTCCCTTCCCTTCCCTTCCCTTCCCTTCCCTTCCCTTCCCTTCCCTTCCCTTCCCTTCCCTTCCCTTCCCTTCCCTTCCCTTCCCTTCCCTTCCCTTCCCTTCCCTTCCCTTCCCTTCCCTTCCCTTCCCTTCCCTTCCCTTCCCTTCCCTTCCCTTCCCTTCCCTTCCCTTCCCTTCCCTTCCCTTCCCTTCATCTAGGAGCCTTGTCCTCATCTTGAAAATTCCAGAATCCACAAGTTTGGCACTAGCAGTCTTTCTCCCCCTCTTTTCCTCTCTCTCCATCACTTTATATAACAATTAATCACCTATATTGCGGGACATGTTACGTCTGGCACAATGATATTTTATATATTGATAAAGCAGGTAAGACCACATAGATATTCCACCCCTTCCTGTTTCCTTAAACATGAGCTCTCAAAAAAACTTTGAAAATTAAAGCGGTGGGCTGAGACTGTAAGACCACCATGGCTGACATAGAAGTGCTGTGACTGACTGAAGTCTGAGTCTCCCTTGCAAGGCCCAGGCACCACCTTCCCCTACTGCATCCTACTAAGCAAGGAAGGTAGTCAGCCACAAGTGAAATCTAGGAACTAAATACTTAGGATGGAACATAGTTTTTGCTAGGGACACTGCACTATGATCTTGAGAATTTGCTGAAAGAAAAAGATTGAGCCTTTTCCTTTGGACATGGTCAGCAGAGGAATGGCCCTGGTGAGACTACCTTCACTCGCCTATTCCCTGGTGACCTTGGCAACCCAGGATATGCAGAGAAGGGCAATAGTAGTTCCTGGCTTGTGAATGGTTGCAATTTTTCTCAAGTTTGATAAACCTTAGGGGCAAAATTTTCCACTAATAACAGGTGAGTGCATGCAAAGCTGGTAGTCTCCAAAACTAGGGGTGTGGATCCCTCCTACCAAGACTCAGTTGGCAGCTACAGACACAGTGCACAAATTTTAGGGAAGTGCACCCCAGAAAATCTAGGAAAACTGTAGTGCACTTTCTCATGCTTGAAGAGCTGAATCCATTGCAAACAGGGAACAAATTGCTGATATGAAATATTCTTACTTAACGGAGAAAAAAACTTCTCTGACAAGGTAGGGTTGCAACAAATAATTGGTTAAATGTATCTACAGCTCAAACAAATTGAAGTCTTCTGGAGGAGGCTGGTGGGTTGCTTTTCCCATCATGCTGTAACCTTCCCTCTCAGTCTGAGACTATTAACTTCTGACAAGGTGTGAGGCCTGATTTAGACTGATCTGATCTGATGGAGTGACCTATTTCTATTACCCGCTCCCTCGCTCCTCCTGCTGCTCACCTTTCTGATGGCCACTCCAGCTTACTCCCACAGTTCTGCTAGCAGCTTTTCTATTTCAGCTCTTAGAAGAGTAATCATAATGATGAGAACTGGACATAGTTTCTCAGCTCACAGGAATTTTTAAAGCCACTTCTACTGTCTCACACACCTCACAGGACACTCTTACACAATCCCTTTTCCTTTCTTCACTTAATATTATGACTCCCATTGTAGCAGAAATGCCTCTCAAACATGTTAAACAATCTGGCTGCACGCTAGTCCACCATTTCTTGACACTTTTCTTCCCTTCTCTCCATCTGGTGCCAGCTGAGGGTCGCTTCTTCTGTGGGATCCCCACCCTGGGAACATGGAGGGACTGTGGGAAGCAGAGCCGGATGGGGGACTCTCCACTCTTGGCTTGGACTACAGAAGGCTGCACATATTTGGGCAAGTCTTTTTCTAGAGCAACTATGCAGCGTCCTGTCAGGCCCTGAACTTGTCCATTCTTGGACATCTTCTATGACTCACTGGGATAAAAAAGTCAAAAGCTCCAGAATTTGGGGGATTTTGCAAATCTTTTTTTTTCTTGTGATTAATCTTTTTCTTTGATTTGTTTGTTGGGTTTTTTTTGTCTGCACTCTGCAAGCTATTGCCCTTTTCAAACTGCTTGACAGAACACTGCTTCATGACACAATGTCGACAAGCGAAATATTGAATGGTTAAATGCTATTTTCTAAGACCGTATGGGACAGCTTACCACCAGGAAATGGACCATGGCCAGAGACACTGGGAGAAAAACCACCACCACATCAAGTCAATGCTGGCACTTGATATAACATTAGGACTTAGGGTTCTAATTGTCTTAAACCAGGATTTTGTGACCTAAGAGATATAATGAAAAGGTTTAGATTTTTTATACTAGGACAAACTGAAAGAGCTTCGAGTTTTGCTATTGATTCTGACCTAAAGTGATATTGATATGAATTTTCAATGCTGTGTGTAGATAAAAAGGGTGCAATGATCTGTTCAAATATAGTCTATTAGTGCTTGTTCTGGCAATTTTGTATTGTGTAACATGATAAAAATTGGACAAGACCTTATTTGGTTTCTGTGTTTGAAGCTTTAGCATGTATGTGCTTTTTATGTTCTCATGTCTAATCAGTGCATCCTGGTTTTTTGGACTGGTCTCAGTCACTGCCTAAGGACTGATGGAGCTTAAATGCTGGGACTTCACAGTGCTGTTTTCCCTTCCATTTCTGTACAATCATTGTCATTCTGGACAGATAAGGTATTGTATATCCAGGAGCATATTTACAGGCCTTTTGTGTTTGCCTTCATGATGATAACAACAAAAGTACTGGTGGTAGCAACAATACAAGCAGTAATAAAAATATAAATGCATGTTCTGAACAGCACCCTATTGTGTCTGCACTCTAATCTTTGTAAATGCTGATCATCTTTTGTCTTCCTAGAGCTAGAAGATGCTTTACTGTTTCAAGTTTTTCTGCACAGAAGCTCTTTTCAAGGTTGAGGCATTGTTGGAAGCTAACAACAGTGGCTTTGAAATATATCATTTAAGCTGGAGAGTGACAAACACCCTACCCTACCCCTGGGAGAGTAGCTGTGCTTTCACTTAATGAGGTAGTTGAAGACATCTCTGGTCCTTTTCCCACTTTGAGCCCAAATGCCAGAGGCAAAATGGTGAGCTTTCCTTGCATATGTGCAAAGATTTCAAGCTCTGTGTCTCTATGCACTTGCAGCTGTTGTCACCTTTCTGGAAAGGTCATTTTGACTTGCATAGTTATTAAATCTTGTCTCCTTTGTGCTACCCAGATCAATCCTAGGCCAATGCATTGACGAAGAAATGTCTGATTCTTTGTAAAATGGAGCAGGATGGCAAATATTGTTGGTAGGCAAAGGCAATTTAAACCTGACTGTATTCTGTTTCCTTTTGAGAGCATGGCATCTCTTGGTGGGAGGGTAGCTGGGTCTCTGTGACCATTTGTTATGATCCAGTTTTAAGGTTCTTAGAAATGCCTCTGCCTGAATTAAGGTGCAAACGAGACCATATGCCAGTGACAATAGTAAGGGTTTTATTTGATGGTAAATATGAGAGAGAGAAAGAGAGAGAGAAAGAAATAAAGAAGTAGGTGGGGGGGACAGAAAGAGTGACAGAGACGGAATAAGGAAAATATCACCACTCCGTGGATCCCAACAATGTTCATTGATCCTCTCCAGCTGGTCTCTTGGTGGTGAAGGTCCCCCAGAAGGCACAGAGTCCGATGGGTTTATATGCTCAGCCTGGGTGGGCATGTCTGGCCATGGCCCCCTGGAGGGGGGGGCAGTCTCTCACAGCAGACTCTGGGTCTGTTGCACCACGTGCAGCCCTGTGGGGCCAAGCCTCTCACATGAAAGTCCCGTGGATGTGCCCTGTGGGGTTGGGGGTTCCACAGCTGGGCCAGTTTGTGTAATCAGAGGATGGGTGTTTATTGCCTCTCACCAGAGGTTGCACCATGCACCCAAAATCTCCTCCTCCCTCGGTTGGGGGGAATCTGTGTAAACCTGGCTTCTGTGAGCTGTGCTCTCCCCCAACCCCAAACTCAACCAGGAATAGTTGCAGCAGGTGGCTTTGGCCGTTCGTGCATGCACACCTTTCCCGCAGCCTGAGGTGACTGAACAATGTGTTTCCCTTTATCTAATCAACAGTTTCAGTCCAAAGTCCCACTCTTCAGGGAGGCTTCTTCGGTTGTAGCTTCTTTATAATGAGCAAAACTTTATATCAGTGTTTGAGGCATGAACTGTTTTCAGTCTCTGACACCAGTATGCCTGTTAGTACCACGAAGAGCAGCAAAGTTAGAGTACAGCTGCACCAGTAATGAAACTACCTGGTTCAGTGGCACCAAACAGAGGCAGACAGAGAAATATCACTTAGTGATTTTTGCTTGTGTGGTAGCAATGAACTCTGCATCTACCCCAAAAGATGCCTCAACTGGAAAAGCTCATTTGCTTCATAACCATGGCTGTGTCTTCTGCACTACTTTCTTTACAATACACACTTCAAAAAGGTTTCTGAAAAGAGACCCTATGTAGCACCTCTGAATGTTATATTCAGAGCATATGCTCAAAGAGAATTCTTATAAACTCTTCTTTGTGTAGCACTTAGATAATGGGTATGCCCAACATTCTAAATATAGGGTAATTGTCACATGCATGTGGAAGAATTCATCCATGAGATACATTACAGATTTATGATGCACAACTCATTAGGTTTTGTTATCTGATTCCCCAAGTTGTCAATGAAGACAGATTGCCAAACAGGAAAAGAGGCAAATAAAATTCACTCAATTTATTTGGAAGGATCCATTCTTTCCATAGGACATTGTTTTGGGAGAAGTCTGCTTTAAACCAGACTTAATCATATCTTTCAATACGCAATTGGTTAATGCCACAGTTTGATTTGATGGTACTTGGTTGTCCTTATCAAATGGTATTTATTTCATCAAAGCAAAGGAAACAGAAACTTGTCCAGAAATTGGAAGCCTTGCTCATTAATCTAATAAGAGCTTTTTTTTCTTCCCATTTCACTTTCATGCCTTTTGGGGACAAGAAGGCCGTTCATTTTATCATCGTTGTCCATACAGCTATCCCACACTGCAGAATCCATGATGACTGCATTTTTGAAAGAGTGTCTCCCCAGGGACTGTAATTATTCATCTTTCAGGAGACACAAGATCTATAATACACAAGTGCTGCAGACAAGAACTAGTTTACAGGTTTATCTCATGACTGAAAGTATAATCCATCTTCCCTGGCATGATTTAGGAGGTGCTGCATAAGAAAAGAAAGAAAGTGGGTCAACCCCATTTCAACTTGTATTCCCCTGTTCACATAGATCTTACTCTTTTAATTTCTCATTGAAGAGAATTAGCGCTTGAGTGAGCAGAAGAAATGGGCCCTATTTCCTGTATCCTGCAGCACACCTTGTAGCCATTAGGGTTGTGCCTGCACCAGGTTTGGACTCCCTGCGAGCTTTCTTGCCTCAGCAGAGACCCAGCCTGGCATCTGCTCTGTTATGAGAAAGCAGAACAAGGAAGCTCTGTTTCTGGTGGAGATAGTGGCTTGGGATCTGGAAACCTTGACAGCTTCATGAGGTAAGAATCAAGCTAGTAATAGAGAACTTGAGTGTGTTAATGGAATTTTCCTAATGTTTACATGGTAGGTCTAAGCCTCTGAAGAAGAATTCAAAAATTTCCCATGTTTCCTCTAATGAATGATACCTTAAGACACTTTCTTGTGTCTCATCCTTCCTCTTTTGCCCACAAGTCAGTCATTTCCCACTATCACCACAGAATAGCCCACTACAACTCCTTTCCCAGGAAAGTTTATTCTGAAGATGGGACTTCAGGTAGTTTAAGCTTCTTGGAATGCAATTTAGCATCTAAAGACATTAAAGACACAAGACTGCCATATGTTCATGCATCTGTTTGGAAGTCTAGGTTGGGTGTTCAAAAGAAAACATGAATGAACATGGCTCCAAACTGAGAATTTGTGTGCAGAATAATACGTTGTGTGTGACCATGTTGCCTCCTTAGAACTTACTTTTTCACATTCATCCCCACATATTTCTAATTTCCATGTATGCTAAAATCGCCATTGGAAACAACCCATTCCTCTGTGTTTGTTCTCCCCACACCCTACAATAACCATCTGTTATTTCTAAAGGGTAAACATAGCTTGTCTTTTTCATTGCGACATAAAATGTTACTCAACAACCCTAAAATATTTGCATCTTCTATAAAAATCTTGGCCAAATCTACTTTCTGTGGTCTTCCACACAGCCTTGCCTGCTCGTAGGGCACCAAGTACTAAAAAACCTACTAAAGGATTGTTAACAGAGAGAGCACAGGGTACATCTAGCACTGGGTACATTAGGAAGCAGACATCAGTCCTGAGTGCTCACATTGCAAAGTATTTCAAATACCAGAGTAAGACAGGAACAGCTAAACTGCGCTCCAGACATCTAAATTTAAGGATTTACGTTTCTTCTGATGCAGCAGATGACATTATCGATTCTGAAAGCAACAGAAGGAGCGTACCGCTCTGCCTTGCTTTTGCCGTTAGAGATTAAATCAGCTCTGCTGGGTCTTTGCAGATAAAAAACCCCAAAAAACTCTTAACAAACCAGTTAAAAATTCAACAGTGGTCTTAAAGGGCCTAAATCTAACCACCTCAATTTTAGCTGCGGTTTGTAAATACCTCTAAAATATACTAAGAAGGGTGGAAACCCTAAATCTAGGGTTCTTTGAACATATAAATCCAAATATTATTGTTGCTCCTTGAGGCTGTCTGTGATTTTGTTAGGCAGAATTACTGATTTTGGTAAGGAGCCATCCTTTGAAATCAATATCATAGTCTGGGCAATATTTAGGAAAAACATCCTTATCTCTAATATTTATACTAATTCGATTATGACCATCTGAAGTGAACTAAGTTAAAAACAAGTCTTATTTATTTTTTACCATTTCACATCAATGAGTGAGCTGGCTGATTTATATGATCATTGGTATCATCATAGTGGCTAGGAGAACTTGCTTACAACTACCTTAACTTTCCTGGCTCATGTGCACTTCTGCGCAGACACTGGAAGGCTGCAGACACTGCAAGAAAACAACCATAGGCAAAAAAAAAATCCCAATAAATTAATTAGATGGTTTTCATAAGTCTTGAGTCTTGCAACACGAAGAAATGACCCACAACTAAATGAAATTTTGGGCTTCACCTGTTCAGACCACATCCATTAAATAATATAGGTCCTCCAAAACCTTACTCATTTATTTATTGCAAAAGCATTTTAGGTTTTCAGCTCACCTTCATTTTCATGCAATTTTAGGATGGTAAACTGCAGCAGGAATTGATTTGTCTGGACTTTGCCACTTCTCTGTACCTGCCTCCCATGTTACTATAGTTTCTCTCTGACACTTGCCCTTCTGTGACATTTTTCTGGGAACCTGACCACTGTGCTTCAATTTATTAAGCCCCCCACATGAAGATATCAATTGCCTCCTGGGAACAGGAGATTCGTTATATGTCTTTGGGGGAAAGGCATTTTCAAGAAAATTTTCTGAGTGAGGAACGCCACTTGCTGTTAGCTCTTTAGAAAGGAGGACACTATCACCCTTCCTTTCATCAAAATTATTCAAAGGAAGAAATACTGACATTTCTGTCAAAATGGTTGCTCACCAAGAGGTGAAGAGGCAGTTTTAGAAGTACATTTACAACAGTTGTGCCCTAGCTTTTCAGAGCAGAAAAAGTCTCTTGAAGGGGAAAAGCATATATACATGACTCTGTGCCTCTGATACTTTGTGGATTTCTCTGTGAGATTTCCTTGAAGAGCTGATGAAACCCAGACTCCCAGACCCCAGGGGCATGCTCACTGATTTCTACATTCTATCACTTGTTTGCATGAAGGAAAACAGCACACTTAGGCTTACCAATGTTTTTAAGGAACTGAACAGGGGTGTTTGGGATATTATTAGAGGACTAGATACTAATTCATATATAAGTGTGCTCTTGATGCTAATCTGTTAGTGCTAAGAGGGTCCAATCATTGCAGGACTCAAAAAATGCATTCAGATTACTGTAAATTACAAAACATCATTTTTAAAAGAATATTGTAGTGGTTTAGTTTGAAAAACCCATTACTTACTTAGTTCTCCTTTACTAAAACCCAAGCTGTGCTAAACCACGACAAATATACATTTTAAAATTGACTCTAACAGGACACTTCCATTTCTGGGCACCAGGACACAGAATGAGGAATTGATGAGCAGAAAGGAGACAGAAAGTCAGTAACAAGACAAAATGATGTGACACTGCATCTGGAGAACTCGTATTCCAGATACGGAGTCATATAAAAGCTTAAATATAAAGAGAGAAAGCTGAGACAGAAAATGCCCTGGCAGACATTAACTTGTGAAGCCACAAAGCTGCTTGTGCCAACACTCTGGGTCTCACTCCTTCAGAAACCTTTGCACACAAATCCTACCTCATGGCTGCCTCCATTGTCACTTTACTGCCCTGATCTCTTCTGAGAACATCCCCTGGATATCTGGCAAAGATCCTGTCTGTGCAGGGTGTTGATCAGCTGCTGATTTCCCCACTCCTGTGCAGCTTGCAATCAAATCTAAAGAGAAATCAAGGTTGTTATAGTGAATGATATTGGGGAGACAACAAAAGTAAATTGTAATAAACCCATGCTTTTGGTGCCCAATGCCAAAAGTTTCTTCCCATAGCATGTTCCTACAGCATTAAGCAGGATGGTGCCTGGGATGAGGACAGGATATTCTGCTAAGGAGGCTGTGATAGTGAGCAGCAGCAGAGAGAGGCTTGTCCTGAATGTCAGGTGAGGTGAAACCCCTGGAGAAGCAACAGGAAGGAAATTTTGTTCCTTCTTGGCAGCAATGTAGCATAGCAGAGACCATGAGCACAGAGTGGACAGCACCACAGGGCAGATGAAGAAGTATCTGGGTGGACAACAAGGACTGCGTGTAGCAGGAAGCAAAGATTTGCACTTGTAGAAGATAGCAAACTTTCCTAAGAATCTAGAGAGGGCCATAAGGAATTCATAGACTTTGAGAAAAAAAAAAAGAAAGTTGCTGGACAGAGAAAAAGTGAAAAGTGAGGAAACTTCTATTAACCATTTTTTCTTTCAAGCCTTTTATTTTAATTTGTCTCACCCATCAGCATCTTGGTTTGTTCGGCTGCTCTTTCTTGTTGTGGTTCATTTCGGGGTGTTGTTTTATTTATTTGTGTACATCTGTATAATAAAGCATGGCTTTGGAACTTGGATACTTTTCTTCTCTATTAATATGCTTGCTTAAAAGAAACTAAGAGATGGGTCCTTCTGAAAATGTCAGCTATTTTGTTGGGCCAACCCAATGGTACAACTGATAGAACCAAAAATAAAGCCAAACCAAACTGGCTTTTCAAGGCCATACATCAAAGAGCACGTAGTAACAGATGAGTAAAGCTTTTCAGCAACTTGCCACTATGAGTTAACCCAGTAATATAACAAATCTCAAAATACCCACCATTTCACAGGCTGTTGGATCTGCTTTAAACAGCAAATAACCAGTGAAAAGAGTAAGATGGGATGAGGTGTCCATTCACGCATTCTTGGAAGGGATCAGGCTGTGGGTATTAAGTCAAAGGCCATATGTGTGATGGTACAGTGAAAGTGATTTTTTAAGACAAAATATGGGCTGAGATACCTTGCTGACCACCCATTTGTGGTTAAGTGAAAGGACATACATCACTGGAAAATATTAATAGCTAGTCTTCAGGGAAAAACAGTGGAATACAGTCAGCATTAATCACATCCCTGACTCTATCTCAGGAGCCAAGAAGAGGTCATTTTTTTTCCATCAGGAACATCTTGGTACTTAAAAGAAAAAATGCATTCACACTTAAAGGTTTCTGTGGTGTAACCATAGAGATGTGTTAATGTAATAATCACACACAGCCATGTAGGGGCTTGTGCTGCTTTGTGCAAAGGGGGTTAGCAGTCCAACCTTTCTCTACACAAATGCACCCTTTTATAAGTAAAGATAAGGAAATACGTAAGTTTTACAAAAGCAAAGGTTTTATTAAAATTTAATAAGCTTAGTTCCTCTAATTGTTTTCTTTGTGGTCTAAAATTGTGACAGAATTTCCACATGGTGCAAATCAGTGTACCCAGGGTAGCTCTGGGGATTTGCTCCTGCTAAGAAACCAGTCCATCACTTCCTCAAGGCTCTGACATTTTGAGGACCGTGTTACGACACAGAACAGAAATTCTGAAATGCCAGAGCAATCCCACTTTATCACCACATGATCCTGCTGAGTAAAACAACAAAGCTCAGTTTCTCTGTGCAGTGTACATTTCAGCATGCAAGTTTATTTTTCTGCAATGATAGTTTTCTTCCTCTAATTTTGCCAGGAATTACTATGGGCCTGCATACTCCTCAGGTGATACTGGCCCAGCAAACTGATTTGTTACAGCTTCTGGACAGAATCAAAATTCATTACACTAATCAGGTTCTTTGATAATTCTGTAGGGTACAGCTCTCAGGTGTGGTGTGGAACCACAAATACAAACATTCTTAGTGCCCAGTAGCTTTAAAATCTGGTGAGATCTCTTATTGGACAGTTCATAATCTCTGCTGATGTGTGCACACATACTGTTAACATTGCACTGAGCCATACTGAGCAGGCAGAGTACAACCCACCAGAATGTGCTGTTTTCCCTATTTCTAAGAAGTGAGCCCACCTCTGTGGGAATCCATCCCCAGCACAGTACAAAGACATCTGGCAGTTAATAGCAAAGCCACAAATCATCTCTAAACTCACCTAAACAAAGCCACAGATTATCTAATTTATTGCTGGTGACAGTCCTGCTTTGAGTTGCTGTAGGTAGCCCCTAGCAGCCCTCTAGCAGTCAACAGGGAAAAAAAATTCCTACTGGACTTGGAATGAATCAAGGGTATTTGGGGAGAGGGGCGGGAGCAGCTTAAGATTTTAAAAATTACACAAACATTTCCAATTTGACCAGGAATTTGTCCCCTCTGATATTGAAAACATGTTTCATTTTCAGCTTGCTGATGCATTCAAAAGCATAATTTCTCTAAAAAGTGAGAAGATAATTGCCTGCCTGAGAATGAAAATGTATTGTGATACCTTTAGCTGGTTTCCATTCTGCATATCCTCAATACTCCTTTGAGTCTGTGATTGCTGATATACATGATGTACTGTAACAAAATGTTATCTTGTTTTTGTGCTACTGAAAGGGTAGTTAGCTGTTTCCTTCCTGAACTGTGGCACCACAATATACATATTGTACTCACTGGCAGGCAATTCTCTGACTGCTTCCATCTTCCATCTTGCTATTGGCAGAGCTGCATTTCAGCACTGCACAGACATGCACTGATGGGTACTGAGCTCTACACCTGGACCTGTCCAGCAAAGGGCAGCAAGGCTCATGAGAGGTCTAGAAAATATGTCTTTTGAGGAACAGCTGACTGATCTGGGGTTGTTTAATTTCAAGTACAAGAGACTCAGGGGGACCTCACTGCTCTCCGCAATTCCCTGAAAGGAGGTTTTTGGAGCTGGTCTCTTCTGCCGTGTCTGCAGTGACAGGACTAGAGGGACTGGCCTTGAACTGAGAAGGAGAGGTTCAGATTAGACATTAGAAAAGTATTTTTCACTCTTAGGGTGGTCAGGCGTTGGAATAGGTTGCCCAGGGTGGTGGTGGAGTTGCCATCCCTGGAGGTGTTTGAGAGCCATCTGAATCTGGCACTGGGAAATGTGGTTCAGGGGTCACAGTGGCAGTGCTGGGTGGACGGTTGGACCAGACGATCCTAAAGGTCTCTTCCTGCCTTGATGATTCTATGATTCTTTGTGTGCAAGACTGCACTTCTACGTGGTTCCAATTTGCTTGCCCTGGCAGTTGCTGCAACATGGCTCTGAAGTGTGCTTGCTTGCCCATCAGGGTGGCCAAATGAGGAAAATGTGGACAATTTTCCAGAAACCAAGAACATACCCTACACAGGGGTCTGCCCGGTTAATCCTCTAACCTGTATTACTCTGTCCCCTCCAGAAACTTCATTTAACAAAAGTAGCTGTCATAAAAGGTAGGGAACAGTCAGAGCTCTGACTGAGCTGCAGCTGAACATGCTCCCAGCAGTTAGGAGCAATAAGGAAAATCCTTTTGAGTGCTCAAGCAGGGAATTAATTATTTCCAAGCTGTATTTTCACAAAAGTATTTGGGCTTCTGCTAGTGGCACCTGAAGGACTAAAAAACAGAGAACTTGCTTCAGACATAGACATAATTGGGAACTTTGTACAGTCACATTGTTTCAAGACAACTGTTTGACAAATGAGAGCACAGTGAGTGCTAAATAAAGGTGATCTGTTCAAATAATGTCACAGCCTGAAAGAAAATACCACTATCAGAACTAGTCAAGTGTGCGTCCATCACAACTAATAGCTGGTGTCAGTCCCCCCTGAGCGACAAGCGCTGTGCTCTGGGGCAGGCGGAGCAGAGCACCAGCCCAGCAGGGCTGTGGTGGCAGCACACCAGCTGGGACCCTCCAGCTGGCTGGGGGCTGCAGCGGCCCCAGGGCTGCGCACAGGGAGCCACAGGAGCAGGGCTGGGCTTCCCTGAGAAGGACTCAGAGTGCTGGTAAGGAGGCAGATAAAGAATCCTGGAAAATATAGGTCACAAGCCAATGCTAAACTAACATGAGGAACCAGTTCATTTACTGCTTGACAGCTGTAATGGGTGGGGCTGGGGAAATACGAATCCACGGGTCCCTGAAGAACTCACACTGCTGCTGTCCACAACAGCATGGATGGTATCAACAAATATATGAGTATTAATGGCGCTGTAACTCTGCTGATTTTCATTTAAACCCCCCAAAACTATCAATCAAACAAACAAAATCAAAGGTAAAACCTCAGCTAAAAAAGGCCCAGTAGAGAACTGAGAATGTCTCTCCTTTTCTTGGTTTAAATCATGCCCAGTTCAAGTTATATGAACCCATGTACCTTGAATCTGTAAGGTCTTTGTTGTGGCTACCAGGAAAATAGAAAGAAATTTCTGTGCTGGTGATTCCTTTTTCAATTATGAAATAAAGGGTAAATGACTATAAAATACAAATGACTTGTACAGAGAATATGTGATATCTTTTCTCTTTGTCCTGACTACTGCCCTTGTAATCATATAAGTCATTTAGAAGAGACTGGACCAGCCTTTATAATTCCCCTTCAAGGCACTTAGAAAGGATGGGAATTAATTCTGTTTCATTTGCAGACAAACTTTGCAATTCTAAAGTTTCCTACCCCAGTAAATCAGATTTATGAGGTAAAACAACCATAGGGGGAATGTGAGTCTGATGGAGGAAGAAGACTGATTAGGTTATTGGTGTGTCCACAGTAATAATCACGTTTAAACTGGATCTGGAACCTGGCAATGCCCTTAACAGGCTTCCTTGATCAGACCCTCTAGAAAGAAAGTGGAAGGAAGGGAAAAAGGTGAATTCAAAGAAGGAACATGGTAGAAATAATGTAGAGCAAGGAATATGGGAAGAAAATGCTGCACCAAAAAGCCAGCAATGAGCTGCACGTTTTCCCACATAGCAGGGATTAGTCAATCCAGCTGGTGGTTTGTTCTTACACCTTTCTTAACTGCACAGGGTGCCTGTTCAGTGTAATACGAAACGAGATGTGTTTCTGTATTTAGGTGAGTTTTTCAAGTTCAAACCACCTTTAAAGTGCATTAGCAATCCGGTAACAGCTGACAAAGAGGAAAGGCTGGGTACAGTTCTTCCTCCCCAATACACCCAGTCTTCTGTGCCACACTCTCTGCCCCCAAAAAAGACATGGTAAGAAAGAGGCATTCTAATCTTTACAGACCATTCACTTCAATGGGCTTTGGATTGCTTGAGCCCTACACTTCTGTATTCTAAAGAAACCAAGAGAAAGCTCATGAAGATCAGAGGCAGCTGAATGTCTTTATATATAAAATAACTTGAAAGGTAGGGCTTAACCCAGCAAAAGAGAGGAAAATTCACAGTTCACCTACTCTATCCAGTCATAGATCTGTAATTTTGACACTTGTGATAAAACGAAAAGAAAAAATGTTAAAATTACATGGGGAAGGGAGAAGGGCCATGAGTCTAAACTAAAAGCCTGAAAAAAATAATTTCAGGACTTCAATTGTCCCTACAGATTTCCTCTAAAGACTGACAGCATGTGGCACTATCTTACTCTAATTTTCTCCAAAGGGAAAATGTGACACTGTATTAACATTGAATTAATCAGAGGAGCCAAATATATCTGTATGCACAACATATCTGTATCTCCCTATCTCAGAAAACTTTCTACCCCAACTGAGCACCAGCTGGAAGAGAAATTCTTGCAATGGAGCCCTTTCTGTTTGATCCCTTAATCTTCTCAACAGTAGGGATTCTCTCTTAAACCCGACTGGAAAGTAACATCTGCACTGTTGAAAGAGAGAAAGCACCAGAAGGCAAGCCACGGAGGTCTCAGCTCCCTCTCTCCCACTCAGTAGTTTTCTATTGAAGATGCCTGTTTAAGGACAGTTTACATTTAATGGCAATGACACAGATCAGGCAGAATCCCAGAGGCTGAAATATTTTCTATTTCTTAGCAGTTACGGCTCCCCATTCTTATGCTGTGGAAAGGGCAGGAGAACTTTAAATGACAAGGAGACCATAGAGATGGATTAACCCACAGAGAGGGATTAACCTGCAGAGAGGGATTAACCTGTAAATGTTGTTATTCCCTGAAAGTTACTACCTTTCCTCCCTTCAACCATCCCTTCTTAATATTCATGGTCAGTATTTTGACAGCTTAGACCACAGTGACGTTCCTGTCTGTAACATGTCCTGACTGTCAGTCCTGGGGCTTTATTATGGGTTTCAATGTCTCTTCTAGATTCGAGGTTAAGCGACATAGTAGCACAGATTAGTTGAGGGGCTGCCTCCCAAATGCTAGGTCCTGATTTCATGGGTCTCCTGGTTAACCCAGCCTTACAAAGTCCCATGAAAAGTCAGACCCAGCACTCACAGTCTGGCTATGTCTTCTTACAATCTAACAGAAAGGGGAAAACAACCCTCTCTAGTATTAGAGAATTAAATGTAGAATATGTATTAATGTATAGAACTCCTATGTATTAATGTCTTCAAAATCTCAAACCACTCTGAACTCAGGTGACCAGACAGGTTGCTAATGTCACTCACTTCATTCTGTTCTCTCTTTGTCTTGTTTCTTCTCTGCCCCTTTCCCCCCCTTTTTAAATTCTCACAATGCTGCAGTACAAGTATCTGTTGCAAAAAGGAGACGTGATGGTAGCTAGCCTTATGCTGTTAGACTGGCTTGCTTCTGAAACAGCACTCACAGCCAATTAAAGCAAACTTTTTACCAATGGCCAAGAAAATTTTCACAGAAATTCTTCACACTTACTTTTTTAGTAACCCTTCAAGTTTATAATAGTAATCACTTGCTCTGGAGAACAGAGCCATGCCATATCTTAGGTTAAAAGCTACTTTTTGGAAGAAATACTGAGTTTTGAGTCCAAATCAGGCCTGTGCTGAAAAAGGCAGGTGCACAGTGATAAGAATGCACCTTTTTGGTCTTCCATCTGAAGTCTATAATTTATCATAGATTGTATTGGATTTTCTGTGGCTTCTAGTGAGGATTAAACATAAAGAATGCTCTAGTTTAGCTATCTGGGCTCAGAATGTGTGACTTGTTTTATGGTTGCAGAAAAATTGGTGTGTGGGTCCAGAGCTTCCTTCAGTCTCGGCTGGAAGCTTCTGGCTCCTCACCAGGGTGAGACCTGCCCAGGAACTAGTGAGTTATTAAGCTGTGACACCACAGAAAAGGTCCCCAGGTGAGACATTTAGATGGCACTGCAGTGGTGGTCCAGAAAGGTATTCAAGGGACTGGGGACCTAAGTTTACAAGCAGCCCTGAAGCCCTGTGAGCATATGTAGGGCATCATCCCTGCGGGTATTCTCTTTATTCAAGTGATGCTGATAATAGCAAACACCTCCCCTACTGAACACACCACACCTTCCAGGTTGTGTGTCTCCAAAACAGACTAGAGACCTGAGGCAGACCTTCTGATCTCCTCTCTCTTTCAGCTGGATCCATCACACAGAAGACACAAGACTATCCCAGATTCTCATAGAATCAGGTCTTAATAAAACATATAACTAGTAACTTAGGTAAATTATTTCAATGGGGAAAATTTAGGTAGAGTGACTGAAAAAGATGAACTAAAAAGGCTGGTAAACAACCTTCTATCCACTGGGTCCTGGAAAGGAAGGCACATTCCTCCAGTCCTTGTTCAACTTTCAGTGCCTTCCTGAGCCAAAAATACCCCACTAAGGCTTGGCATAAGCCTGCCTCCATGTCAGGCCTCCTTCTTCTCTCGCATGCTTCTCAGTCAGTTCCTTGCTTGTTGCCCCTTCTGCCCACTGCCCACCCCACCCTTAATCTGGGAAAGCTGTACCATCCCCACCTTTTCTTAGGGAAAAAGAAATCATCCTCCCTTCACCTCCTCCACCAAGGTTTTGGCTTGACCCAGAAGGCAGCAGGGAGGACCTTCTTACTCTCATAACCTCTGCAACATCATGTACAATACATAATAGGGTATACTCTGCTGGTTTTATGTCTGCAGTGATTCTGGTGGGGCCCTTTAGAAAGCCAGGGTTAATGCAATGGCCCATGAGTAACAGAGTGCAATTAGTGAAGGCTCCTGGAAGCATACAAAGCAAGAAAATCGATCTTTGCACACCTTGGCCTTACCCTGGAAAGACGTGGTTTATGATCATGGTGCTGTTTGACCTGTCAGCATCATGGCAGTATATTACAAAGGCTGCTGCTGTTCCTCCCTGGATCTGCACTGGAAACAAAAGTGGATTAAGGGGCAGAGGGCACTGGGCTGCCTCCTCAGCTATCCAAATTCAAAAAGAGATATATTGCATGGCCAACAAGAGCTTGTAATGTAACAGCTTAGTAGTGTTGTTGACACACCAGCCCAGAAAGAATCCCCGCGCTGTTGCATTCAGAAGGTCAGGTGCCTCCCTTCACTGTATCTTAACCAGGAGGCTGGCTCAGTGGTGAGCACTGATTTGTGGTCAGCATCTTTTCATTTCTGCCCTGACCCAGATTCTGAGCCTTTGCTCCAAACTGACATGACACTGCAGGCATCAGAGGACATTTGCTCTATTGTTGGCAGCTAGGTGCAAGAATGTCCAGGGAGAGGTGGAGTGGAGGTGTTGCAAAAAGACTAGTCTCAAAAACAGATACCTTTACCTGGGAAATCCTAAAATGCCACTGTATAATCAGATGTTGCCATGGATGTGCAATACACTGCCCTTAGGAGCCAACAGCTCCACTTTGCTGAGAGCTTTAGTGGAGTAGCAGTCGTGTGGTGATGTAATCACACGCACCACTCACTTCCAGTCCTCTTGATCCCATTGCTTTGAATTGCAGATTCAGGTTCAGCATACAAAAGAACATGCAGTGAGAACATGTTTCTTTCTCTTTCTTTCTTTCTTTCTTTCTTTCTTTCTCTTTCTTTCTTTCTTTCTTTCTTTCTTTCTTTCTTTCTTTCTTTCTTTCTTTCTTTCTTTCTTTCTTTCTTTCTTTCTTTCTTTCTTTCTTTCTCTCTTTCTCTCTTTCTCTCTTTCTCTCTTTCTCTCTTTCTCTCTTTCTCTCTTTCTTTCTCTCTTTCTCTCTTTCTTTCTCTCTTTCTCTCTTTCTCTCTTTCTCTCTTTCTCTCTTTCTCTCTTTCTCTCTTTCTTTTTCTTTCTCTTATCAAAATCTCTGCAAGTGTGCTGAGAAGGGGAGGGAGGGTGTCTGCTGCAGATTATTACTGAGACCACTTGTGACACTTTCTCATTAGCCCGTGTAATGGGAAGCCAATCTGCTGCTCAGGAAGCAGCACTGCAAATTATTTTCAGCCACAGATGATGCAGCCTGGCTTTGAACTGCTTAGGCCTTGTTGTAACAGAAGCACCAGCAATATTCATTTAATGTGCATTGACCTTTCCCTGACCTGGGAGACAGACACAGCTCCTGCTCTGGCCTCTTTCTATCACCATGCCTTTTTCTGTAAAGATTTCTGCTTGGCAGGCTATCAGGAGGAAAATACTAAATTCTGTCTGCAACAAGGTGCAAAGTTTGTTTGGCTTCAGTACAGCTGGGGGAGAGAAACAAACTCATTTATCTTTCCCCTCCTGTAGCCATGCTGAGGACACATGGCAACTTTTGAACCTTAAAGGACAGTGATATGGAGTGAGGACAAAGGAGTAATCTGGACAAAGGGTGCCCCTAGGGCATTAAAAATAACTATTCCCCTCACCTTCTGTTGCTGCAGTAAGCTCACACCACTTGTCACCCAGCAGGAGATCTGTATCAAACAGGATGAAACTGGGGATGACAGGAAGTCCCTGAATGTAGACAAATCCATCAAGTTTCATGCTTTGGATGTGAAACTCTGAACCACTGCCTGCTCCTAAAATGATACTGCTTTCATATGCAGTTGTAGAGGCACAAGTTTTTCGTTTTCTGTGACAGCAGAAGAGAGACTGAGGATGATGCCCTGACCCCAAAGTTTGACATATGACACAGTAGGAGGCCAGCACAGCCATAGGACCCATTGCACCAAAATTTGAGCACAAACAACACAGTCATAAGTGAGGAGAAGGGGAAACATGAGACAGATGTGGAAGGGCATGAGGAAAACACCTTTTCCTTGAAAATCAACCAGAGCTCAAGGGAAGAGATCAAGAAGAAGGAGAATGCAAGATAAGAGATTACTGCTTGGTCAAAAGCATAAGACTTCATACTTGAGTTGGATGAGCCTTTACTGACAACGCTACACAACCATCACAGTGCCCGAGTGGGTCAACTACGCCTCAAGACTTGATCACAGAATCACAGAATCGTTAGGGTTGGAAGGAACCTCTGGAGATCATCCAATCCAACATCCCTGCCAAGGCAGGGTCACCTTGAGCAGGCTACACTGGAACACATCCAGGTAGGTCTGGAATATCTTCAGGCAGTGAAATCCACAACCTTCCTGGGCAGCCTGTTCCAGGGCTTTGCCACCCTCAATGTAAAAAAGTTCTTCCTCATGTTGAGGTGGAGCTTCTTGTGTTTTAGTTTATAGCCACTGCTCCTTGTCCTGTCACTGGGCACCTCTGAAAAGAGTTTGGCACCTTCCTCCTGACACCTGCCTTTGAGATGTTTGTACGTATTGATGAGGGCCCCTCTCAGTCTTCTCCAGACTAAACAGGCTCAGCTCCCTCAGGCTGTCCTCATGAGAGAGGTGCTCCAGACCTCAAATCACCTTTGTGGTCCCTGCTGGACTCTCTCCAGTAACTCCTTGTCTCTCTTGTGCTGAGAAGCCCAGAACTGGACACAGCGCTCCAGATGTGACCTCACTAGGGCCGAGTAGAGGGGTAGGATCACCTTCCTCAACCTGCTGGCCACACTCTTCCTGATGCACCCCAGGATCCCACTGGCCCTTCTGGCTGCAAGGACACACTGCCAGCTCATGGTCAACTTGTCATCCCCCAAGACTTCCACGTCCTTCTCCACAGAGCTGCTCTCCAGCAGGTCAGCCTGCAGCCTGTACTGGTACTTGGGGTTATTCCTCCCCACATGCAGGACCCTACACTTGCCCTTGTTGGACCTCATTGGATTGCTCTCCGCTCAACTCTCCAGCCTATCAAGGTCCCATTGAATGGCAGCACACACTTTGGGTGTACACCTAATGCTGTGCTTTTATATCATCTGCCACCAGAAGGCAATTTTTGTTCTGCTTATTCCCACTCCATCTTGTTTTCTGCCTCCTTGCCCTACAGATTACTCTGAATGCTGAGAAAAACATAGTGCAGTTTCAGTTGCCTCATTGGAGGAAGGTCTTTATATTTCCTTCTTGGCCTTTCTTGCTTCTCTGGTTTATGGATTGCTGACATACTCATGTGGCCTTTGTTTTGATCTCTGCACTATATGCCAGGGCTTGAGAGAACTCATCCAAGGAGCAAATGGATATTTGTCAGAAATATTTATGCAAAGACAGAGTAGTGATGTCTCAGAGAGCCTGCCCTGGATGCAAAAGGGTTGTGTCACATTGAACTGTTCTGACATCAGTTGTCACCTTGGCCAATCATGCAAGCAAATGTTGGACTGGTGCCCACTTCAAAGGAGCTGTGCTGAAAGATCTCACTTTTCCAAAGTGCTGGCTGATTAACTGCAGGGCTGTGAATTCTTCCTCTAACTTGTTTGCACAAACTGTGAGGTTTAGAAGGGGTAAAGGTTCCATTCCAGCTATTTATCCTGTGTAGAACCAGAAACCCAAAAAGATACAGCTAAATTAATTTCTGGCAATAGAGGAGTTTAAACAAATTGCAGAGTCACAGGACAAAGCCTTGCTGCATAGAAAGGCCAAGAGGGAACAATGCTAGAGCCAATTGCAATTATCTGCTAACCCTGGTACTTCTAAAGCTCACCTCTCATTGCTATTGCTGGCTGCTTATTTTTTACAGCAATCTTCGATGTTTACATCAAATTAATAAAACCCAAACATTTGTGCCATTAACTTCTGGGCTAGGTAATTCTGACATTTCTGGTATTTCTTCTCCAGTGTGCAGAAAGCACTCCCCCCTCCCTCTCCTCCAGTTCTGCAAAGGCTCCAAGTAGCTTGGTGTAATCTCTGCCCTTTGTTCCAAGATCCCCTCATGGGTCCTTGCCCCGATTTGGGATCAATCTGAATATATCCTCTGACAAAATGACTATACCCCATCTCAGCACACTCCTGCTCCACGTCCTGCTAGGTTGATTATAGAGCTAATTGGACACAGGGAACAGAGCAATTTAACTTCCCTGGAAGATGAACAGCACTTAAATGCCCTGAGCCATTGAGAGTAGCTCTTTGCAGGAGCTAATTTTTCCACCTCACTTAGCACGGGCAGCTTTCATGCACTGGAAGTTTTAGGGCAATACTTCTCATCAGAAAAGAAACCAAGTGTTTGGAAGCACGCTGCATCAGCCCAGGACATTAATTCCCTCATTCTCTAATCTGTGTTGAGGTGTGTCCCAAATGGCCCTTTTCCCCACTGGGAAACATAAGAGCCAGCAGCATTACAGCTCCTAGGAAAATGATGCAGAGGATGGAGTAAGCCTGCTGCTGTTCACTGGAGAGAGCTGAGGGAAATGGGATGAGAATGGGAAAAAAAAAAAAAAAAGGAGACTGAGCATTTGGAGAAAATTAAGCAGAGGAACAGAGAAAGAAAGGCAGACAAGAGGAGAGAGGCCTCGCCTTCACTGGAGTCGCTCCTTCCTGGACACTAAAGCTATGGCACTGAACAACTATGGGAAAAGCTTTCTGGTCACCTGGCAAGAGGCTGCTGAAAAAGAGAGCAGAAGACTGCTCCTTATATCCCTGTAGTTTTGAAACCTTTCAAAGGAATTGTTTCTTCCTGGTATTCATCAGTGCTGATTTCCCATGGATATGATAAGGAGGGGACCCTTTTAAAAGGTGTTAGCCACTTGAAGGTCACTTCAAACACCATGCTGAAGACAATGACAGAGGCAAATATTTCAGCCTCACCTATGCTCCAGCAGAAAGAACAGAAACCTTGTTGTTTTCCTGGTGAAAATAAGAGAGCCCATATATCCAGACATCTCAGACTATAATGTGGTTTAAACCCCACCCCACACCTAAGCCCTGTTCACAGCCATCCTTCCGTGGTGGGTGCGGGGCCCTGTGCTAGGGACACACAAGCACTGCCCTAGGAAATGCAACCTGTTGTGCGACAGCATGTCACCCCCTTTCCCAAACAAAAAGCAGCTGGGAGAAAACATCTACCCCTAAACGTAGATTTATTAACACTCAGCACCAGGAAAGTCAAGGTCAAGGGTTAAAGCTTGCCTTTATCCATCACCTCTTGATATGACCTTGGTGGGGCTTTCTGCAAAGGGCAGGGACAGTTGACGCCGTAATGAGCTGTTCTTCCCAGGAGACCCAGCACGATGAAACAGTACAGAACATCCACTTTCATGTATCAGTGCAAGAATACAGGTTTGATTGGTAATAAGCTTCCCATTAAAAATACATGGGAACTTACCTCAGAGAGACAGAGAGTAGACCCCACAGGATAAAGTCTTTTCAGCCAGCTTTTAATGAAGACGATTATATCCATGTATTTGAGGATTTCCTTCTTCATTCTTCTCTAAAGAAAACAGGCTGATTTCATGGGGCAAAACTAGAATGAAAAATAAATTCACAACTGTTGTTCTTTAAGTGGGTGAATTACATTTCAAAATCTGAACAACTGTGGGTTTAATACAACTAAGATAGTCCACAATAATATTAGCTCACATGAATGTGTAATAACTACTTTTCAGAATGAAATGGTTTTTAAGTTCTGAGGAAATTATTAGTTTCTAAAGAAACAAGAAAACTACAACTTAGGTGGTCACTGAGACCATTCATTTTAATGAGTTAGCCAATATATTGAATCATACAAGGAAGGATCTAATGCTGTTTTACTCTGAGGATCTATTGAGGCATTCATTCATCTCTGAGTCAAGACTGGATGTCACAAGTTTTGTCATTTGTTTGGACTTATATTCCAAACATGGTAAACAAGATGCTCTTCAGTGCTCTCCTTCACTTTTTCCTGTTCTCTCTCTCCCTCTCCAGGCACACATGGAGAGCCTGTAGCAGTTTGCTCAGTGGATTTGTGGATTTTACCCAGTGGACTGTGGAGTTTGTTCCATGTATCTGTATTTCTGAACTTGAAATCCAATCTCATATTCATAGCTGATGTACCTTAAAGCATGGAAATTCACAGCACACAAAATACCCTCTTCTGCTCGACTGGTTCTCTGTTACTACTGACACTGACTCAGGGCTGTTATTTTTATGCAGGTAAGGACAGGGAAGAAGGCCACTCAATCACCAATCCAGACTGGAATGATGCCAAAAGTTACTGGTGTTCTATGTGGAACAAAGGCAGAAAGATGGTGCACATAAATCAGTTTTACACCCCTTCGCTAGCAGTTCTGATCCATCGGGATTAAATTGTCTTCATCTATGAACATTTTACCTTCTGTGCATTACAGCATCTTCTGAGCTTCTGAGGTGAAGTCAGGGGTGCAGATGGAGTTCAAGCATCATTCTTAGAAAAGAGAAGTGCTTTGGAGTACTCAGATCATGATACCTTTAAAGGTGCCCAACGAGTTCAGAGCAGACACTGTAAAGGACACCTCTTTTAAAATTGTCTCCAGCTGGGAATCAGAAGACAAATGAACCGTAGTCACCAGAAGTTTTTAGAACTTTGGTCTTGGTTTAAAGAGCTGAACTGTGAGCATGATATCATGTGAACCATAACAGCCTCATAAACTTAAAGCAGACCTGGACCTGAAACTCTCTTTGAATGGCCAGGACGCAGGGCCAGTCACTTCTCCACGCACCTCCAGCAGCAGCACTGGGGAAAACAGAGGCACAAACATCTGCCAAACACACGCACACTCCCATCTCAGGAAACATCACACCGGGTGGTATAAAAAAACCATCAGACAGCCCAGGTAAGAGCCCATGGCCAACAGAGACTACAGCAGCACTGAATCTTGGCTAACTCTAAATCTGGGTAGATTGGGACAAATGGCTCTTCTGCTCATTCTGCCTTGCACTCTGCCCTTCTATGAAGCAGCCACAGTGGGCCACCATCATGGCACTGGGCTGTGTTCCACTCCATCCCCAGAAGCTGTAAGGAACTCACATGGGGAGCACCCTTTATTAAAGTGCCCAGCCCTGCCAGGACAGGATTTGGGTTCAAACGACATTAATTTGCAAAATTCTCTGATCTCTCTCCGGGTGCTTTCTGTGTTGTTTAGGCAAAGTGCCTCTCTTAGAGCACTCTATTTTTTCTCAGTATTGCATTTATAAGAGGAATTTCCTTACCCAGAACCAGCAGATACTCTGCCTGCTCCACCCTTCCCTATCTTCCTCCCTGTCCCCATAAAGCTATTATTTAAAAACGGGAAAAAATACTCTGGCAAACAATCTTCCCTCCACCCTCCCTCCTATCTGTTTAAATATCCTTGACTGCAAGACATTCAGTACAGAACAGTCATCAATTTTTAATTCATTTAATCTCTTGGTAACAGTGTTCTCATGAACTGAAGGGCCCCTGAGGAAACTTCAGAGAAACCTGACGCTGGATCCAGGAATAAAATTTTGATAATAGAGTGGACTCCGTGGCACTGTATGGGTTAATGAGGGGAAAAAGATACTTAAAACTGAGAACCTTTCACCCCCAGCCAAATAAAAACACATTGTAAACCAGAGCTCTGTACCCTAACACAGCACAGATTGAAACAAGCACCAGGGAGAGAATTCCCTGCGTCAGAGTTGTTCATGATTCAGCAAACTTGGGAAGGAGCCCTCTGAGTAAACCTGTGGGTTGTCTGTGCTCCTGGTCCTGCTACTGCTTCTTCGTTCTTGTTCCAAGAAGCTCAGACAACATCCTCATACACTGTCAGTAATTAAATTCTGCCTGCTTAAATGCCCTGGAAGTCTCAAGAGAGGACAATTTTCTCCTTGAGTCTGTAAATGTGGTGGAATCTAATACTGTGTGTATCTGCATTGTTCTCCAAAGAACTGTCATTCAGAAACGGACAAAATGCTACCTGTGTACGACGTGAATGTTAATTGGCTCTGCAGGCATTTTAGGGTATGGAGCAAGAGGACTCTTGGTTATATTCAATCATATCATATAATGGAAGTACTCACAGGTCCCGGTTGTACTGGAGTGTTGCATGAAAACAGGGAAAGAGCAAAACCCCATCCCCAGTATTTTATCATCTCATGAAAGAGGTTAAAAATAACCTATAGCTCCAATTCTGTGGCAGCCAGAAATGATGCATTTTATCTGAACCCGAGCTTTCTCATAATGGGATGTATAAGAACTACATTTCTCTGAGGAGGCTTTTGGAAGGAGACACAGGCTTGATCACACGCTGTGTGATACCAAACATACATAGAGCCACATCAGCTCTACAGCACCCAAGCAGCACAAAGTGCGCATGCACCCACAGCTCCAGATATCCAAAGTGTCTGGGTGCCATTGGCTATCACAGAGAAATGCACTACTAACAAGGGTGCAGCAGGAAGAAGCCTAAAGCCTTCAGCCACCCTCCTCACCTCCCTCAGCCCTCCTTCCTAGCAGAGATCCCTGCCCAGTATTTCCTTACCTATAATACCTGGCAAGCTGTTCTGTAGGGATGGGCATAGCCCCGTCCTGCTTGGCTTCTAGAGGCCGATGTTGAATAGTGACTTCAAGCAGACTCCATTGTAAAGAGACTGTGACTGTTTACACTAAATCACACAACATAATTCCCTGTCTTTCCACAGGCACCTTAATGTAAACAGGCAGGCTGCTACTGTAATGACAGGCAGCACAAGAACACAAGGCATTACTCTACAGAGCTACTCAGTAAATTAGTATGCTTTTTGCAAGATTATACAATGTATAGGACATTTAGGGGTCTATTTTTCAAAAAATGGTGACTAGAAAGTCGTGATGCAAAACATGGCCTCGATGTTTAGTACTAAAGCCCTTTCCTTGACACACACAGCAGAACTGCAGCTCAGCCAGACACAGAGATGCTGGGACAATTTGCATAGTTACTATTTCTTGCAGAGACTTCCCCTATTTGTGGTGCCTTTTTCTAACCAAGTTGTCATTTACCAGCAGCAACCTCTGATTCTTTGCCTGTGTACCTCCTGTTCTCTTTCACACTGTTAAGAACATTATTTTCTATTCTTCTGTCAGTGGAGAGCACTGGTGATTAGCACTGCAATATCTGGTCCCCTTTATTGAAAATGTTAATCCTTCCTTTTTGCAGGGTTTCTTTAGCCAGGGGTGTTAATACTTGGCTAATATAATCAGGCTGCCTTTTTCTTTATTTCTTGTCTTGCATGTGTTTTAGGAAGGAAATTCTTTTTCATCTCTTGGTCAGAATTTATTATAGTCTCTCATTTGGTTCTTTTTTTTTTCTCCAGAGGGGCTGCTTTGACTTGCCTTTTTTTTTTTTTTTTTTTTTTTTTTGGCTGTGATTATATTCTAACATTTAGTACCCAGAACACTCATTGTTTTGTGTCTTTTTTGGTTCATGTAGTCTGTAAAGGGAACTTAAGAGTGTGTCCATCAAGGAGGAGTTACCTGTGTTCATAACCAAGAAGAGAAGAGGACTGAGAGCTGAGAGTCTTCCCTCACCCACTGCATAGGTAAGGCTTTCTTGGGCATTCCACAAGCTTCCCTTCAACCTGAAGATCCTTTCAGTATCTGGATAGTAACCAGCATCGAAGATCACCACCCACTGCTCAAAAGACATTTTTTCCATGGAGAGAACATGATATGAAGCATGGGTCACCTGTTGTAACTTCAGGAATCACAGATCTTGCCCCAGGGGAAAGGTGAGGTTGCCAAGATGCAAACCAGAGATGGCTGCAGAATGAAGTGTAGGCAACTTCAGTGGTATGATCTTTTAATCCCAATCAGTAGCAGTTCAGTGAAAATTCCTCTTGTTTTGACGTGAAGACCACAGACCCTATATCCCACAAATTGCTGTTATGATGATTTTCTTTAAAAGGAAAGACATCAGCTAGAGAAATACAGTCACCCAAGGAAGAAAAGTGCCAAGTCACCTGAAGTTTTGTCTCTCCTGATTGCAATCATATTTTATTCTCAAGTAAAGAGAAGCAGCTTTGGCAGTGAAGCTAGGAAACAGTGGATGTTCAGCATGTGGCTACTGTGGATATAGGACTCCAAGACAGTTTTCAAGGTTGCCCCAACACACACACAGATATGCTTCCACTGGAGATACTTTCAGCAGGCACACCTACAGCTGGATGGAGCTATGGGAACTGGTTGACTCTCTCCCTCTGTCTATCCAGCCAGCCAGTCAGCCAGCTAAAGTGGTCAGGAGCAATGGGGGTACTCCGGGGAGACTTTCCTTGTGTCTTCTACGAGTAGAACATGAGGTTGGCAGAGCTTTCCTTTGGCCCTTCGTTTCAAAACACCCATGCGCCTGCCTGAGCTACAGCTCCCAGGCACAGGCGGGCCGGAGCGGGACTGGGAGCGAGAGAGGGACTGGAAGCAGGAGTGGGAGCAGCACTTGGAGCGGCACTGGGAGCGGGACTGGGAGGGGGACTGGGAGAGGGAACGGCACTGGGAGCGGAGCGGCACTGGGAGCGGGACTGGGAGCGAGAACGGGACTGGGAGCGAGAACGAACTGGGAGCGGGAGCGGCCCCGCCGCCGCCTGCGCACGGCGCCGCCCAGCGGCAGCAGCGCCGCCTTGCACGGGCAGCGCGCGGAACCCGCCCGTGCGCTGCGGCGCGGCTTTGAGTGACAGCCGTCCCTAATTATGCTAATTGCACAGCTTCTTCTTCTTTTTTTTTTTTTTTTTTTTTTTTTTTTTTTTTTAAATTTTATTTTTTTTCCCTCTCCAGATACCCTTAGGCTTTTGTTTGCAGGGAATAAATAAAGAGGGATTAGTTACCTTTATCTGTGTTTCCCTAAGTCTTTACAGAATAACTGTTACATGTAATTAAGTAATTTGGCTGTCCTTGACCAAGCTGATAGCAAATTACCAGACATTACTGATGAGGTTTCATTACGTTTTAAGAATAGATTACATGGATCTGGGATTTACTGATTTTTATTTCGTATTTTAGACAGGTTCAGCTGGAAATAATGGTCTTACGAAGGTGAAAATGCAACGTGCTTTGACAAGTCACCTTTATCTAGCAGTATTGTTTGGCTATATGTGGATGTAGGACTCCAAAACCATTTTCAAGGTTGCCCCAACGCCGAGATATTCTCCCTCTAGAGAGAGTTTCAGCAGGCACACCTGGAGCTTTGGGAACTGGTTGAATCCCTCCCTCCATCTACCCACCCATCCAGCTGAGCAGCTGATGTCTTCACAAAGGATCCGCACTGAACCAGCTGCAGAGCAAGTTTCCCATTCACAGCTTTCCCTTGCCCAGTGTCAAACATGCTGATGGGATATATTCAGGCAACTTTCATTAAGAGCAATATCATCCTGGATTTGTCCTCTGTGATCCTGTCAACTGATATTTAAATAATTCACACTCTTCAAGGATCCAGCTTAGCTGCTTCCCCTATGCTTTTCTGCATCTCAAATCACTAATCCATATACCCTTTTCTTACAATCTGCTTCCTGTGAGGTTTCCCATATAATTGTCACCACAGATTGACGAGTTTCTCTTCAGGAACCACGAAGCATCAATGTGCAGAAAGAATGTCAAAACATCATGTCTAAAAATAGATTCTCTTGTCCAAGATACAGATACCATTTCATTTATGTACTTTGAAGGCGCTTTATTGAGCATGCCAGATCCTTACAGATTCTCAGGGAATATGTTCTCCTCAAAACTGAGACTGGATACTTCACCTTAAAATTTACTCATCTTATTACACCTTTGTTTTTAGGTATATACTAACTTACTATAATCACACAAACATACTTCATACTACACATATGCACCACTCGACCAACAGAAGGCTTGGAAGTATGTCCACAGCTCCTGATAAATTGCAAAAAGGAAAAAATCTTCCAAGAAGACACTGTGCTGATGCATTTGCCAAGAGGCCTGGCCAGAACTGATTACAGCCCACCACTGAGCTCTAGAAAGTGTGGCATCAAGACTAGGTCATCAAAACTGAAAGGCAGCAACTAATCATAATTAAAGGGTGGAGTTGTTTTTTTCCACCCCCTCCCGGGAGCTAGCACTCGGGGTAGAAAATGAAACTCTTTCACTAAACCCCATTGTGTGGCTTTGTCTTCCAAACACACTGGGGAAAATAAGGGGAGGAGATTCAATAAGTGCATCCAGGAGAAACCTGGGATACAGCCAAGAGTCGTGATCTGGACAGTGCCAAGACTGTCAGCAGCACAGAGAGGAAGGGTCGCTTCCAAAAGACTTTTTGCAGAGATTTTATCCCTGCCAAACCCTCCTCCCAAGCCTGTAAGTAAGCCATGATGGCTATGCCTTTTTTTAGTCCATGCAAAACCTCTGTTACCAGAAATTAGAATGTCCTTGGGATGCTTCTGTTTCTTGAAGAAAAGTGAGCGGTTTCCTCAGAGAAGAAAGCAGCACCCAAGGACAGATGCCAATGCACAGAAAACATTTTAGGTGTTTTTGGTCACGGTGGGCATGGGCCAGCCCATGCCTGTAGACTGAACTGGACGAGTTTCCTGGGACATGGGATTTCAGGGTTTGTTTCTCTGAAAATCTGACCTGGCACACAGGTCCAGGGAAGGCAGCTATTTTCAACAAGAGAAGTATGAATGGTGAGAGTCCCCCAGCCCAGCCTGGGGCAGCCCCAGCAGCCAGCTGGGCCAAAGCACTGGCTACCCACTGCTTTGGGTGAGGTTTACCAAGGTGGGATGACTCCACCTGCTCACTGGCATGGCTAAATGGCAGTCCCTCTCCCTACTTCTCTCCTCTCTCCCCTGCATGCATTTGGATGTCTGTCTGGCTGCTTCTCTCAAACCAGCTCTTGCTCTCAGTCTGCCCTTGGTGCACTGATTCAGCTCATTAAACTGGCTGAAAGTTAATTAACCATGCCTGTGAGGGGAAAAAGGGCAGGACACACTCCCCAGGAACAGGGAGAGGCAGCCCCAGAGACATTTCTCCAGGCTGTGAGTGCCTAGTCTTGACCAATCCTCCCTTTCAGGTAGGCCAAGGAGGGACAGGCCATCACAATTCTTGCACAGGCTACCTTCCTTGAGATTATGTCCCCCTACCTGCACCCAGGCTGGCAGCTAGCAGCCACCAGGGAACTTCACGTGCCCCTCACACCCTACACAGACCACATTCAGTATGAAGGCACCTCCTCTCCTCTCTTTCACCTCCCACATGCAGCATCACCAGTCTGTGGAGCTTGCCAGAAGTCCACCACCAGCAGCTTGAACAGAAATGTCCAAGTTTTATTCCCACTGAGAAATATGTGAGGGTTTCATATGTGCCCCTGAGGAAAGATGTTAATTATTTTGCTTATTTTAGGAGTTTTTGTAATAACTGACCTCTCTGTTGTCAAAACCACAAGCCTCATAGATCAAAATATTAGACACATTGTCATATTTCATCAAGAGGAGCACAAACTTTGCTCAGTTTCTTTCTTCTCCTCCATGGGGAGAAGCAAAACTTGTTTTTCTCAGTAGCCCAGTCATTGCCCCTGTGTTCTGTTTGTATAAAGGAAAATGAAAAGAATCCTGAGGAAGCAACCAACCACATCAACCATTTTTGTATTCTTATTACAAACAACAAGCATGTCAGAAATCTTTTTATTTTTTTTTCTCTTGGAACCTGTCTTTTTATGTAAGCACTCCTTGAAACAGCACGAAAAATAGTAAGTCCTTACTTAATTTCCCTTTCCATTTGGAATGGGTGGGGAATCACAGAACAGAAAAGGGCAGTTCATTTTCCTAAGTGTTTTTTTTTACAACCATCAGGATGGCAACTTAGAGCTGACACCATCTCTTCAGGTCTTTGGGTCTTGGCCAGGTCACTGTAGAGAAAAAAAGCCCAACATGTCTGGATTCCTTGCAACAGCTTTTCTAAGTGGCTGCTCCTGCTGTTCTGCGGCTGCTGCCCCACGCTTCACTGGAGAGCACTGATCTCCCATGAGCTGCTCATCTGCTCCCTGCCCTGCCTGCCCAGCCGAGCAGCCTGGCACGAGACCTGGCAGTCCTGCGAGAGCGCTGTGCCATGCTCTGCTCTCCTGTGTGCATGCCTGCCCGACATCCCCCCCCAGCAGGCAGGCTGACAGGGCAGGGGCTCTGTGCTCAGTGTGGGTCCCCTGCATGGTGTCCTTTCACCTCTGAACCCAACCAGCTCTCCCCCTGGCCAGAGGTCTCATCTGCAGTGATACGCATGGGGTGTCACTGACCACTGGCTCAGGCCTGGCCATTTCTCCTGGGGCAGCACTTTGCCAGGTGCCAACCTTTACCTGACCCCACCCTGCTCCCTTCACATGGGAAAAAGATCACCAAGGCACAGCTCTGTGTGAGCTTGAGCACAGATAGAGCTTGCAGTGGACAGAAGCACTCCAAAGCACCTTGCTGTGTGTCTCATTCTTGTCACAGAGACCCTCTTCCCCTGGCTGCTCGAGAGCATTGCAGAGCATTGCATTCAGCCTTCAGTTAGTCTCTGTGTCTCCACGCTGTCTGTGGAAAGATGCTGTAGAGCAGCTCTTTCTCTCCAGACACCAAACCTGGGTCTCTTTACCTCATTATCTGTGAAATAGAGGCCATCTATAACAGATTTTTCTTACATCTCATTGCTGACTGTGTGGAAATTCTTGCTGTAATACCTTCTCCCCATTCAATTTTTAGCAGATTTGGACACAATTCCACATTATTCAGAGATGTATCATAATTCCTGCTGAAATCCTGGAGTGTTTGAAGACAGCTTTTCATTTGGGGTGCTGTAGAAAGCATTGGGTCTCTCCTGGTTTTGAGTTTTCAGCTGGTACAGGGGACCAGGAAGAAAAAAAATGGACAAACAGTGAGTTATGTGCTTGCTGACTGAGACTCTCCCTTATTTAAAAACAGTTTCATCTTTGGAAAGGTTTTGCTCTTGACAGAGATTCTTTAACATTTGTAATGAGTATTTATTACAACAGTTGCATTTGTCAGTCCCTTGTATGCACTGGGCTCTGTGGAGATTTAATGTAGCAAAATCAGACGATGGACTGGATTCCTGGTGAAATATCAGATACTTGTACTCCCTTGGAAAAAAAAACCTTCATATAGTTTTTCAGCTTTTCTTACATGGCAGCACCCCTTCTGTTTCACATGGTGCCAACAAGACACTTTAAAATTTCCTGGACATAATAACCCCTTCTACCTTGGCAGCTCAGCAAGAACAGCTTTCTCTGAAACCTCCCTAATCAATTGCCTTCGCCAAGCCTTTTGCTTAACAAATCCTGCAATTGCTTCCAGCTTTTTCCCACAAGTGATACCAAATTAATGGATTTGTAGTCTCCTGGTGAGTCTCTTGGCCTTTCATTGTCTGATTAGGCACACTCTGGCTTGCTGGGAGAAATGTACTGCATTGATAAAGTTGCTGGATGAGGTTCATTTCATGTCCCACTTTCCTTTTGCATTCTTGGATTCATGCACGTCAAAATGTTACAACAAACATGGGTGAGATTAAAAAGCTCCAAGTCCCTCAATATGGGCACATTTCACGTCATGATTAATCCAGTGTCCTAGGTATCCTAGGAAGTCATGCATGCTATTCCAAATCTGTCTTACATTTATGAACTTGGCCCAAATTAATAAGAGTGCATTCTTAAAAGATATTTGGGGCTTAACTGCACATGCAAAAAAAAATGTTCATACAAGTAACCTAAGGACCCAGAAAATTTAACTTTATGCCTCTGTCAAAGGATCCAAAACAAAGCAGAACATGAAATCACTACATTTTTAAGCAAGGATATTTTGAGCACACAACTGCTTTCCGAGTGCTATTTTCTCTGTCATATGTTTAGAATCACTGTCCTTAAACAACAGACTTTTCTTAGAAAGAAAAACAACAAACAGGATTTGTTCTTTTTCTAAACAGCATCAGCTCCATTTCTGCCTTGTACCAGAAATTGTTTCTTTTCCAGGTAATCCAGTTAATTCCAGAAGTAGCTAACGATTCCATCCCCACCACACATGAAAATGCTCACGCTTCACTTTCCGCACTCTTCCTTTGGCCACCAGTCATGCTGCACATATGATAGATTTCATGTCTTCTTTCAGAGAATCTGTGTTCAGACTGCTAATAATTTCCAGTTCCCTAACTGCTCCCCCAGGACTAGCAGGTCCCTCTGACCCTAGGCTTCCCTTGAGGACAGATACTGATGGTTGAGCTGGAGAGGTTTTCTAGACTTGAGGATTATGGAACTATCCTCTGCAGCATTCATGGATAGGAGTCCCACCACCAAGTCATTGCACACCCTGGGCAGGAAAGCTCTGCACAGCTTCTCCTGGCACTGAGCCATTTCACAGCCAGGAACACAGCCACAACCCAGTGAGACAGAAGGGCAGGCAGAAGATACTTTGGTCAGCCTTGGTGCTGAGGTACCAGCCTGGGAGGGGTGAGATACAAAATCCCTGGATTGTTTCTATTTAATTTCTTCCTGACAGTAGTCCAGCATGTACACGGGAACACAGAACTAGCACTTTAGTTCTGGTCCTCAGTGTGGCTGTCACCTGCTTAAGACAGTCTTGGATAAGATGACATATCTTCGGCTTTGCATGCTAATCATACATTCACAGATTATAAACTCCAGTTTTAACAGTCCTGTTCTCCAGCATTTTTCAGTCAGCAAACTACTTCTTCCCCCCTGAACCTTTGGACTGGAGAAAATATGGACTTGAAGCATTCTCAGTTCAGAGAGTTGTAGGCAGAGTATTTGAGGTAAATCTCCCTATTCAGTTAAGAGCTCCAATGAACCTGATCACCCTTCTTTGTTTCTGGGGTTTGGTAAAACTGGTATATCTCAGCAGCTCTTGATATTGCTATACAATTTTCCTTGGGTTTGTTGGGGGGTTTGGGGTTTTTTTTGGTTTTTCTTCTGAAAGGCTTATTTCTCCTGTTCTTACCCCAGCTGTGAGTCCCAGATCAATGCACCTTCCTTCCATTCCTTTTTTTTACCTGAAGTTGAAGGTAACTTTTTCTGGACTGACAATCCAGGGGATTCTCAACATTTTATCTAATAGTGAGCAGTAGGATAAATGTCACTTAATCTCTTGGAAGATGTCCTCAAATGCTTCTCACTAGTTTTGATCCACAGCTACTCCAGTAATGCTGTCCCTTGAAAGGGACTCCACACTTGATACTTATTACCTCCAACTATTAACATCAATACATTTCTCACATTTTATAACTTACTCTTACACCCATCTCTGATAAACCCGCAGTGGGAATAGAATTCATTCTTTTTCTGACAGTACATTTGAAAATTCCTCTTTGTGCCAGTAACACTGTGTGTAATGCCTGTGTCCTTGTTCCCAGCGGGCTGTCTAGGACATTCTTACAGCGCTTCGTTTCAGGTCAACCCATTTAGCATCTCCTCCAACACTATTAAGAACACCTCTGAGCAAATGGGGCTTGACGCCATTCTCTGTTGACATCATTTACATTCATGCTTGGACAATGACAGTGTTAGGAAATCACAGTCACATCCAGAAAAATGTCTGGCACCACTGAAGAGCAGCATCAACCCAGGCAACTCATATGGCATTGGGACTTAACAGGTATGCAGCCAGGGCAAGAGATGTCACTCAGTCCCTCTAGCAATGTGTATGTCTCCATCCTGTTGTATCTCATCATACTAGGGTTTGCTTCTGGCACCAGCGCAAAAGAAAACAGGTTCACCAGAAACTTCTCCTCCTCCCTCACATGTGTGAAGGAGATAAGAAAGGGTGAAGCAAAAAGGAATCCCATTGAAGGCATCCAATGCTCTTTCTGTTGCCATGACTTCTGATGCCTGCATGTTCTGGCAAGGCAAGAAAGTCATTGCAGCTCCTGGATACTTCTTTTCTGTCACTGGCTCTTAGTCATACTTTGTGCATCTTCTGTACTTCAGGCAGCTCCATGATCTGTTTTTATGGCTTTTGGGTTTGGGACTTGCTTTTTTCTTTTCTGCTAAGATATTACAGGTAATCTATAAGTCAACACTATGGGAGTATTAACATTTGCCCTAAGCTTCAATGTGAGCTAGGCAGATGTCCTTTGTGCAAGAAATTTTTGTTTTGTTGTCAAGGATTGGTTATCTTTACAGCAGTACTTCTTTGTTTCCCACTCTTACTGTCTTGGAGTTTAAGGGCTTGGCGTGAGTTTTTTTGTTACAGATCGCAGGCTGCTATTTTACCATCCCTGAAATTGCAAGATGGACTAGGAAACCTTAGATCAATCACAAACTATGTTATGCCTTCACCTTCTCTTTACACTATCAGTTTAAAAACACACTGCTCATTTCAAGGGCAGTGAAACACTTTTCAAATACTTGCATCAGTTTCACAGATAATTCTCTCTGTCTGAGTGGACAGAAAATGATTAAAAACATCTTCAGGATCACCTATTGTCAAAAATAAAGCTGCCTACTGTGTTCTTTTTCCTCTGCAGAGTTGACCCAAAGCTGACTTTGTACTTTCCTCACTTACCTGTTTCCATTTTCCTGGAAAACTCAACACTGGAAGTGCTTCTCTCTGCCTTGTAATTCCTGAAGTGCTGGCCTCATGCAGCTTACCCCTGGTGTTCTGTGCTGTCTGTCCAGCACTCAGAGCCACAGAGTATCCCAGAGGCAGAGTCCTTCTGGCATCTCAAGCTCTAGGTGGTCAGTGTGGGGTTAGCCTGAGAGTCTGAAGCACATCACAGTTTGTCCCAGCTGGTTCTTGGAAGATTCTCTCAAGGCCATGGTTTCTTCTTGCTTTTTGTGATCATTTCTTGGTCAGATTGAACATGTGCTGCCGCCTCCAGACATACTTTTCTGGTATCAACCTCCTCTCAGTTATCAGCATTCACAGTTATGCCAATGTAATGGGAGTCACCTCAATGGTGGAGCAAGTTGGTTGATCCACAGGACCAGAGGACATTGTGTTAATGGAGACCTTGCTGAAGAAGATCCTCAGTTAAAAAATACCAGGAAACCTTTAACAGCTGTCTTCCTGCATTTGAGTTTTGCTGTTAGATTTTCCTGGTATTTTTTTTCCCGGATAATACTCTTTGATCCAAGGGATAAAATATCTATGAGTTTGCCCATTGATCCCAGCTGCAGTTACATTTTCAGCCTGACTACAAGTGGTTACAAAATGGAAAACTTGAGCAGACATCTGTGGGTATTCCAGACATAAATTCAAAATGGATTTTCCCCAGCATATTTCCTTTAGTATGAAGTGACACTCTCTTGTATAGCAGCTCACGTGCTGCTCCACCAAAAGCAGAAAGACGTAAGTAGATGTTACTGTCAGTGGAGACCATTTAGGTCATTACCAGTTAATCATACACACATGTGTGTCACCTACAGAAACAGGACTGGGATAATGTTAGCAGGCTGGGGAGAACCAAACAGAAGGTTTGGAGCATTATGGCAGACTTCCAAAGAATCAGACTTTCAAGTATCAGCTTTTCCCCTACTCAAAACATCAAATTTTTGGGTGTTGAAATAGGCAGCAGCTACATTGATGAAGGCTGTGTCCTGGAAGTGTGCCTCTGATTTGCCAGCTGTTGAAATGCCCACCAGCAAGGTCTCGGCATAGCCTCTGCCCTGTTCTGGATCCCAAATGCCAGCTGGGGCTGGCCAATGAATGACCAAGGAGGCTGACCTGATGCATGTTGTCACAGAGCAGTGAAAAGTCCCAGCTTTCAGCTGCAAATGAATGAGAAGCAGGTTTGGCTATCATCCAGAAGAGTTCAGAGCCAGCTGTGTAATGCACAGGTCCAGCTCAAGAGATTTTCCCCATTACTGAGCTAGAGAAATGGTACATTATCTCAATAGACTTCTGAAAAGAAGAACCAACAGCATTTTGGGCTAGATCAACTCAAACAATGTCACAGGACTCCTACACAAAACACCCACTGAAGCATCTAGTGATAATGGTCTGTACACCTGAATTATAACCTTCATTTCTGAATATTCCCTTGCATGGCTTCATTGCAGTTCCAGGGACCTGCAGCACCAGAAAAATATTATGCAAGTGTGTGTCAGGTTTACGGTTCTAAAAGTCCCAGCTGTTGAAGAGGTCAGAGAACTTCCAAATGCAACTGCATATCCAGTTCATCTGGCAACTGCCAGCAAGCTAAATGAAAAAATCCCAACCCCACCTCCCCAACAAATTCTTTGCTAGGCACTGTAATATATAACCATCTTCTATAAACTTCCAACATTGCCAAGTCTCTTCTATAGGAAAAGAATAGTGGAGAGGTACCACAGCTTCTTCTAATGAGATACTATTGTGTTTTTGTGAACTCCAATATCAGGAAGCATTTTTCAAGTACATCACAGAGATTAATTTCTTGCAATATTCCTTGATTGAATTGCATCTTAATCTACCATTTGACCAATAATGCAAGACATTTAAATTTTGGGATTTTCTGTCTCAAAAACAACTCTTTCTCACAGATTGCACTTCTTCATAGCTGTGACATCACATGAATCATGACATCACAGTCATTTCTGTGGAAAGACACTTACCTCACAATCTTTATTGTGTTATCAAACAGAAGCAGCTGGGTAATGCGGGTGAATAATCCTGTTCTGTATACTCAGCAATAGCAAAATGAATACCGAAAATTACTAACAAACTAAATAGCTACTTCTATAAATACTCCCCTTGCAAAAGTTCACCCTATTTTAAAAGCCACTTGTTAAATGCTATTTAGTATATATATAAAGACTGATGGATGAAGACCAAAGTCCTTGAAACAGACAGGAAAAATACCTCATTGCTAAGTGTAAAGTAGACTTCTCTATCTTTTTGCCTTATCTGAATGACTTTTCTGTCCCCATCAGCAAGAAAGAAGCATTTTGCTTGCTATCACTGCCAGCTTCTTGGGCATTTTTGGTTTAAAAAAAAAAGTAAACAAATGTCCTGTACAGCAGTTACCATAGCACTTTGCACCACTGCATTTCATTCCTCTCAATGTTGAGAGGCAACGTTAAACCCCTACTTGAATTTAGAACCACCAGCTTTCTCCACAACAAATGGAGACAAGTAGACAATGACAAGTAATGAGGGATGAGCACAAAAAGTCTGTTCTGGAGAATCAAAGAATTTTGTTTAATCAGTATCAGTGGAAAAGGAAGCGTGATAGAGTTGGAAAATACCGAAACAGTTTCAAACCAACCTAATTTGGGCCAAATTTAAAGCCAATACCAGTGATCGAAGCACATTGAAAGAAAGCAAATTTCAGCACCCCATGATCTGAATTGCTTGGGTACTCAGCAAGATGACCTAATGACCCACCATGTTGTTGTGACTGATGGTAACACTGCTAACAAAAGAAAAGAGCTCAACAGCATGTGGGCATTGTGACAGGACTCATTCTTAGAAAAAGTATCCTACCCTACAAGCGGGCAAACTCTGTGCTACAGAGACATGTCCTGTCCTTCTACTTAGATAATGAAGCAATACCTTCCATATTGCATGCAAAATCCAAGCCACAGCCCAATGAATTGCCACTGAAGGCAGATCTGTCTACACGTGGACAGAGAATGTGCACCAAGCAGCACTGAAAGCTCCAGAGCAGATTTTGGATAATAGAGCTGTTCCCTTTCCTTCACGCTGAAACAAGCAAATGAGATCTTTTTTCCCTCTTCTTTCTTTAAAATATTGGAAATCATTACCAAAGCTCGGCCATTATATTCCGTGTGCTTAAAAGCCCCTGTTTTCTTCTTCATGTGAAAAGAACGTTGAATGCATCACATTTGCCGCTGAACAAATGCATTTGCCAGTTCTCTTAAATGCCAGTACAATTGCTTTAACAGAGTTAATAAGGGGGGTGGTAATGTGAACAGCCTTATTTTTGTCCTTAGCGCCCCAAAAGGAAATGTGTTTCTTACTAATAATAGTGTGTGTGACAGAAAATACCAAGTACATGCAACTGTTCTCATTCACTTGCCAAAACGGATAATTCACATCAGGGCTTAAAAAGTAAAACAAAGTAAACAGAAAAACACCCCAAGTAAATAAATTAACCCTTCCCCTTCTACCAGCAACTCCCCTAAACCCGAAGCTTGGATCTAAATTATTTTGCCGGTGACCAGAGGGTGAATTAAAAGGAAGAAGAACAGAGCTTGTGTATAAATTCCCTGAGGAGCTTGTAAGAGCTGTCTGTCACTTTTTTTTTCCTCCAGTCAACCGTTAAGCACACCCTGCCAGTGTAAACCAGACCTGTGGAGGAAACAGCTTATTCACACCCAAATTTATTTCTAGCCATCCATTTTTTTGTAGTACTCAATACAATTCTGACAGGCTCAAACATTCAACAGTCATAAATTCACTTTCCTCCTGCCTCCCCCTAGAGAAATCGTGTAACTGGGCTTGAAACCAGGGAGATTTAACTGAAATTTATTAATAAATGTTGCACGGTTTTGTTTGTTTCGGTTCCTGATTTTTGAAGCTGCATGTACTCTGGGTTGCATTTCCAGGATTTTCTGTAACCACAATGACAACGAATGATGTTCTTTACACCCCTTTATTTCCAGTGTCTGAAGCTGTAGGGGGAAAATAAAAGTTAATCAGTGTCATACAACTCCAGATGGAACAGATGCAGCAATGCTGCTGCCTTGTTAGTTCACGCCCAGTATGCTTAAACCCAAAACCCCAGCATGCTGCCTTGAGGGGTGCTGGAAGCGAACGCCACACCTGATTCCATGGAACAAAATTGTACCAGATAGTTGGATGATGTACCAGATAGTTGTACCTCATTAACAACTTGTCTCAAATTAGTATCCAACTCTCAGAGAAAAGTCTTCTGCTCGAAGTTTAATACATGACAGCATTCCCTCTGCAACCTAGGCAGGTATTTCTTCCCTGACTTGGGAGATTTCACCACAGCAGGAGCACTGTGATGACAGAAAGTAGCCAGGGGACTCTGTGACTGGGATGTCACCTCCAGTGTGTTCACTGTTTACCAGGAGCCTGCTCTCAGGCTGGGACGTGCACCTGTGGGTGGGCTTGGCTCAGAGGGCCCATGGCCAGCAGGGCAGGGCTGCAGGGCTGTGGGGAGCTGGAGACCAGCCCCACTGCAGTGCTGATGGGTCAGGGGCTGATGGCCCCTCACAGGAGGTGACACGGGGCCAGGGCCTGGGGCGGTGGGGGGAGGCCCAGGGGCTGGGTAGGGACAGGCAGGGCTGGCTGTGTCAGGATGTGCCATGGCAGGGCTGTGAAATAGTCTGGGGCAGTCTGGAGTGGGTCTTTACTCAAACATAGGCTCTTCTCCCTTCAGGAGGAAGGGGATGTTTTGGTGTTTTACCATGTACACACAGATATCTGCAGATCTATAAAGCCTTCCCCAAAGCCACTACAGATACCCCCATGCAAAAGATTAATTCCTTCCTAAACTAACCCTGGGTTCATAGAGGGACCAGAGGCTTATAACAAGTATACCAAAAACCTGCTGTCTGCTGCAGAAAAATCACTCTTTGTCTTTTACTCACTCTCTGGCTGGGGTGAGCCAGTGAGTAATTGTAGTGAGCATTTTCCTCCATTATGTAGCGGGTTCAGTTCATAACCAGGCAGAAACACCAATTAAGTGTAGTGGTTTGGTCTAAAATACTCATTACTTACTTATTTACCTTCTGTGAGATAAGAATTAGGAGAAAGCAAAGCAGGCACAAAACTGAAAAGAATATAAAGAAGTTTATTAACAGACCTAAAAGAAAGGAAAAAATGTCAGACCACACCTTCAGAACAATTCTCCTCCCCCCACCTTTCTCCCTTCTCCCACTGACAATGTAAAAAAACAACCCTTGAGATTTTCAGTCAGTTTACCACTTTGTTCTGGTTTGGTCAAATTTAGAAATTTATCCTCTGAGAGAAAGCACAACCACCCCTCCCCACACTAGGTTTGGGAAAAATAAATTTTCCTCAAAGGAAAGTGAAAGAGATAAAAACTATTTATTTAACAAACACATGGGAAAAGGAAAATAATGCTAAATAATAAAAATCTCTCGCTGTGGGGAAAAAAACCTGGGAAAACGTTAGAGTCCTCCCTTTGGTCTCCTCAGAGCTGGGGCTTGGCCCAGGGCCAAGCCCTCTGTGCTTGGTGGAAAGTCCTCCCGATGTGTTCTGATATTGAAGCAGTCCAGTAGAAAAGGGAGAAAATCCACAATTTCAGGGAAGGGAAAAAAAGTTCAACTCTCAGTCTGTCTCCAGAGAATAAGAAACTGAAAAACTGGTCAAAAGCTGACTGGAAAAAAACCTGCAATCCGGGTGTTTCCTCGCTCCCCCACCGCAGCTGAAAAAAAAGTCACTATCTCTGTGTGACCTTGAACAAGCTGCAAACTGCTTTGAAAAAGTTTTGCTCAGTTTTTCCTTCCTCCTCTCAGGCTCAGTTTAAAGGCATAGAAAGGCACAAGAATTAATTTCTGGGCATAGGGCAGTGATATGGGATACACATCATAAAGTCACCCCAAGACACACTTCCATAATAACCTTTTCTCAGTTCACTTAGGGAGAGGAGTCTCTCTTGCTCATACTATGGAGACATCTCCACAAGAAGTTCTCTTCATGGCTTCAATGTCACAGCGAGACAGCCGCCTGGGTTGGTTCTCTGCTTGCACATGAAAGTCCCTTCCCCCGACTTACAGCTTTCCCCACAACTGCTTTCGAGGGTCCAATCTTGAACTAATGGGGTACCATTTTAAGGATGAGCTGTTCAGAAGCAAAGGTTCTCTTCACCTATCTCTGGGAGCATCTTCATCTCTAGGACTATCTCTGCTCCATCCCCCCATACTTTCATGAAACTACAGTGGGTACTCTGATGTATCACAGTCCATCACCACCATAGCTTTACAACAATTTCAGCTTCTAAGCATCTCCTCTTTCTCCTTCCTCAGGGTTTTACCTCTTCCTTCTTCACTGACTTTGGTGTCTCTAAGGTGTTTTCTTGACCTTCCTTCTTCCTCCGACTCGGGAGAGGATTGATGTCTGCAGGCTTCATCTGTTCTGGAGGAAACTTACGGCACTAAAAAAGGGTTAATCTCACCCAGCCCCACAGCCGGAGTTCGCTTATTGCTATTGGTCACATGATCTTTGCCGGGCAGCGGTGCAGCTTCAGACGAATCTTCGGCCGCACTGGGTGTGTGGGGGGGGATGTTGTGGAGCCAGGCCGCACCGCCTGCACGGAGCAGGGATAGGGGGGGCCGCGGGTGGAACAGGGCCCATCAGCTCCAGGATGGCTGTGGCCCCGCCCAGCCCAGGCCAAGCAGGGCCTGGCCTGGCCCCACTGGGCCACATGGCCACCCCCCTCCAGTTACATGCCCCAAGGCCAGAAGCAAGAGAGAGCTTTCCCAGGCTTTGTTCATTCTTAAATGTGGATCACAGAGGTGTGTCAAGCTCCTTAAGTGGCTTAAAAAGTTGCCAGTATTCAAACTAGCCAGTTGATAGGTTCTGTTAGGTCATAGAGGAAGCTGTAAGCATCTCTTTTCAAGAGAATCACTTCCGTAGCTATGCTAACCCATGACACATGGAGCAAGGACTCTCTAAACCCTCAAAAGCCGCTGGTTGAATCCACTTAAGATCAAGCAGTAGCTTAGCCGTCAGGTCCTGAAAATCCATTTTTGACAGCCCAGGACCTGAGGACAGATCCTTCCTTTCCTCCCTGTTGGTGCTCTTTGGAGCCCAGCACGCTCCCTGAGACCAGGCATCCCCTGCCCATCTGCCCTGAGAGAATCAGTGGGTCCCTACCTCCCCATCCAGGGCTTTGGCACAGGAGGTTCAAGGTCAGACCCAGGCCCAATTCTCAGCTCCCCTCTGTCTGGACACAAAATCCACACTATTCCTCTCAAAGACTTGTTTTATTTGTGCAGCAGGACTCCAAAGGTTGACCAGGTCTGAAGCCTTTCTAGCTTCTGGTTCCTATGATGTATTTATTCATTGTAGGAAAACTGCTTTCTAGTTTAACCTTCCAGGAAAAAACATACCAAAATAAAGCCGGGAGTAAAGGCTTACTAAATAAAACTCTTAACCCTGTCACATTAATCTCCAGTAGTAGAAAGCATTATCAACTAGTGCTGGGGAAAGAGCTGACCTGAAACCTTCTTCCTCTCCTTGCTCAGACAGAGTCAGTCCAGGCAGTGCTCAAGCCCTCTCTTCTTTCCAGGCCACTTCAGAAACATTTGGCTGTGATTTAATAAAGACAGTTCTAAAAGAAACTTGTTCTACATCTTATTTTACATCTTACAAAGTACGGATCTTACAGCTCTCTTGGCTTGGCACACTTGGATCTACTCTGCTACAAGGTCAGAATGAACATTTGAAGGCATGGACCAGTCCCTCTGAGATCTCTTTGGGGCATCCCACACATCATTTTTAGTGTACAATGGACAGAACAAATTGACACCATGTAGACCGGTAGCACCTAGACAGAGGCAGCCCTGCAAAGCCAGCGCTGCTATCAGAACAGCATTCATAGTCCAGCAGAGAAGCATCTCCCATCTGCCACAAATGGATTCCTTTTCTATTCACCCTTCGATGAGCTCCAAGAATTAACAAAAAACATCTGATCTTCCACAGCTGTCTGGATTTTGGGGGAGGTGGTGAGGATCTGGGATCCACAGGGCAAGAGATACGCCTATGGGCTTCTGCGCAGTGTTAACAGCCCTCCTACCAAAAAGCGTGGGGCATTAAAATTCTGCAGTGAAAAAAAGCCCTTTTCTCTTATGTATTTGGAATGACAATCCAGCACAACTGACAGCTTTCTGGGTACCCATCTTACACCAGCCCTGGAGCATGGATGATTTGCCATGGTTTGGTAGTAATGTGACAAGCTTATCACCTACATGGTAGGAGAAGCAGTCCCTTTTAAAATCATTCCTAAAAAGCAGACACAGGTGAAAACCTAAGTATTAGTGGTGTTCCTAGCCTTATTAGGCTTACAGTCATTCCCAGTTTGTGTACAAGGCTAACTAGTCTAATAATTTTTATTGTCAAGCGTGAAAATGAAGTATTCAAGGCCTCCTTATTTAAGACTGAGAGTGTGAAATGGGGAAAGTGTTAAGAAAAACAAAACAAAACAAAACAAAAACAGAAAATTAAAGCTCTGTACAGCTTTTTTATATTATTATTTATTTTCAGTTGCTGAGAATTTTATAGACTCTCTTTCATCTTTGCTCTCTTCAAAGAGGAGTCTGTTTTTTGCTGCATTCTGAAGACATTCGTTCAGTCACAGTGAAGCAGTGGCTTGGTTCCCTGGGCAGAGAGCTGTCAACAAGCCCAACGAGCTGCCATGAAAACCAGGCCCACATCAAAACTTGCCACATGTCTCAGGAAGCTGTCTCAGGGAGAGCCATTTTCTGAGAAGAATGGTTCCTCCTTTCCCCATTACTTTTCATGGTCCATATTTTTATGGGAGCCCTTTTAGCACAGTATTTATTTCTGAGTCATACAAAACAGCTCCAAAGCTTGGGTATTGCCAAAAATGGGCTATTCATATTCATTCGTGCTCTTGTACTCATCTCTGCTCTCATAAAATGGAACATGTGTCTGATGAGCTTATTTACTTTCTAAATGTGTGGCAGGGAAAGATAGAGAGTGTGCAAGAGATAATGGTAGAAGCATTGGAATAACATCAATAAGGCATTTGCAAATAGAAACTTCACAGTTTGCCTGCTCTCTGCCAAACTCTGTGGAGTTTGGTTCTAATGGTGTAGATTTTATTGTTATGCCCTTTATAATACACGGGCATGTGCTTCCATTGGTTAATTCCCAAAATAATGATGCTGCTCAGTACAGTGATGACTCATTCCAAGATGCCACTTGACTGGTTGCTGCTCACTTCCACAGGGAAGAAAACTGTTTGGGTTGTCACCTGTGCTGTCACATAGAGCCTCTTGGGGGCCACGGTTTTCTGAGTACCCCCACCTGCAGCAGGTTGAGTCTGCTGTGACTCATCTTGTACACAAAACTCACAGTCAGCTCCCATACCACAGCTCTGATGGATAATGCAATACAGAAAATGCTCGGGGAGCAAATTTCTCCACTCCCTGGTGCACAGGTGACATAACAACACCTTGCAGCACAGGTACACTCTCCCAGTGACTGTGGGGAGTGCTCACAATGCTGGCCAGCAGCATCTCTTTCCACGTAAAAGAAAAAGGCATTATTCTCACTGTAGGATTTTGGTGCTCCCTAATAAGACCCCATACTAAAAAGGAAGATGCTCTCCACCCACCTGTCTTGTGCACATGAGGCAGTGGCTAATAGATCAGTCCTCTCTTTGGCAATAAGCAAACAATCTAGATAAGCCTATGTCTACCAAGTTACTACAAAAGAAAATGAGATTCCTGTCCTTTTTCCAAAAATATTGAACATAATTTCAGGTTTTGCAAGTGTGCTTCTTACCCACATTGCTGACATTGTATCCCCTGTGCCACAGACATTCTTATATTTATGCTAAAAGTATGATGGAATTAAAGAGAAGGATTCTAAAATAGCCTTAGGGAATAATTTTGTAAATATATATTCAGTGCTATGAGTCCACTTCAACAGTAAAAAATAAAAAATAAAAAAAAAGAAAAGAGAAAAAAAAACTCTCAGCTCTTCAGAAGTATTTTTATGAACCTCAGGGATGAGTCATCTCTGGCAGAGGAGATTTAACAGGATGCAAAGAAGGGCTGATTCCACACCAAAGCAGGGTGGAAATCAGCACTCCTTCAGTTTGATGGCTAATTTTTAAGCTAGAACTTCCCTTACCACCACAAAGAGCCCCCAGCTCCTCATACATGACTGACAGTCAGTCTTCTCTGTCTCCACATTGTGCAGGGACAACCTTGTCCATAACCTGGGCTGAGGGTATGAAATAACAGGGACAAGAAGTCTCTGCTACCTTGAGAAAGATCCAGGTCCCTCCCCAGAAAAATGCATCTTCACCAGTAAACACCCTCACCTTTCTTCACCAGGCACAGGCATAAAGGATCAAACAGAGGCCCCTCTAATCTCCTAAGTACCTTTCAATTTTACTTGCTACCAGGGCACTAAGATTCCCCTCTCTCTCTGTGGTAGATTAAATGAGCTGAAAGTTACAGTTTCAGGGGTGGAGGTCAGTTCCTGATATATCTAGACAGAAGCCTCTAATCACTTGAGGTTTTGTCCAAGTGAGAGCTGTGAACATGCTGCATTTCTAATATCTACTTATTAACATGATAACTAATCTAATGGATGCCTTCAGATGCTTGAAAGCTGAAGGCAGAAGCAAGCGTGCATATGCATCAGGACAGCTTCTACATTTTTAAGCCAATTTGCTACTTGCCTAGAATTAAAAAGAGGATGACAAGTTCAGATCTGCAAAGAGTTTAATGGGAGCTAACAAGCTCTAACTATGGCTGACAGGGCAGAGATGGATGATGTCTTCCCTACTGCAAATAAGATTTTATTTTGTGTTCTTAAATCTTTTGAGTCTAAATTTTAAATACGGTATTAGTCTCTGCCATTTTGATGTTTGCGTACAGGTTCCTGTAAGAGAGTTGCAAAAATCCATTCTGGATCATTTTTTAATCAACAGGTTAAGGAAAGACAAAGTGCTCCCAGCTATTCTTTCAATGTATCTAGCATTTGTAACAGCAGAAAGTACATTCTAGAAAAAGCCCGGGTTTTGGTGTGGACTCAACAAAATTTTCCAACATCTCACTCAAAACAAATTGGTAAGAGGAGTTTGCTGAATGAAGATTAGAACAGTCTCACCTATTTTTGTGGAAGGACCTTTTCCAAATGCGAGTCAGGAAAAGCTTTTCCATTGTTCTCAGCACTGAATGGCAGTCATCCACTTGGCTTCCCAAAAGTCCTGGCCCAGAGTCGACACTGGACTGTTACCTGCATGACACACTCAATTCAGCTGGAAGGGAAGAGCAAAGATCCTTCCTAACACCAATAACACACACACGCACACTTAAACAAACATGTGGGTTTAGTTACTAACTCCACACCTGGAGTGAGAAGGAGGGTCCTCAAGTTCCTAAGTCTTCTCAGTTTTAGATCAAATTGGTACTTCTGGGGTGGAAGTAGTGTCTCTCCTGCCCCAAGCACAGCTGTACAGTGCCATATGAATAAACAACAGAGCAAGGCAAGAGATCAGAGAAATATAACAGTGCTCTGGCACCTCAAGTTTGGATTACTTACAAACTGCATCAATTCCTGGCAAGGCTGACCTAACTTGTGATCCTGAGAGCTCAATAAATTGAATTCCACAGAGTTCACCATGTATTGGTTTTTTGATGAAAACTTTAAAAAACACTGTTGTTTGGTTTTTTTCCTCTCCACAGCAGTATAGTTCTAACAGTGTTGCATAAGCGTCGTGACTTCTCTTTCTGCTTTGAGACAAGTTTCTTTCCATGCTATGCACTGAGTTTTCCTCGGGTTCCTCTGTCCACCCCAGAGGATGCTGTGTTTCCATGATGTATTATTAAAGTGTGTATGTTGTTTTTGAGCTACTGTGGTATCCTTCAGTAGGGAGACACAATCTAAATGTAAAATAGCATTACTGTGATAAATAAGGAGAATTCAAAGCTCTGGCATCTTTACTGCATGTATGAGATGTGCTTGGATGCTAAAGCTATCATCCTTTTGTAGTTTCTTCACTGAGATCTGTAAGTACAGCAACAAAGTCTAGACTTCTAAATGACTAATGCTTGCAACTGCACTGCAGACCTGAGAAGTTGCCTCTATAGCCACCTGAAAATTACTGACTGGTTCATAGCAAACAGGATGGAATGGTGAGCAGAAAGGCCTGAAGTGGAAAACGATCCTGCCCCATCATTTGACAGGAAGCTTATGAGGTGTTTTGTTGGTTCATAGCAGCACAAAAAATGTGAGAACTGGGAGAGACAGAGACACAAAACCTAGAATGCTTCACTGGCATTAGCCAGGCGTCTCACATATGGAGTGACGGGTATAATTCTCTCTCTGAGAGAGTTCTGTGGGGACTATGTATGAGAGCCACAAAAAGTGAGGTGGCAATGACCCCACTCTACAGCACTCTTTTGACTTAATAGGAACAGCTGGTCAGTGAAGTATTTGCTAGAAATTTAACAAGGCTCAAACAGTGAGAAATGTCTGCCAATAAATCAAAAGGGAGAACCAAGCTAAATGAGGTTTAATTTAAATTCATACCTAGGGCTGACAGATGAGAGCTTCATGGCTCTTCTGCATTGCATTAGCACATGCAGGTCTGTGCCTGCAGCAGCAGCAGCAGCTCATGGAAGATGTTTCTGGATGGCAGCCTGGGGTCTGGGTTAAGTGTGTGGCAATCGTGCGAAAGAGCGCATTGAACCAACAGGGATTGTGGGGAGATGAAACAAGGAAGTCCTTTCTCCCTAATGGCACATTTTCCAAGCCATTTGAACACAATGAAAGCCACCTTGATCACAAATGTTTTGGGCTCTGCTGTGCCCCATTGTTGACACCAGCTTGATTCCACTGTTCCCTGGCAAAGCAAGCTGCCGTATCAGAAAAGACTGTGGCCATAGGAGGAATGTTCCCCCAAATGGCAGCTGGGGATAGCAAGGGGAGGGAAGTGAACTAAAATTTCTGTTCCCTTGTCTGAAGAAGCCCTCACAACCTAGAATGAAAGGCCAGCTCTCTCCGAATCCTCAGGATATGGTGGGTGTGGGCAGAAGCCTCCAGGAGGTCACCTCAAAGTGACCAAGGCCATCACAGGCACAGGGGGTTCATGAATCCCTCCTGCTTCCCTGGGCAGTGTTCAGTTTGGCAGCAAGGGCTGGATTTCAGCTTGAGACACTCTCAAGCAGACTGGGTGCCTTTGATCTCCTGGGAGATCAGGAGAGTCATGCCAAGGCAAACATGGGTGTTTGCTGATTGTGCCTGCACATCACCCTGCTCTACCATGAGCAAAGCTGACTTATTTTCAGGAAAACGCTCAGTTGCACTTAATGCGACTTTGGTGAAAAACTTCGTGGCTGCTCATGGGCAACTTTGGTATTTGCAACAGTGGCAATTCCACTGCAGACTTTGTGCCATAGCTGAGCCTGTTTGGCACCCATGCCTGGTGGCTTGTCTGAAGGAGGCTGGCACCTGATTTCCAGCTGTGCTGAGCCATGTCACACAGGTTTCTATGCCCTGGGGGAAACTGAATCTGCTGCTGAAGCAGCATTCACTTTGCCAGGAAGTCTTGTGGTGCCATCAGTGAAAAGAATCACTTTTCAGGATGTTGGGGTAATGCAAGTAGCCAGTCAAAACTGCATGAACAAGAATAGCAAGTGGGATGTTGCCGCCTCACAGATGTGAGAGCACAGCCAGGTGCCAAGGTGGCTGCCTGTGTGTCTCCATGACGCAGGATCCTGGAGCCACTGCAGGGCCAGGCATCCCTAAGGTCCTCTCCCTACCCTCCCGGGCCTCTGCCCACGTCTGGAAAGCACTGCAGAGGCACTGTGCCTCAAAACATGATTCATGCTGCCCAAGGGGGCTTGCTTTGAGTGTCACAGAGCTGCTGGATTGTTTGCTCACAGTTCATGATCCAGGATGAGGGGCTGGTTGTCCCCTCATCTGGGATGTGGCATAACTGGAGAGGCAAAGGAGAGAGTGAAGGTGGGAATGGCTGAAGGATGAGCTGCAAGGTGAATTTCTCTGGGCTGGGCTGTCACTGAATTCTGCATGGCTACTCTTTGCTTGAGTTGGGGAATCAGTTTGGCTGCTTTTTTTTAATTCTCCCAAGTGAAATTAGAGATATCCAAAGCATGACATATCACAAAGTGTACTAGGGGGTATTTCTGGTCTGTAAACAAATCTAAATAAATGCATCTGTATGCAAAGAATTGTGATCATTTCCTCTTATACTCACCAATGCTCTGACTGCAACAAACTTCAACAAACCTATTTTTAGTAGTTTTCCAGAAGTTTCAAACAAAAGATACTGAAAATAGTGCACAAAATACAAAAAAATACAGATCTATTGGTATATTGACATTCTATTTAGCTTTTCATATCCAAACTTCCATGCACACACACACACACATGCACACATAAAATGGATTAGATTAGTTCTGAAGCTTTCAAAACAGCAGCTAAACTTTTTAAAAGCCAGAGGCAGCCATATTCCCTTCAGAAAAGATCTGGTAGGAAAATATCAAAAGCAGAATGTGCAGGCTTTTAAAGAAATGTGTAGGCGCAAAACGAGCTTATTTCTGTTTTAATCCAAATTGAATCATATGTCTTATGTCAAAGCTATAAAAAACAAGGAAGGTAAAAGAGGTAATTCATGTAGTACAAACTTTTAAAAAATTTTGTATTACATTATTTCCTTCTCTTTACACAAAAGAATAAAAAAAAAAGGTATCAATTCCTAGCAAGAATATTTCACCTCCTTCTTACCATTAAGAAGAAACTAAGGAAACACATCCTCTTCTGGTATAGTCTGTTACAGCTCCTCAGGAATCAAAGGAAGTAGGACAGTTTCCAACAATGGAGGACATGATCCTCAGATCTTTAGTAAGTGAAAAAGCATCCTGTCTGGAACTATTTGGGAGAGGAAGCTTATCCAGAGATAGCTAATAAAATACTTTCAGTGCTCTGTAAAGGAGATCAGTTTATCCTGAGTAAAGGCCACTGCCATTGACTTCCTGTTGGGAGAACTGCGCTGTCCCCTGGCACTTTTCCCAAGCCCCAGCAGAGCAGTGTGTGGGTCAGATGAGCTGTCCAGCTGGCAGAGCTGCCATCTGTCCCCTTGGACACGTCTGCCATTACGTAATGGCCCAGATATGGCCAACTGACCAGGAGGCCCTGGAGAAGGAGGGCTCCCAGATGGCAGTCTGCTGCCACCGTGGATACCGAGTACACTGCTCCCTCCTCAGGTCTGGGGAGCTTGGGGAAGGACAGCATCCAGAATGGGACTGCATGAAGTCCTTAGGTACCAGGAGCCTGCTTCTTCTCTCCATTTTTTCACAGGATCCTCAGATCCTGCTGGAGCAAGGGCTCTGCAACAGACTCAGATCTGAAAAATTACAGTGAGCCAGGTGGTTCTGGAAAGTACAACACACTCTGCATGCACATCCTGTCTGCATGGGCTCAACATGCCCAGCTAGGACAGTCAGACACCACACAAATGAGCATGAGACTGGGCTAGGACACAAGCAGGATAAAAACCTAAAGATCTCCTGGCAAGCTGAAAAGTTTCTAGTAGCCTTGGAGCCATATTCAGCTAAATTACCTTAGGCACTGATGGAACAAAAGGATGATGTCTGGTCCAGAGAGTATGTAGAGTGTGCAAATTAGGATCCTGTAGGACAGGTGCCTCTCACTGATATTACAGACAGCTTCAAAGCACCCAAGAGGCTGAAGACTCCAGCAGGGAGCCACATCCATCCAAATAATATGGACTCCCAGCACGCCCTGCTGCCTGCTCAGTACTTTCCTTGGTACATGAAGCAGGACCTGCCAGCTCTCCCTCCATTGCTGAAAATCAGGGTGTATCCACTCACTTCTCTGGACACACTGTGGTGCAAGGTGATGCCGTTTCAGTCCACCAATGTTTTTTACCTCCTTCCCTTCTCAGAGCAGACTGAGAGCTCTTCACAGCATGGCTTTTGTCAGTGAGTCCCAGGCCACAATGGGGGCTCCAGGACACAAGATCAGAAATTAATAAAATAATAAAGAAACAGTAACAGTTCTTGCAACTACCTCCTCCAGCTTCTTGCCTTCTCATCCCCCTCACTCTTGGGTTCTGCGACAATAACAGCAGCAGCAGAACTTCTGTGAACAGAATAATACTGCAAAATTCAGGTTATCTCTGGAAAATCTTCCCAGAACAGCCTGAAGTGGCCACATGATTTTGGAGAAAGTGGGAGGATGTCACTTTCACTCAAAGGCCAAGACTAATTGCTGAGCTGGATCCATTAATCCTGTCTAAGCTGCACAGGTCTCCAAATCGCCTGCCTCTTCTGGGAACATTGAAATATTAGCAAACTAATACAAAAACTATCATCACCCCAAGCCATGTTCATCCACTGCTAAGAAACTCTTCCATGCCTTCGCACAAATTATGTTGGCCTCCTAAACTACCAAAGTAGCCTTTATTAAAGAGATTTAATCAGGTTCAGAACAAACAAAAGATAATTTGGAAGACCAGAAAACTGTATAAAATCCCTACCATAAAGAGAAAGACATTTCTGAGCTGCTATGTATTTATTTTCTGCATGTGGAATCAGTCAATCATTTTGAATGCTTGATAAAATCAAGGACAATTAAACTAAATTGAGCTTTAATTTCAGACTGTGACATATGTCTACGGCTAAGTATTTCTTTCTGCAATGTCTGGAATTACTAACCAGCAGCACAAGCTAAGTTCAAACACCAGTCAAGGTGGGAAAAGTTCTTCACTCATCAAGAAGCAGACAATAACAGTGTTGGAATACTTTGCATTACTCTCAGAACAGAAGAGTTGAAACAAGGTCTGTATTCCAGTCTGGTATTAATAGGATGAGAATAATGTTTCAGAAGTTGTGGAAGGACAGGACAAAGTCAAGCAGCAATGACCCAGCTAATGAGGTATCCCACCTTTCTGTGCAAGAGGATAAATGAGCCCCATTGAGGGCTGAGCCCTCAGTATTCATGAACAGCACAGTACCTGTGCTCCCAGCTTCCTGCACGCTCAACATCACATTTCTGAGCTGCACCACTGAAGATCTGTACAGAAATGATCCTTTATTGGCAAAGGCACAAGTGCAACAATTGTTTTTAATCCCAGTCTCAAATCCAACTTTCATATCTTATAAAACCAAAACCATTTTTCTCTTCTTCTAATGTCTATTGTATCTGCCTGTTACAGGGTCTGGCTCTTCTTCTCTGAGCAACTGGTGCTTCCCTGTGAACCGACCGGACAATTGGTCCTCCTGACAAAGTTTGCTTGTGCAGAAGACTTTATTGCCATCCCACATCAGTTCTGATCTTGACTCCTGCTCCTGCATCTTTGATGGCAGATTTGGGCTGGTTGTTAGCCTGCCATGAAGTGCTGTGCCTGAGCGATTTTGATCGTGTTCTTTCCTCCCAAATCCTCAGATGACCTAGGAGAAGAACAAAGCTTTTCCAGGCTGAGCAGATGGCTTGCAAGGGGATATTTGTTCAGCAAGGGCAGGCTGTGTTAATGACTTTTCCAAAGTTCCACTGTCCCATTGCCAACAATGTCATTTCCAGAAAGTGAACCCTGTGACAAGACAGCAAGAAAAGATGATTTTAACAACACAGCACTGTCCTCGGCCTATGTGAAAAAGTTGTAAAAACTTTTTGGCCGCACAAGCAGTGACCCAGATGAGTTTTCTGTAGGTTCTGGATGGCTGAAGTCCTACAGAGGGGAGCTGAAGGGAGATGACTTGTACTTTCTGGAAAAGTCAAGTCAGTTGAGACCAAAGAGACTAACTGAATCATTCAATCAGAGACCACATGGAGTCAGAAAAGGGGTTTGATTCCATCGAAAACTTTTCCTAATCACAGGAAGCTACACAGTAGGATATTACACAGACTAGGGAGAAAAATTACTATCGAACTCCTTATGAAGTTGCTCATTTGTGAAAAATCCATCCAGTTCAGTCCCTAAGGCACAATGCCTGGCCTCTCAGCAAGTCACTGTTCAAATCCTCCCTGTCCAGTGACAGCTTTATTACAGCAGAGGAGATGTTAGATGTCTTACTAGAGGTTGGCAGAGCAGCATACACAAGGAACTGTGGGTCTTACCATTTCCCCCTCAGCCCTAATGAACACTCATGTCTAGAACAATAAAATCTCCTCAGTGATGACTTTGAGAGAAAAATCATCTATGAAGCTGATTAAGATACAGCTCGGGTACAGTAAAACCTTCTAATGTCTATTTCCATCTACCTTTGAAATGCAGACTGCTACAGAGAGGCAACCAAATGTCCTAGTTTAACCTCTTACGTGGTTATCAAATCAAAAACAAGAACAGTGAGAAATTCAGCAAATCAAAGGCCTTGCAAAGGGGTTCAGGGACTTCAAAACAGCCTCTTCTCACATGCAACACTTGCGTGGGAGAACAGGGGGAGGAATCGGTGTGTTCAGATCTCCAGTCAGTTTAGGACTTACTCCTATAACTTTCTGACATCTTCTTCTATTATAACAAAACTTAATCCACTTCACAGGAGTGGCTTATTAGCAGTTCTGTTTGCAGCACAGAGTGCCAAGCAAAAAACCTTCTGCAATAACTAAAGTTATCAACTCAAACAAAACCTCTCGACAGCAGGACTCTTTTTTTTCCTATTATTTATTTCTTGGAAAGATATAGAAATTCTATTTGAATGATTAGTTGCCCAAATACATCAGAGAACAGCATATAAATTAGATTCACTTGCAAAATGGAGGCAGAGCCAGACCCATGGAATATGTCAAAAGGGAACTTAACTATGCTCTGTTTTTAATGAGTGGCAAACCCATGCCACTGAAATCTATGACCAAGGTATCACAGAAATTTGTGACTCAGTTAAGTTGTAACAAATATTTAATTCCGCAGTATGCACAGACATGGCTGAGAAATTATCCAAAGATTTCCTCAAGAAACATCAAAGCAGTTAACTTCAATCACATTTTTGCTGGGGCTGATATTCTCTTTCATTTTCAGAAAGTTCAGGGAATTAACAATGGTCTTGGCAAACATTTATTCTGACAAGTTAGTATGCAGTCCTTTCAGCTATAATGAGTATACTTATTCCCTGGATCTCAGTTTACACATCATTCTATCTACCCAGCAGCATTCTGGAGCAGAGCCATGTGTGTTGAGGAAGTTACAGCAATAGAAAATGCTACCCCCATATCCAGTCACATGGATGTAATGAAGCTGAATTCCTCTTTATCCAGAGGAATAAAGAAGGAACCAAGAAAAGCTAGACCAGCTCAACTGAATGTCCATGAGGTCCCTCGGATTCTGTCTGGGTACCACACCTTGAACTTAATTGATTGATCTTCCCTTCGACAGGACCCATCATGGTCTCCTTGGTTGTGACAGTCTTCCCTCCTTCAGGACACTGAAGCCCTAGTCCAAAACATGGCAACAGAAGGTCTTGCTTTCACATCAGAGTGTTTTGATTTTGATGGTTTGCTACGTCTGGAGCAATTGATTTTTCCTCCCTACTGAGCAAAACAGAAACAGGCACACTTTGTGAGCCACCAGAAGCTTTGAGTTCCCATTTAGAGAAAGTCAGATGTGGCAATGACTTAGGCATCACAGACATGAAGGAATGAGACTGGATTGATTTCTATTTGGGAAATTACACTGTTTTAAATATAAGGCTGAGATTGGAGATATTTTTAGCAAAATCATCTTCTAATTAGTCCAGGCTTTATGCATTTGTGGGTTCTTCAGTCCTTGTGTCCTTGGGAAAATGCGGAAAAAGATTTTGGGTTGTCATGGAGGGTAATTTTGTACTCAGTCACAGGACCATGGCTCAGCAGAGAGAAGCTGTAGGTTTTGCCATGGAAATGGCATTCCAAATAGCAACTCCTCTGACTTTTTGTCTCCATTGGCAAAACAGGACAAGAACCATCTTGCAGGAGCATAATCCAATGTCAGTGAATACCTTTGTGACCCCAGGACGGGGGGTACTCCAGAAACACAGAATGTTGTTTTAAGCATTATTGCCAATGAATGTATTTGTGACGCCAATTAAAAAACTCTGAAAGACCAGCTGCTTGTAGAACTTTGAGGTGCAATGGACATTCACAATGGGCTTGTATAGATGCTATCTTCCAGATTTAATCTGTATGTGCTGTAAGTGCACGAGACACTGCACGACAGCCATTCACTCATGTTAGATAGTAATTGTGGCATTCTGGATGATGATTTGTTGACTAGTTAATGGCTGTCACTGAACATATTGTATGTACATTAGCTGTCCTGTTTTAATGAGAAACAGAACACTTTAATGTTCCTCTTCTGACATTTTTTCATTTTTAATATGCAATTAAAAAATGACAAATGCAGCCCTCAGAAGAGGTTGGACTAGACAATCTCCAGAGGTCTCTTCCAGTCTCAGCTATTCTGTGACTCTGTGAAAATATCTTGGAGTCTTTGAACGGCAATAGGGGGAATATCATCACCTGTGTGTGAACAGATAGTTGAGACACCAACATGGCTGGTAGCACAAGCAAGACTGTAGTGAGTTGCTTTTATCTCACACTGCAGCAGAAATGCCTAAACCTCATTACAAAATGCGAATGCGAGAGCTCACTGAGTGCCATTTCAGACGGGTGCTTGTCTCATGTAATTTGTTCATATTTCTCCTGAAAAGCAGGTATCAAAAGCCATTACCTGGCTACATTTCAGCTGGTCCCACCTTTCTGCACCTTGCTCAACACCAGCACAATGAGTGTGTCTGTAAAGGACTGAAAGAAAATTCCACATTGCCATCAAAAAGAGAACAAGGCTGGGCCTTGGGCATGTGTATCCCTAGGGAAGAGTACATATACTTTGCTGCCTGACCTTAGACTAGTGTGCCTTGTCACTGTGATGGTGGTGCCACAAGCTGGGGTCTGCTTCTGTTAGTCTAGGCTTGGTGTTCCATTTGGCATGGTTGATGCTGACACCCTGCTCCATAAAAGAAAAAACAATATCCCCCTCTGCCCCGTGGTTTCATGAGGACCACATCTGCCTGAAAGTTACTTGGTTGTTGCTTACCCAGACTTTTGCTGTGCTGTAACTTTATGGCAGCATGATCATCTGTGTTTCATGGAGTTTGCTCTGAATAAGTCTGAACAAAACCTTCCATTATATCTGCTTAACAAAATTGCTGGTTTGTGATTCAAAATGGCTCGGCTGGCACTCCATGGCCTAGCGCAATATAAGCAATCTTGTGTTGTATGTCACCTTTAGCCAGGGTCGTGGCACTGATGCTCGCTCACTTGAATGTCAGAACGAATCCTGCCACTAAAGTACCTGCAGCTGGGCACGAGGGAGGTGACGTGACAGGTCTGATACCATTTCTTTTAGCGAACAACAGGCACTCTTTGGATGTGAATTGAGTTCTACTGTCACTTACAATCTGTCCAGGAACTTGAAAATGAGAGTCTTAGCACTTCCAGTCTCTGGGCTGAAGTAATTTGCACAGAGTATTGCAAGTTATTTTCAAGGCTCATCTAACAAAGCTGAAAAAATACAGTTTATGAAAAGTGCAGAGAAGATTTCCTGAATTCTCCCTGTAGACTGTTGTACTGAAGAGCACGTCGTGTTTGTGGATAATCTTGACATTGCATTGCCATTGCTGATCACCATTTACCCCACAGACTACCTGGCCAGCATCTAGTAAGTGAAGAATCCTCACATGCTTTTTGTAGCACAACAAATCTGGACTTGATAATTTGAGAGATCCTTTAAAAAACTTTAATCATTTTATAATTCTAAGGCACATAGCAAGAGGTGACAACCCCTTCAGCTGTCAGTCCATTTGCTTTAGCACAGTGGAGAGGGGATAAAGGACTAGAACCAGTTCACTCGGGAAATGAAGCCCTGCTGCTGTGAGGGGGGAGGAACCCATAGTAAGAAAACACTTCTGGAGAAAAGAGCATAATTGTGAGACATTTTGTAGCTGTAATGCCTCACAGATAGATTTACATTTGCATATTACACACTAACCAGTCCCTTGTGCATCATTTAAACTCTCTTCATACAGGCAGTGCTCTGTCAGTTTTCATAACCCAGCTGCCTGTACAGGAATTGTTCTGTTTTTCCTCCTGAAGCTGTATGTGAAAGCAGAAACAGTCTGTGCTCACAACTGGCTTTGTGGAATGGGTATTTTTGCCAAATCTCCACAAACTCAGAAAATATTTTGCCGATGGATTGAATAGGAACTGCTACATAATGCAGTAAATTTTGAATTTCATATTCAGTGAGAGTTGATCTTTTTTCCTCCTTGAAGCTATCATTAGCAGATGTTGCAGACTTTTGGTATCTCCTGCACAGTCCTCCACAGAGACACAGGTACATAGGCTCAACTCTTTTCTTCATCAATAGGGTGAGGAGTCCCAGTGTCACAGGCTGCTCTTCTCATTCCATTTCTGCAAGCCTCATGATCACTCCCTGTTCCTACACAGCTCTGGGTCAGCATGACCAAATCTTAATGACTGTGTCTCTAATTTTCTGTGAAGCATCAAGAAGCCTCAGTGGCACAGACAGACTTCAAAAGGACAACAGTTATTACATTCGAATCCACAAGGCCTTAGCACTTGCACAGCCACTCTGTGTCAAGGGCTTTGTGGCTCCTGTAAATTGAAGACAAAAGAGTTGCAGGAGTTAGTAACTACAAAGCTGTAGCTAAAAGTGACCCCTTTTTGCTTCAGACCTGTGTGCCAGCATATTTGCTACTGATGGACTGTTGGCCCATTTCCACCAGTCAGGATGACCCAGCCAGGCACTTCATCTCTCACTGGAGGTAAACAGCCTCCCCTGTTCCCCTGGGACCAACTTGCCTTCCCTGCTGATAAAGTGGTGCCCTTGAGGGAAAGGGAGAAGGGTATTTGGCCACCTCATCAGACCAAAGCACCTCCTTCAGACACCAGTGCCTTCCTCCTGTAAAGCCTCAAGCCTCAGTTTGGAGGACTGAAGAACATTACCAAGTTGTGCGGTCCAAAGCTGTACAGTCGGGAAACACACACAAGCCTGTCAGTATCCAAATGTCTTAGTGCACCTCTGTGGGGCAACACTCTTGTTGGAAAGAGCCAATTTGTACTTTTACTGCTACTAATGCTGGAGGAGATTGGGCTGGAAAGGAGGGTGCAACATCAGCCTTTTCCCTAACACAGTCACACTGCTCTCACTGTGCCTCGGGGCTGCACCAGGCACCTCGTTCCACAAGGAGGGAGAGTCCAGCACCACTTCTAATGGGTGCACCAGGCTCAGCAACAGGAAATCACCATCCTCATTTAGCTACATGCACTTTTGAAAAATGACTTCGCCATGACAGCAGAACCAAAGGAGGTTGTGTTTTTCTGCTTGACGTTTGTAAGAGGAAGTGAAAGGCCAGCTGCTGGTTACACTGGCTGGCACAGGCTCCTCTTAGTTTCAGGGATAAAACACAAGGCTTTGATGAAAACAGCAAATCGTAAAACGTGCAAAGCCAACCATGACTGCTTCAAACTGCAGCATTTGCCTGCTGTAGATTATTTTTGCAGAACACCAGCAGGTCACTGACTCACACGGATAAGTATTACCTGGCAGCAGAATTATCATCGATTTCATGAGATTGATTTCTCAGCCAAAGAGTAACATACTAAATCTTTTCTGTTAAAAGAACAAACTATCATGGCAGGAGAAAGTAAATTATTCTGGAAGCCCACAGTTTAAAGACCAGAAAACCTTTCAGAGACATTTTTCACTGCCTGATGGAGGAAGGAGACTTGTTTTGCTCCTTAGTGCTTTCCAAGCAGTTATTTTATGGGTCTCAAACCTCCATGTTGTCAAACCAGAATTCTTCATTAGAAAGATCTTGCATACAATAGTCTACAAACTGAACCAAAGGAGATTATAAGTACTAAAATATACAATGAAACAGCACTGACTGCGAAGCAAACTGACAGGGGGAATTCAAACTAAGATTGTTTTTCTATTCTTATCTTACCTCATTATAAGTCAGAGTTTTTGTTTACCCTGGAGAGAGATATGTTTCTGGTTTTGCATGCCTGCTGTGCCACTCTGAATGTGTCCCCTTGTTCCTGTAATGCCAGGCCTCTCAGCAGACTTACTCTTCTCTTGGTCCACTTGATCAGAAATACTGATCAGAAATAGCCAGGTTTGTGGCCCATTTGTGAGGCTTCTTAATCTGCAGTTCACCAGAACAGTATTTGGCAAAGACAGCTGCCTGGTATTTATTCTTTTACCTCTCCAGTCCTGGAGTCTGATCAGTCCTTCAGCTTAAATTAATACATGCACAAGTAAAATGTGTGTATTTCTACTGGCAGGATATGAGGTAAGAGGAAACTGGAGCATGTAATGCCCTAGCCCCACATGCCCCAACTCAGAGTCCAATTTGCCCTTTCCATGCAGCCAGGGTAGGCAGCAGGAAGGCCAAGCCCATACCTGGCTGCTGCAACAGTAAAATCTGTAATGAGGAGCTCTACTGACTCTGCACAGGGGTTTATATAGCACTGATTTACCTAAAAAGGGCTCAAAAGTGTCTCCACACCCCTGTGCTGTGATGCAGAGATGTGCCTCACATTCACACTACTCCAAGTGATCTGGGAGCATTCATATGCCCAAGGATATAATTGTACCCCAAGCTTTTGGAGTTCAGGAATAGCATAGCTGTCAGAAGAAAAATGTCTTACCTGTTACTCTGCTCTTTTAGGACCTCATCACACACACGCTGGCTCTTGGTCCTCCCTCACTGCTGCCAGCCCTCTCTCGAGGCAGTGCCCCGGAGTCTCCTGGCTCCAGGGTAGGTCCACACCCCTCACACCAGCCCTTGCTGCCTTCTCTTGTTCTGCTTCCCCCCCTCACCGACTCGTCCTGTGTAAAAAGCCTCTTTTCTCAGTGTCACTGATTTCTGCTCTGTTCTTATCTTTCCACTGGAGCTCCCTGTTCCCAGTGCCATCTCACTGTTATTCTACCTCTTCCCTTCCTCTTCTGTACATGAGATACCACCAGTCCTGGCTGCCTTTCACACCCTTTCCTCTACAAGACCAAACTTGCAGCATCTCTGTGATGTCCTCTGTATTGTTGCCTGGTCTACCACTGTAGTGCACTGATTTTCTGGCCACAGAAACACTCAGCATCCCCTCCTGCACCCACAGCACAGTCTGTGGAAATCTGTACTCTTCTTCCAAGCTTTATCTGTTGAATCATCTTACTTCTTTGAATGGAATTTTTTGCCATTTGGATTAAAGTTTCCCATCCATTGATGATCAAATTAGTTCAGAATCTCTTTGAAATATGTTTTAATAACAAAATACTGTTCCTCCAGTGTTACCTACCTGGCATTTATATAGATCTATTTAATATTATAATATTATCGTCTCCCCACATTAGAGGAAGTTCAGAGTAGAAGAGTTAATAAAAACTTAGTTTGCTCAAAGTATCATAGATGAATGCTCCTGAACCCAATTTGTGTGCTTTCTGCTTTCCACCATCCTGAGGGTGGAGGAAGGAGAGAGATAAACAGTATTTCTGATGAAATAAATTCCTATAATGGGAGTCAATTTGACTATAATTTGATTAAAAAATGTCTATTATTTTTACATCCAGTGCTAAGAGAAGTGGAAATGGTTTGCACTTAAATTTTACTTTAGGTTTCTTTGTAACACCAAAAGAAAGCATTATTATTGTTCCCTCATCAAGTTCACTGTCTTCTGTATTTTCACACTTCTGGATGCATGAACATCACTGAAAGGTTCATGTTCATGTGCTTCCCCCCAGTGCTGACTATGGATTGAAATAAACCAGATTAAAATGAGCCCCAGCTGAGGGAAGACTGTTTTGTAAATGTCTCAATCAACCTCCAACCTAAGCCCTACAGATCTCTGCAGAAGCTCAGCAGACTCTCACCAGGGAAGCAGAAAGAGCGCTAACCTATACTCCCACTGCAAACATTAACTAATTTATCCAGATGTCAGTGCAAAGAGTATGTCTTACCTTTGTTTGTACATGAAATAGGGAGATGGGGTCATGAGGGACGGAAGGGGAAAAGGGCTCCTTGCTCATACAATGAATACTGTCACAGCTGGTAGATGCTGCTTTGATTTCCCTATGCAAGCGTGACTGACAGAGACAGTACTGCCCTACCCACCGATCCTCAAGGCTAGGATCATACAGGGATGAGCATACAGGCTTGGAGTGGAGCACTGCTCTCAAAGAACATGAGTGGGGGGTCAGTCACAGGGCACAGGTTTCTCTGTCTCACATCTGATGGTGGGACAACTGGAAAAGCAGGTAGGTAGGTGTAACGGAGGAACACAAGTTTGGGGAACTATGCCGGAAGCACAGAGCATAGAAACTTGACACTGAAAATAGAGGGGTACAGGTGAAATCTAACCCCTGCAGGGGTTAGATTGGGAGCTGCAGCAGCCCCCAGGCAAGGTGAGAGCAAACCTCGTGCTGTAGCACAGGAAGACAGAAGCGGTCTGGCTATTTAAGGCATTTCAGCCAAATGTTACTCCCATTCAAGTTAGCAGGGCTGCTTGGATTCAGCAGCAGCTGTGTGGGGCTTGGCTGCTGGCTGGGGTTAAACTATGACAGAGGACTAAAAGAAAGCAATATAATCTATTGAAAATAAATACCTCTTGAACAACTAATTGGATATTTTTAATGACCTTATAAATTTAACTGACACTGCAAGAGCTTCAATGCTATGAAATAAAAATACTTAACACTTTGCTCACAAAATCCTAATAACACAGGGGAGTAACATAAAATGTGACACATCATACTGATTGAGAAAGAATTGAGAGGAAGCATTGAAGACACAAAAATCTGCAGGAGAGATGCAAGAGGAACAAGCCTGACTTCAGTTCCCTTTCTCTCTCTGCTGAGTATAGATGAATCCTACGAAATTAACTTGCTGTGCCATCACCTTTGAGAATACTCTGAGGTCGTAAGAGACAATTATGCCCCACACATTATGCAAATATAAAGTCACATCTCTTAGGCACAGTGAGGAGCTGCCATGCAGAGGAACAGAGATCCTGAAGGACTGCTCCTGAAGGACTGCTCCAGTGAACAACCAAGCTGACACAAACTACACAGTGTGATGTGCTGGCCCAGGCACATCAGTCCCTTTCCTTAATGCATACCGAGCAGAGGACTGAGCAGGGGATAGAGAAGTTACCAAACCTCTCCTGGTGTGCTCAAATGCCAGATCTGGTTTGGCATTCACACTGAAACACTGCAAAGTCAGAAATGGTTGAGAGAAGCACCACAAGAATTGTATATGTAACAAGAACATAACAGCAGTGGAGGCAGGATTTTAATTAGTGGAAATGATAAAAATCAAGATAGGCTTTCTAGTTCCTGAAAAATGCCACCTAGACAGCTGCAACTTGAAAAAGGAAACTGCCTTATTACAATAAAAGTCCAGGAGCACATCCAAGTAGGTGGGCTACCAGCTGTAGGTCATGCTGAACGATAAATCATCAGGGAAGACTCCTGCAGACCTCTTGCACAATTTCTCATGCAGCTGCACTTAACACTGAATGGATAAGCTACGTAACATTAGCCTGTCAGAAAATATGTACTTCAGGCACCAACTGGTTTCCTTCTGGTTCTATCTGCAGCAAGATCAAATTGCACTTAAAAAGGGCACAATGGATCATGGTCATCACTGGGCTGGGGGGCCCCTACCTCAGAGAAAAGCCACTGACCTCTGAAAAATGTGGATCATTTTCTTGGAGGACTGAACAGCAATAACACTGAGGTACCCCTGTACTTTGCACTGGTACCACAGTACCACTGGAAAGCACAGGCATCAAAAGTAAACACACCTTTAGGGAAAGTATTTTAAACCATTGACTTTATTAAAATACTTAATACATGGTTTTTAGAGGAATGTACTTACATTTTCTGGAAACTCCACTGAACCCAAATTTTAATTATATATTTAACAAATGACAAAACAGTGGATGAATTCATGCTGTACACCATAGAATAGACAAGTTAGGGTATTGTTTTTCATCATCACCATCATTATTTTCCTGGCACAAACTCTTCTTTGCTTTTTAGCTTCAATCTCTTGAATATCTAGAAGCAGAGAAGGAGGTTTGCATTTCTCATGGCATTAAACCCATCTGGTCCAGGTGGAAGTCCATTTGTTTTCACCATCTTCATTCAAACCTTCCCCAGGAGCCTCCTCTTCCAGAAAAGCAAAGGTGACTGATGTCTCTGAAAAGCTACAGGTCACAGTGCAAGACAAGTTTGACAGCCAAATGTGAACATGGAGCTCTGTACCTTCTCAGAATCACTACTCTTCCAAAAATAACCATTTCAAACTGAGAGTGGGAAAAAAAGACACTGTCAAAATACAAGGGCCAAAACACATTCATGGATTTAGTGGAATGCACATGGAAGACAGCTTGCAGTGCTGCAGCTCTGAAGTAAAAGGTAAACCAGAAGCCAGGTCTTGTTGAAATACAAAATGCAAGAGCTGGGAAGGAGAAAGACAGAAATAACCACCTGGACACATTCTTAAAAAAATGAAATGTCCTAACCTCACAGAGAAGGCTATAATCATCATACACACTGCAATTGCCATGAACCATGGAGATCAGTGACAAAGTGTATGTTATGACAATCTCACTGACAAGTATAATCTGGGGGAAATTATTCATACCGAGCAAAGAAATAATTAACTGTGTTTCAATGCAAGATGCACAGAGGATGCATAGGTTTTCACATCAAATTAATAAGGCTCTTTTTAAGAGATCATTTTGCAACCTTGCATAGGTGATATTATATCTTTTCAATAGATAATGTGCAGAAACTATGTACAGTTGAAAGAAAGAACTTTGATGAAAGCATTTTTTCCCCTCAAGTTTTACCATAGTATAAAAAGTAACTTATATAACTCCTTCAGTTCTCTAAAACACATATGGAATATCCCAGAAAGAGAAACCAGGAACACTATCTAAATGATGCCGTGTGCATTTATACAACAGGTTGAAACAACTAGAGAAGCCACCACAAAGCAAAGTCATAAAGTTTTCATATAGAAAAAAAATGCAGGAGTAAATTTTGCTTACAAACATGAAAAGTCATTTAAAGAGAAATGCATTTTAGTTATAACAAATTAATGACCTTCACTAATCAGTCTGCTGAATGGATGGATGACTCACACACTAAGTAAACGATAGAAAGAGCCAATTCAATCCCTGCTTGATAAATGGACAGTAAACTTTAAAATCTGCATTTGGTTTCCAATTAATCCCAGCTCAGAACAACTCCTCCATTAGACAGCCAGACGGCAGCTTCTCAAAACTCATATTATGAACATCTGCCAGTCCGCGCAACAAAAGCCATTAGGGCATTCATGTGCTCCTTCATTTGGTAAGAAAGAAAGTCAGCCAGAGGATGAGCACAGTGCCACAGGACAGCCAACCCTACTTTTGAAAATGAGCGTCCTGTTCCCTGGGACACTCATCCACCACCCCAAAATGATTTATTTTTGCCCTGCAATTATGTAAATCAGGAGACTTTCTGTCTGATGTGGCTCTATTCCACTGAAACAACCTTCTCCTTTACACAGGAGTTGCCTGGCATTTATTTTGCCATTTTGTGCCTGGATGCAAGACTTCATTATTAGCACTGCTTATTACTCTTGCCTATCACAGTGATGTTTACTTTTTAGTAGTATTTACAATGGTATCACTGTGGAGAACTAAGCCCTGTACTAGAAACAGTCTCTTTAACAGAGACCTTAATACTAAGGATTTGGTACATTTCTGATCTACAGATAAAAAGGCAAAGCTACTATCAGCCCACTATACATTTGGCATTAGGTTCAAACATGGGGAAAAAGCAAACACCCAGCACATTCCCTTGTTTCAAAGGGATGCTATTTACAAGAAGAATTTGCTTTTTTAATATTTCAACAACAAAAACCCAGCTAATTTCAAAATTAGAGTAATCTAAGGCGGCTTAGTTTTTAATCAACAGAAAACACAAACAACATTGCTGTTTGCTGTTAAACACAAGTCTCAGAAGTGCAGGGAAGCTATGATCAGTTTTACTATGGGTGACAAATCACAGCCAGTTTAATAACAACAGTAAAAAAAAAACACTTCTGCTTTTTTAAACACAGCTTCTAAAAAGTACAGCATCCCAATATTTCCTCAGTTCCAGATTGCTGACATTATAAATTAAAGGTGAAAAGAGATCCGTATATAAACAAGGCAGCTTTCCACTGACTTCATTTTACTTGGTTCTTGTCTAAACCTTTGGAAATTTAATCTTCAAATACCATAAGGTAAGGTTGAATTTATCAGTTACAAAACAATGTCCATTTGTATGTGGAATTCGGAAAAATGAAACAAAACAAAAACCAAACTCAAAAAACACACACAAGTATTTACAGCAATTCAGATCTCTATCTTCCCAGCCTTCACACTTGCGTGTCACCTTCTGCAGAACTGTACACACACGATCCACTGAGACCAAGGCCCTATGTTATGGTACGAGGCCTTTTGGGCGGGGGGGGTGGCATGAGTTCAGTGTCAGGATCGAGGTGGTGCTTCCGCGTCTGTCCTTGGGAAGCTGCTGCACATCTGTCAATGAACTCAAACAGCATCTCCTTCGTCACTGGATTCTGGATGCTGTTGCAGACAGCTGGGAACAAAGAATACATTCTCATGTAACTAAACTGACTTGTTGTAGTCGGCACTTCAATAACTTCACTTCCTCTTGGCAAAATGACAACATATTCTGGCTCAAGCTTTCACCCTTAAATACCCACTTTGACAAGGTGGTTGTGTCTGGAGTCACGAATCTCTGCTCTGCCCCCCAGAGAGCAAAGCAATGCTGTGGGCCTCTACTCTCATGAGAGTCTCTTTCTAAACAAACAAAAGGTGTGTGTGGGTGTGTGTGTATGTGTGTGTGTGTAAGGCTTCCTGGGGCAACTGTAAAACCACCAAAAGCTGACATCCTATTGAGGTAAGAAACAGCAATGAAGGCCTTGTGAGACATGGCTTTGAAACACACATCAAATACGAGTAGCTGGAAACAAGACTGGCTTCTAATATTGAAAACCTCTGAATTATGGTAACTTATTTTTTTCACCACTAAGTACTATAAATACCCTAAACCTGCAATGCACAGTCCTTTTTTTTAAAGCCATATACCTTCATGGGGCAGAAGGACTTGACACCAAGCAAATGGCGTGTCTGGAACACCAGACCATATGATGGAGGAGCAGCCATGGTGCTGTGTGGTGGCCAAAGCACACATGTACGGGCACCCTTGGGGTGCTTAACACAACTCCCCAGACCACAGTTTGTAAGTCATGGCCCATGGGATTTCATGGAACAAATAAATAGGCTTACTTCACTTCAAACAAATTAAGTATTTTTTAATACTTTCCTGTGTAACTTTGTATTCCCCTAATTAATCCTCCTGAGAGACTTGGATAAGAGGAGGAAAAAAGGGGCATGAAATTAAGTGGGAATCCTACAACTATCTTGGAAGAAAGCACAAAATGATTAGAGGGTAATTGACAGCATGTAAGGGCTGGCCACAGTCAGGATGCAATTTCCATGCAAAACAATCTACTGACCCCCTAGAGTACTAAACAATGTTAGGACTCCTTAAAATGTATTTGCAATGTAGCATTGTTATGAATAACAATGATTCTCAAAAACATTCCTTTCTTTCCTGCAGAATTCCAGAACCAAAGGATTACTTTACAATTAATAAAGCACCTTTCCAGCCTTATTTTTAGTTATCTCACTATTTTTGGTGAAAAGGTGCTTTAAGAGTTGCACAATATTTGACTTTTGCAGTTGGGAAGCATTATGATTACCAGTAATTTAGGAACAGAATTTGAGTCACAAGGCCACTGGCGTAACTCAGTATCAAATTTTTAGGGCTGACTTAGCTTAATCACTCAAAAAGACCTTCTGCTTTCAATTTGAAAGGTAACAAAGTCCAAAAGCAAGATGCAGCCAGGTGTTTATTTTGTTGCTATTTCAACCATGGGGAAAAATAAATAGCATTTTTCATCAAGAGAAAGCTAATAGAAGAGAGAGGATCTAGAGAAAGAAGTCTCAAATGATAAAGTACAGCTTTTGGAGATGTTGAAAAATGGTCAAAAATGAAAACTCAAAGCCAAAAGAAAACTTTCTGTCCTGAAAATTCCTATAGAAAATTTGCAATATATCTTTAAAATTCTTCCTGTAGCATTTGATTTTAATTTTAAATTTTAGGAAGTTCACTATGTTTTGGGAGAAAAAAGGTCAGGAATAAGAAAACTGCTCTACAAATAGAGAAAATGAGAAGAGGAAAAGGACAAATACATATGCTCTTAAGAACGAAGGAAAGAAGAATATGCTACTTATCAAAAAAAGGAGAAAACTCCAAGGAAAACTAACTATTGAAACACTAAGGTGAACCAGAGAAGAGAAATTTAGGTCATGGTCACAAAGATGTCGTTGTACTCGTATGACTTTTGTGGTCCATTCCTCTTTCCTGACAGGACTGCTCAGCAAGTATTTCAGCTACATTCTGTGCTGGTTCCCTAAGGTGCCAACAGATTTGTTATCTCCTGGAAAAATGACCACACTGTGTTTATTTAAGATAATCTACTCACTGCTCAGGCAGAAATACAAATAGATGAGTTTAGAGAAAATCCTACATCAGCTGTGCATGCCCTAGTATTAGCATGGTCTTAAATATGATTAAACTTCATTTTGGCACTTAACAAAAGTCAGTATCAATATGTTTATTGCTATTCAGCCTTGCACACACTTCTACTTGAACTCTTACACTACGTCTGAAAGTAAATATCACCATTTAATTTACAATATTTGGCAAAATATTTTTTGGTAGAGGAACATGAAAATCTCCCAACTCTGCACGGCTATACCCCCACCTTTCAATTGTTTCCCACTTCACTGTTTGTGTAACTATTGTTGAAACCTAAGATGACATTTTTCTCCTATTAATTTTCTAGCCCGTCTGCCAAATCATGGTTTTGGCATTTTTAATGGATTTTTTGTTCAACCAATTCCACTCATAATGTGCCAGTTTGCATTACAACCAAGCAAGCCAACACAACACTGGGCACTGATGTCAGCTGAAGCGATGCTATTGTAATAAAAACTTTCTTGGCTCTGACTTGAAAAGGCATGCCCTGCCATTTAAAGTCATCTTTGCACAAGTGTTTGCAGTTCTACAAAGACTTAGGCACTTGCTTCGGCATTACCTGTTAAATTTTGCGTCAGAGTATTGGTTTGACTGACTTCATCAAATAATCCTGCAGCCAGAGGATTTGTGCTGTCTAAAAACTAGTAATGACATAAGCATTTGCAAGATGAGGCATTACTACAATAAGTTAGGGAAGTCAGGACTCAGACTAGAAATGAGAACACAGAGTGCCTTTCCTCCCTAAAAGAGAACAGAGGTAGAACATTAAAATTTTAGCCTGAGAAACTTTTAAAGCAAATTGTTCTACTCACCCATGGCAGTGCTGTAGGCATTTGGAAAGCTTTTGTCTATCCTCTGTCTCATGAAGACCCAGCTGTTGTTCTCAAACTTGCACTCTATAATTTTGTTGTCATACTGTTTGAGTTCTTTTGTCACCTGTATTAAAAAAAAAAAATTGTTTAGGATAAACAGGTTGTAATTCACAATTTTTTCTTTCTTTTAGGCATAAATAATAGAAGATCAAAAGCTGCCCTGCATTTTTCAGCAACATGCCTCCATCCTACACAGAAAAATTGCACATAATACATCTCCATTTTACATACCGTCAGCTACTCAACATTTAAAAAATACTTTTCAAATTTGCTGTCAATATTCAGCAATTATATTATACTAAAACATCAGCATTGCTAACAGAGGGGGGAAAAAAGTCACTTCTGGCCCAAATGCAAATAGGTTTCCATGGGAATAAACTGCTTCCAGTTTAAGTGCTATTGCCAGCCTAAGTGCATGAAATGTGTTATCCATGTTTCATCAACCTACTTTGTTGAAGGTCTCAAAGCAAAATATCAGATTTCAGTACTGGAAAAAGTGTACAAAAAATCATTCCACTCTTTACATGACTGAGGTTTTTTCTTCTTTTTTTTTTTCTTCATTTGTCTTTAAAAATTAGGATTGTAACTTCAAAATAATGTGGGCTTTCAAATGGCATATATTCTAAATTTCCTTCAGGCCTCTCTTCATTGATTCATAGATTTGTCAGCAGCCAATATCCTGAGCTATTTGTCTTTCTATTTGGCAACGCTGTGTGGCTTGGAAATGTAGTTTATATGCATTGGACTTCGTAGTTGTTTTGGCTACTTCATCCTATGCATCCTAATCTATAATACAATGCAAAATTTGCAAGTAACCATGGTAACCTGAGAACCCTATCTAACACTTTAACAATTTTACCCAGATACTTCACTTTGTTCCAAAGGCCCTCTTCAGCAGTATAAAGCTGTATTTAACTGCTAGCTGCATTTAGTTGCTATAGTTTACCAATAAAAAGCTGTACAAGGTAATGTAACACTTTAGACTCAGGATCTTATCCATAAGCGCTCTCATAAAAAGGAGGTGGTTATTGCAATTCATTAGCATAATTTCTCACCTCTGTTGTCTACTTGCTCTTGAGCAGTGACACGGGAATTTACTACTGTCAGAGAGATGCGGATTTGAAAAAGGCCATAGCTGTCCTCCAGAAAGCTTAATAGCACATACAGTGGAAAAACCCATGAACCCCTTTTCCCTTAATTCCCAGGTAAAGACAATTAATTAAGGAAATGGTCCTGAGCATGGATCAAGTCCTCCTATACTGCGTGGTACAGGATTTGATAAGCAGAATCCTAACATTCTTGGTATTTACCCTGAATACTTGTGTTCACTCCTGGACAGGGAGCCTTGGGATTTTACCTGTCAAGTGAACATGGAACTAAAAGAAAATTTTATTAAACTCGCTTACAATTGCATCCTGTCCTGCTGCAGGACTGACAGAGTTTGAGTCGGGTTTTTGTGTCACATACTATTCTTTATCCATTCCAGCACCTGCAAAGAGTTTTTTTCCTCAAATCATTTACTCCTTAAGTGAAGTTTGTGTCTTCTGTTGATAATCAGATTGCTCAGATCAGCAATTTCTTCCTTTGCAGAATGCCCTGCACAGCAGTGCACTTCTTCCATCCACACTGAAAAGCTACATACAGTCCAGAGGTTTGACTGACTCATGTTTATGGATTTTATATTATGTTTCATTAGGTGTGTGCAGGAAAACACAACATCCTTTTCCAACCTACTATGGATACATAAACCCAGGAAGAAACTCCTGGCTGTGCAGTGCCTTATGAGGAAGGTATATTATTTTGAAAACAGCTGCCTAGTGGAAGTGGGGGCAGCAGGGGGTATGGCCACATGTCTGATTTTATGCCAAAGCAGGGAAATGTTAGAAAGATCACCTGACAGAGAAAGAAATGTATAAAATTGCAGGCAATGACTTCAACTAACCACCCACTCATAAGATTTTCTCATGGCTTATCACTCTTCTAGTGTTCAGATGCTCAGAATAGCAATAAATTGGATGGCAGCTTTATCTGACTGTGGCAATTAAGCAATATTATTAACTATCGAGAGACTTGCTTGGCCATTCATTAGCAATCTGGAAGATGGATCTTTCCCCCAAAATATGAACACCTGCCAAAGCACTGACTTAAATGAATTTTCCAATTAGAAAACTGGTGATCACAGCCTTTAACATTTGCAAGTTGTAGTAATTACTTTACAAAGGAAGAAATATAGCACCTACTCTTCCCTGGTACCTTGTTAAGAGACCTTAGTCTTACAAAGGTACTTATTCTAATATAAAAGAACCTTTTAGGAACTGCTGGGCATTTGATGAAAACTACAAGTACTCTGAGCAAAACACACAGTATTAAAAACACTCTTCCATTATTGCATTGTAGTAGACTTCTAAATGGGTATTTTTAATACAAAAGATTGAACAAGGCCATGGTGATTCTTGTATCTGTAATTCACACCTTACATCTACCTATAATGCACATGCTACTTCTGATGTTTCAGATTCGAAGTGGGACAGGGAAACCATCAAATGTAACTGTCAGGAAACTCCGTACCTCTAGGAATTAATTCTGAGCTCCTCAGCACAGTGCCTTCTCGATTCTCCCTTTGCAGTGTGGAGTTCATCCCTACTTCTCCCCTTTAAATATCACAGTCCATAGCAGTATTCAAATAATGCATCATCACTTCTCTTCCTGAGAGGTACTTCTGCTAGCTTCTAGTGCTTCACAGAAGATGAATTAGGAGTGATGGCAGTTCTCAGCCAAAATGCTTATCCTCAGTGCTGGTACAGTGCCAGTGCTTCTGCCACACTGTTGATAAAGCGCCTTGAACCAGCATTCAGCAATTTCAAGACGGAAACTCCCACCACACTAAGAACTCCATGGAGCCTGACTTAATTAAACATTTATTCCTTAGCCTATTTTTGGATAGCCAGTCAGAATTAGAATCCCAAAGGATCAAGCCTTGGACACAGGGCTGTCAGAGGTGGTGTGCATCAGAACAGTAGCACTGGTCTGGGCAACAACGGTGTCCTGGGCAAGGACAAACACCAACCTGTACACCTCTTCCTTTTCAAGAGGAAGGAAATTGTTCACCAGCAATACATTCAGTGTTCCTGCCCGTACTTGATCTAATTATCAGAAACCAGCCTACTCGCCCAACAGAAAGAATTTCCAAAAACACAGAGGAGCATCCTTTTGGAAGCTGATTCACTACATTACTGCTAGTCTGCAAGGTGTGATTGGAAAAAAATTGGCTTGAGCTGCATCCCCGTTTCAGCAATAGTTCATTATCAAATCAGACTGATGTAATACAAGACCATTGCTTAAGAATGTCAGATTTCATGATTATATCTTCCCCTCCCTGCTGAGAAAGTCTTCCCCCTGCTATCATCATCTGGGCCATTCATTGGGAAGAACTTCAGTGGGGTAAGCTTATTTCTTTTTCTAAGAATGAAGACAGTTAAGGCTTAGGAAATCTCTCATTTTCCAGGCTCTTTCTATCCCCTGTGCTCTGAAAGAATTAAAAATATATATAAAAAAAAGATCAAATACCTAACCCATTTCAAATTTTCTTGCCTGGCTGAAAAATGGAGTCATTTTGAGACGACTAACATGCAGCCACAGTTTATGTTAATTTAGAGTAAATTGTAAAAAAAAAACCCTAATATTTCTATCTGAAAAAGAGAAGAAATCATTTAAATCGAATGTAGTTAGCTCTAGTCCCATGAAGATGCCTTCACTATCTCTGCCAACTACCAGCTGCCAATGCTTTTCTGTGTCTCTCCATAGTGCACCTGACTGTCACAGTGATCCATCTTTCTACTCAAACATCAGTCTCATCACCCTTAACCCTGAAGGAGAATGAAATTCCTGGGTAAGCTCCTACTCTACATAAGAGGCAATAAAAATGCAAATTTAGATTTTAAGGTAGTTAAGTTAGTATTTCAGACAGCATATCTACAATGGACAAGCTTAAACTTTACAAATGCACCAACTTTCCCCATTTTCAAGTTCTTTAGAAAGAAAAAAGGAGATAAGCTTTTAGATAAATGGAGACTTGGCAGACAGAAGCCTTATGTTTCCATATGCGTGATTTTTTTCACAGCAATTGAAATTACTTCAGTTTAGTAAATAACCCCCTTTAAAGAAAGTGATGTCTGTAAGCAAAAGCTTAAAACATTCAATTTCAAATTCTTTCTCTCTTTAAATGCCTTCTTGCTGCACTTTCCCCTCTATTACCAAACATTTATAAATAGAAAAACATTCTTCAATCCACCTATTTCTATTCTTATTCCACATCCCTAGTCATCAGCCAACTTTTAAGGTCCCAGAAGAAAAGATTGTAATAGTAGATGCAGAAAATATTAACTTCCATGAGAAAAAAAATGAGCAGTTAAAATCTTAAAAAATTAAAAACATCTTTATTTCCAAATACAGAATTAAAAAATAAAAGGAACCATAACACAGAGGCAAGATGGATTCTAAATGCAATGGGTTTCTATTTTCTTTTAAGAAGAATCTGCCTTTTCACAGCTAGCAAGTGCAATGAAGGCATTTCTTTTTGATAGGCTCAAGTACACAAACTGTTTGTTTTCTTTTTTTAAATGTAAATTCCGATGCCTGAAGGGGAGAAAAGTTTAGAGCTGCTACATAAGGCCCAGAAAGTGATTCTTCCTCTTACTGATATCATAACTACATTTTCTCCATTAGGATACATTCTCACAGCCAAAGCAAATAAACAAGCAAAAGAGGCACATCCCAAAATAAATGATCAGCTGTGTGGTCATGAAGGAGAAACCTTTTGGTTGCTTCCCAGTCTCCTACTGCAGGAGAACTGGAGTCCCACACCTCCCTTAGGAGGTCACCCTGCCAAAATAAACCACATTTTTTTAAGAACTGTCCAAAGCTATGGCATTTGCAAGCTCCTTTTCCTGAGGGTATTGGGATATATTCAGCCACAAATAACAGTCTAGGAAATAAAACTAGGTGTGGTCTATAGCAAAACACCACATCTCAGATTCCTATTTCTGCGTTAGTCTCCAATGCTGTGACTGCCCACAACTGCAAAGTACTATAGACTTTATTTCCAAACTTCTCCAGTGGTGTGGAATGTCCAAGACAACAGGGAGAATTAAGCTGCCCACTGGTACTATGACTCCACAGCAGTAGGGCAACATCTGAAGATCAGGGAGATGCAGTGACAACAGTCAGGGAACAAAAAGAAGAATTACATGGAATTTGAGGAAACAAAGGAATCAAGACTTCCTGAAGGAAGAGGATGAAGACAGAAAAAATAAAGAAGCAGAAGTAACAAAATAAAACAGCTTCTGAAGATATAAAGATAAGACAAACTCAAAGCAAGATCTTTTCAAAGACCAAATACTTAAAGGTGACAAATCCAAGGACGTTCATGTCAAACCAAGGCAAGTGAGAGGAAACGAGGTGTGAGAAACAGGGATCCAGGGAAACCACTCTTACACGTGATTGCTGGTGAGGTCATGAATAATACAAATTCTAATGATTTGAGTAAGAATGTCTGAGACAGTCAATAGCCATGCAGTTATTAGAGCCCTCAGCACTTATGGGGCACAGTCCAGCACCTAACGCAGATCCCGAGTTGTTCATTCAGTGCTTCTTCCTAATTCTAGGACCATTTGTTCAGATACTTTTAAAGAACTATTTTCCCCATTCACACAAAATATCTCATGATTTTCACAGTCAAACTTCTCAAAGGATAAAAAATTCAGAAGACAGTTATTAAATGCCTGTTCACATAAATTGAGTACACTGAACCATGTGAATACTGCGTGCTGGAAGAAGTTGATCAGTTAATCTGCTTTGCATTTTTCACTCAAGCCCAAACAGATTTTGTAATGCAGCTTAATATCTATTTCTGATCAAGAGATTATTTTATCAAACCATGGATTTCTTGCTAAACTAAACATACTGATTGTGTTTCCTTTTTAAGGAATACATTACCCAACAAATGGTTATCAGCTTGGGTAAACACAATACAGTTGCAATGGTTATTTAACATTAATAAAGCCTTCTAAGTGCAACTATGCTACTTCTCATGTACATAAGAAATGGAAATGTTCCAATTTTGAGATGTCATTCCTGAAAAGGAATATTAAGAAATATAAAATTTTAGCAGTTTTGTTCATGCCTAATTAAACCACAATGTTAACACCAGGCACTGCAGAATCACAGGAAAAGCAAAAAAGAAAAAATATGATTCCAAATTACAAGAATGAGGCTTTTTAAAATTGTGGATTTTTCTGTTTGTTTTTGACTTCCAGTGTCTAGCACTCTCAGTTCATGATTTAGTCTTCCTTGTTAACATATAATATTTTCACAAAGAATCTCTCATTCTTACATGTAGTAATTTAAAATATAGATACTGTTTTCTGATACATATAATGGGTTGGAGTCCTGGGGTTTTCCTGACAACTGACAGATGGAAACATCAGAAATAAAAAGCCTTCCTCTTATCAGCGATATTAAAAGTTTAATGACTTTCAGTGCCAGCTGGAAATAGGTTTCTTAATGTATCCTGGAAGGTCTCCTGTACACCTGACCTTGCCACACCATTTGAACTATCTGTAAGAAACCAAAGTTAGCTCCTGAGCTTCATTTTTGACTCTCAGAGGAACACACTGGTATCTATGGCAAAGAAGATAACTGGCAACTGCTTAGACCAAGATGTGGAAATATACGTATGTTTGCACCAATGTTTTGCTCAATGACCAATCTTCTAGACCTTTTTTTAATACTTTTATATTTCTCATTTTACTCAGTGGTAAAGCCATTTGCCGTGGCAAACCAATAAGCTCTTTAACACTTTTGGGCATTGTAACTCAGGCATCTACATTACTCAAAGAGCAGCTAACCTTTCTGCTAGACATTGCCATCTCCACCTAACTCCTGAGGGAACTCTAAAGCTTTAAAAAATCCTACTTTATTTTAATCATCTTTAAGAATGAGAAGCAGAGATTTGGGTGTCCATACACATCTCGAACAGTTAAATGAAACAAAGTAATAAGGATTGTCCTCCTAGATCAATTTTCCTTGCCTGGGTGCTCTAATCATCACAGGCGTCTGGATTAAAGAAAAAAATCTGTTCATCTCCTGCAAAAACTGAGAAACGGAAGAATTCTGTGCTGAGGATTTGTGAACTTGGCATAGCTCTGCTGTGATGAGTTCTTAAATAAAGTCTTACTGAAAAAGCAGCTCATATAATTCTGACCCTCAGCATCCTGATGAAAGAGCAAGAAACACTCGGGGGAACTGCAGAAACACCCAGGCAGTAAGAGAGCAGCAACAGAGCTCTCAAAGCAAGTTGTCAGTGTGACCTCACTGCAGAGAGGATGTGTGTTTGGTGCAAACAGAGCTTCCTTCACCTGCTCTACAGCTCATGAATTTGTAGGAAGAGGTAAAAACAATGCTTGTCTGCAAGCACCTGGGGTAACTGCAGAGGCCAAAGGTAGCCACCTTGGATTTGGCACATCATAAATAATTGTGCTACTACTACTACTACTAATAATAATAATCCTTGGAGTCTGTACTGAAACTTGAGAGTGTGTAAATTCCAAAGAAAAACAGGTAGATGCAAGCATAGCAGTAAAATGCCACAACAAACCGCAGAACTGTTCAGCAGATTATGCAAAAAAGAAATAAACAAAAATAAATCCTTTCAGGGAAGGACAGGGAATTCAAAGGACGTTTCTGAAGAAAAAGCCACCCCATCAGAAAGGTAAGCAACTGTACAGGGCTGGTGGGGGGAGAGAACAAGGACATACAGTGCAATCTGGCAAAAAAAGCTGAAATAATAATATAGAAATGATTCTGTGAGAAAATATTTCACAGCTTGATACATTTTGAGGACTACACCTCTACTTGCCATGAGCTAGCTTGTGAAAGCCAATCTTAACCCTTATTTGTGCTTTGTTCACTCAGACTGCTTTCGCAAAAGGGAGCCTGTCCCAAACAGGGAGCACTGCCTGAGACACAAAGATCCAGGAGAAAAGAGTTATACATTACTAGTAAAGAATATAGTTTGAAAACATCACTTAGCTCATTCATAAATTATTAATTTCTTAAGGCTTATTATTCTCAGTTTGCAAATGGGGAAGAAAGAGATAGTTTGTGGTCACACCACAGGGAAAGCATTTACCCCCCATTAGGTTCTCTAAACCCAATCTTAATTACCCCTCAGGTACTTACACTCATGCTACTAAGAAAGCTTGTGACACAGGGCAGCTGAGATCTCATTAATAATTTATCAGTACAAACCCAAACAAGTCTTCCAGAGACAAAGCAATGCTATCACTATTTTTTAATCACTTTGGCAACACTATTCCTACACCTCTAAATGAAAGAGAACGTAAATGATTGTGTCAGAATATGATGAGGAGTTTTTCTGACATTTGCTGCCTTTCACATGCTAGAATTCACCTTGAATAGGATGGATTTCCTGACAAATGTTTGTGCTTCTCACACACAGACTTTACAGTGTACTTTCTCATACGACTGTTTTCCATCTGTTCTCTGTACACAAGCTCTTGCTACTGTAGGAGTCTAAGTTAACCTTGTTTTACCTGTACTTCTTACACCATACAAGGGTGCTGTCACACCACTGGGAATGAGTTAGACTCCACAGGGCTGGGCTATCAGGAACTTACCAGCAGCCCTTCTATGGAAGGAAAAACTACTTTTACAAGTTCAGACGCTATCTGATGGCTATTCGTGTGGGATCCAGCTTTACAAGCTCTTATCCCTCTATGTGATATGCCTTTGAGCAGCTTCAGGAGATCAAGTAGCCCACACTAGTGTTATCAGGATTGGGCCCTAAATCTACTTCTAGTTATTACTTATCTGGCTTCTGAAATGTTCTTAGAAACTGTGCTTTTATACTCTTTCAGAAAGATGCCAAATCATATCAGAATACACCAAAAGAAATTTAAACTAGAATCCAAAGTATCAAGTAATTGCAAGTGAGTCTTTTAAACTCACTTTTACTCACAACACACAACTTTCAAACTACAGCCATGAAAAATCATATTCTTTTCTTCCATTTAGATCCCAAACAACCACTTTGATATACTTAAAGTTCTTTCCTCACAAATCAAAATTCACCACCGAGAACAACTGTGTCAACACTATAAGGAAATTTGTTCGCTGTGTTAAATTGAGCTTCAAAAGCATGAACTGAACATACATTTGTGATCACAAGTAGTGCCTCTTCTTATATCCATTCAAAGTGGTTACCTTATTACAGCTTATTATAAATGTACTGTCTAAAATGCAGCAGCATGACTGTTCCATTTCCAGGCCATAATTTTATGATAATCATATGTAATATATTCATATGTCTACTTCACTGCCTAACAAAGCCAAAATTGGTTTCTTAGCAGATCTGCTTCCCCCATGGTTCAAATTTCTTTGCCTCAGAACATTACTGAAAAACAACATTAAGAAAGATATAATCAAAATTTTACTTTGTATTTTGCACTATAGTAGGCAAGCAAAGGAATACATCATTGGAGGCTGAATTTGGCATACTGACTTTATCAAATACTGGTATCTAAGTGATATGTAAATTATTAAACATGCTATGCAAGCATTATTAGAAAAATGGGGGTAGGGAGCAAGATTATAAATTTATATATGTTTTCATCATCTAGAAATCCTATTAATACTTGAAAACATTGAGAATGTACAGAGAGAATGTGCAGATAAACTAAGACCAGAAATAAGCAAACTTGCTTTTAATCTCCTATATTTAACATGTTTTGGTTTTTGCCTAGAACGTATTTACGGAAAATAGTAACTTTTTTTTCTTCATAAATGTCAGAGGCAATTCCTAGTTACGTATAAATCTGACACTAGAACACAGAGAGGTTTACAGGACTTGTAGGAAATAGAAATTCTTTTGATCCCCATCTATTCCACTGGACTGAATGGTTTGTCATCAGCCAAGTCTCCTAAGAACCAAAGGGTTGAGCTAGAGAGGAGAGCTCAGTCTTGCTCACTGCAGCTGTATTACAGGTATTACAGGTATGTGTAATAGTTTTTTTAGAAGAATGTCAGATCTTGAAATCACAGAAGTCTCTTACAGCAGAATAACATCTTATTTTTAAATGACATTTTCAGGTTTTGTATTTGTATTATGTATTTGTGCTGGTTTTAGCTGGAGTAGAATTAATTTTCTTCACAGTGGCTGGTAGGGGGCTGTGTTTTGGATTTGTGCTGAACACAGGGTTGATGATATAGAGATGGTTTTGCTGTTTCTGAGCAGGGCTTACACAGAGCCAAGGCCTTTTCTGATTTTTGTGCTGCCACGCTGGGGAGGGGGCTGGGGGTGCTTGGGAGGAGACACAGCTGGGATAGGTGACCTCAACTGACCATAGGGACATTCCAGACCAAATGGGATCATGCTCAGCATATAAAGTGGGGAAAGAAGGAGGAAGGGGAAGATGTTTGGAGTGATGGTGTTTGTCTTCCCAAGTCACCATTCCACATGATGGGGCCCTGCTCTCCTGGAGATGGCTGAACACCCGCCTGCCCAGGGGAAGCACTGAATTCATTCATTGCTTTGCCTTGTGTGCGTGGCTTTTGCTTTCCCTATGGAACTGTCTATCTCAGCTCGTGAGTCTTCTACCTTTACCTGTCCACTTCTCTCCCAGGTTCTGCTGCTGGGGGAGAGAATGAGTGGCTGTATTGGGCTTGACTGTTGGATGGACTTAAACTATGACAATAAAAAAGCACAAACTTTTATTTTTGTAATACATGGCAAAAAAGGTCCAACTACAATGATTTTTAAAACCCTGCCATTTTGAGGGGGCATTCTTACATCTGATTGCTGAGGTTGGACTTCACAACCCTGCTGATTCAGCCTTCATTTTTGTAGATAATGAGTTTTAATAGGATGAGTTTTAGGTGACTGTTAGAACCATTTGAACGAGGAAGCTGGTAAATGCCTTGATGAAATACTGCAATAATATAAAACACAAAGCCAAGAGGAGCCAAAAACAATAACAACAACAATCATCTCAGCAGTGCTATGAGATCAAAAAAATAAAGCAAAGATGCGTTCGGAAAAAAAGCTGCAGAAGTCATGTTAGGGATTTTTCATCCTTCTAAGATTTCAATTAGAAAGAAAATAATCTTTTTTTCCCATTACTGATAATACACCACAACAAAAAGATTAATAGCTACTGACTTAAAGCAGACTTTCAAAAATTAGCTTTGATCAAAGGAAGTGCTGTAGTGCAAGTCAACTGCCATAACCCACTTCTCAACTGCCTTTATAGCACTGAGCTGGCATGAGCTCCCTCCCCTTTCTTGAATGGTTTCCTTTAAACTTCAAAGCCTAACTGGCTTTGAGGCTTAAGACACAGAAAGCTTTTTCCTTTTTCTTCAAAAGCAATTAAGACGTGAAGTATAATCTGACCTATAATCTAAAATCAAGCACACAGGTCTTGATCATTGTGGGGCTACAGAATGTAAGGGGCTTGACAAGAGAAGTTAATCGTGGCTCAGTAACTGCAAATGGTTTTACGGTGCCTGCCAGATGATGAGGTCAGTCTGCTGAAAGAAAGGTAACCAAGGGCTAATCTATCAATGGCACAAATTTGTCAATAAATGAGGCTATAGAGGGATTCTTACCGCTTTACCTTTCATTGCAAGCTCCTCCTTCCTTTCCATGCCTTGTTATTAATAAGTCTGCAGAGCTAGGAAGGCAGATTTCCCAGGACACCACAGTAATGGATGTGGGGTGGGGCAACACAGACTGCAGTAATCATGAGGCAGAGGAATGGACAATATTCATGGACTTGCAAGAGTCACAACTGGCTTCAGAAGATATAATGGATTTTGCGAGATGTGGTCTGAGAAACCTATAAACTTCTTGGTCTATTTGGGCAGACAAAGTGTTTCCAGACAAATGAATAAGGACTATATCTGAGTTTTTCTTTTACTATCAGCTAAAAGGGATTGCAACTTTGAATGGTGAGTGCTGCTAACAAGAAATAATTAATGGTTTTACAGCTGGTCTTGCCAAAGCCCTGAAAGATAGGAAATCTGGGAAAGCCCACTGTATATGAGCATACTTTTCATGGCTTTGTCCACACACTTTGTTATTATATGAGGGATCAATAACAAAGTAAGTGAGCAACAACATTTAGCCTTCATTCTTATTTCACAAAATTACTTCACCCACTTAGTCTGCAAAAGGTAAGGCAAGCAAAGCCAAGAAAAGTCTCTTGAGTTTTCTTAACATGTGACATCTCCAAGAAAACCCTTGTCATAAAGCTGTGCCCTGCAAAAACCTCTGCATGGGCCAATTCTTAAATTCCCCAGAATTCTGAGCCTAATTTGAGTGCTCTGCTCAAGTGCTACACTTGTGTTTGAGCTGCTGTCCTCCCCTACCTACCTAAGGCCCAGGACCAAAACAGCTTTGATTCCCTAACAAGTACAGCTAAAAACATTTGTTTTGCTTTTCACATGATGTAATAGCATTTCAAGTAATATCATAACCCCATTCTAGAGAGAGCCAGTGACACTAACAATTCCATCCAGGAAAAAAAAAATCCTTAAAGGCTCTTCCCTAGAAGAATATAGATAAGAAAAGGGAAAGAACAACGAGCTAACAGCAATGGCAACTCTGTAAATGTGTTGTCTAATAATCTCAAAGTGTATTCTTATACACCTGTAATGTGTATAAGTAACTTGTAATGTCAAACTCATTTCATTAGCATGCTTTAGATAAAACAGTTGTATGTACCTAATTCTGCAGTTGAGAAGTCCAAGGTAAAAGGGAGTTGATTTGTCAGGCAAGACTGCACACAGTGGGGAAATTCATGAACTGAAACAGAAAGCCATGGTTTGTAGTTTCCTGCTATAACTACTAGCACTAATTACTAATTAGTAATTAGCTAGTACAGATTTTTCCTTAAAGTTCTGAATGAAATATTAACAAGCTAGTAATTAAGTAATTCAGGGTCTGTTTGCTTTAGTGTTTGCATTAGCATTAACTGTAGTATTGTAAATCCAAAACCTGACTCACTGATTTATAAACATCCTTGTAAATTCATCAGAGACATCCTTTGCTTTCCTTCTATTGAAGTTAAATTATTCTGAAACCCCTTTCTATGCATTAATGGTATCCAAGGTGTAACAGGTGGAAAGGGAATGTAATGATGTAGTAAAAGGCAGTAATTGTACCTCACATTATTTTCTAAAAGAACAAAATATTCTTGTCTCTAATCCTGCTTTTGCATATTCTGTTTACATTGCTTCTGTTATAGACCAGCCCCTTCCCTACACCCCATAAAGGTTTAAAAGAAATGCTACAACACATAGTTCATCTGCTCCCGCAACGACCACCACGCATGGCTAACCATGACCCACTAATGAAATTAAGCAGAAGCTGGGTTGCACTTGTGTGTATCACTGTTAAATTACACCTGAGTAGGTTAATGTACGACACTAATGGGGCATTTTATTTCTTGTGTGGTGCAGCAGTAACACGCGGGCAATGGGCAGCTCCTCGGGGCAGTGAGGACCACAGTCAGAATTAACCACCTCTGCAAGACTGCCCCGAGCCCTGGGCTGGGTCAAGAGGTTCAAGAGCTCTGTTTGGCTAGAGCCTCACTCCTTCCCACTTAAAGCACTGTCAGGGTCCTGGCTGATCCAGTGAGAGTCCATGGATGAGTTCTGCACGGTTAAGTGAGACAACTGTCTTTCAGAAGACCCCAAGTCATTAATTCTGTTCTGAAACAATGCTGACTTAACTACTTCATGCATGAAAAACAGACAAAAATCCCTCATCATTGCTGGTACAGAATCCAGCACAGCATCTCATGAATCTACCACTGAGAACATGCTCAAATATTTTTTATTACAACACATTAAGCTAAAATCAATAGATTCATTTACTGAAATGGATTTAGTACTTCAGCTAACCAAGGGAAAGTAACACGTTTTAAAAAGAATGACATTTCATTATAGCATTCGGTTGTAAATTCACTGGCAGAAATTTTTCTGTACACCAATTAAACAGTAACTCACTGAAGTTAGTAACATAAAAACAAAAGTGCATATTTACAGTTCCCTTCCCAGTAAATGAAAACATCTACAGTTCTCAGCAATACAAAAAAACTCTGCACAATGGTTCTAACAATGCTGCCACATCTCTGATCTTTTTAAGTATTTCTAAACTATTTTTCCCACAGATATAACATGCTATTGTCTCTACAATCAACCTTTTTTTCATTTGGAGAGAAGCAGAAGTGGCATTTTGAAAACTTCGATCTGCTGAAATATAATAGCACCACTGAGTTCTGTTGTTCTTCACTTTTATTCTCACTTCATACTAGAAAGACAAAACTGCAGTGGTTTTACTATTGTCAAACAAAAAGTAAATAAATAATGGTTTTGTTGACTATTACATAACAAGATACTGCATCACTATTAGCCAATCAAGTTTTAATATCTATTTCTCTCTCAAATGTGAAACTTTACCAATACTATAATCATTCTGGAAAGCTGCCGAAGAAAGGTATATGTGACCCTTGCAATGAGAATTGTGAAAACAAATGTGATGAAATCATTTAAATATTTTACTGTAAATTATACAAATAGAGAAACAAATTAAGAATTCAAAAAGAAATAATCTTACCTGATTTACTGCCTATGTACAGCTTCATTTTCCCCTAGGATTACTGCTTTGTAGATATCAAATATTATATTTTTTTGAATTGTACAGGTGCTATTTATCATTTCCTTGGGTAGGAGATCAGCATCCTTCTACTTTTAATAGAATGAAATCTCATCTTTTTGCCTATAGGCCAGTCTTTCATGGGCATAATCTAGTTAAATTACATCTTCCTCCTCATTTGCTAACCTTCTCTAAGAGCCACCAACTTTCTCATCAGAGCTCTAACAGACCCTAAGCTTGCAGGACTTATCTGGTTTTGAAGACTTTTATTTTAGGATAGAAATAGTAGAAAAAATGGATATCTGAAAATCAATTACCAGTAACTGAAGTGATAATTAAGCTACAGGACTTGTCTGTGGGGAATACTATACTGGAAATGCTCACTTGCAGTTAAAACAGCAGTACAATAAGAATGTGGTTTTTACTCCTGCCTTTAATCTCATACTTAGAAAAGTCCAGAGAGAAAGGCAAGATGAGTATTTGCACCATTGTAGTACTTACTTAAAATTTGGGAGCTAGTTTCTGTATGCAATCCACAGAGAGAGACTGGCACCTCTAGAAAGCAATTTGAAAGATTCAGTGAGGCAACCATCAGCCATTTCTCTTAGAGGATCCCTGACTCACCCTTGGATTCAACTGTTTTCTACCACCTATACAAGGAGCCTGTGGGGTCTACAGTGGCTGAAATTAGATCATGTAACCTTCCTTATAGGTATTCTAATTAGACAGGATATTATCTACAACCCCTTTTCCTTTCAAAGCTGATATCCTGCATAATTATCTCATTTGATATTTCTTCTACTTTCTGTGTTATTGTTTGCAACCCTATTCTTCTTCATTTATCTAAATTTAATCTGCATTTGCCTTTTACTAGCCCTAAACCAGCACAGTACCTCTCAATACGATAATTTTTGCCATCAACTGTTTTTTCTCCAATCTTATCAGTATCTGACATTTAAAATATTTCTCATTCATGACATTCACTATTCATTTTATATATACTATAAAGAAAGGTCTCAGAAACAATTTCCTAGTCAAAGAATTTCCCTATTATACCATCTCTCACCCTTTGCAACTTCAACATCTTGATTTATTCATGAGTAATTTATTCTAAAGACATTATCATCTGCATTTCGCAAAGGTACTACAAGTTCAAGCTCATTTATCAAGTTCAACCTCATTTGTTCAGTTCAGATTCAAAATAATTCACCTATAAAAAGCTTAATAAATTTAGATACTCTCTGCCTATAAACTGTGTGCAGTAATAATTTGCTTTCTTTTCCCCCCTCATGCCTGATCTTGGCTGATGTTCTCATTCTTTAAAACAATAAACAACTAAGAAATGGTAAAAAAACCCGCCTAAATTAACATTTGTTGTCCCTTTCATTTAGAATTAATTTCTAATAGGGTCTGATTTTTATAATTTTACTTTGAATCTATTTTTTTATTTATTCTTTCTCTGACTGTTATCATGCCACTGCCTTTATTTCACTTGCCTCCACTACCAACAAAAGCCTCTAAAAGAGAAAGAAAAGATGAAGAATTTATTTCAAAAATCGTAACAGATTAATAAAGAACAATTATGATCATAAACGTGTCATGAAATGAGTATTTTCTGAAGGAAACAATAAAGATACACAAATTTAGGACACTACTTTCTCTGAGAAAACAATTATCTACAAGAAGTTTCCTAAATTGCCTAAAACTCCAAGAAACTTGAGCACACTACCATACTGTCTAAATATTATATTATAGTCAAAAGAAAATGCAAATGCAATCACATTTATGGAAACTAAGCGCGGGGATGTCTACATCAAAGAAAAAAACCAGTCCCTACTGCCACTCAGTCAAGCATAGGAGCTGGCCCCATAAACAGCTGTTGTCATCAAGGTATCCTCAATTATTCAGAACAAATTACACTCTCTATGTGCAGAGGCACATCCAAACCAGGTTTGACAATGCAGTTGTAACAGAAGAACAGCTGCAGCAACAAATTACCATGTTCAAGAGCTTAAAATCATCATGGACAAATCATTCTCTCTGCCAGATGATTTTTGTAAAACATAAGAAAGAAAAACAAAAGATGGTGCCAGCCCCAAATCACCCACGTATGGGCGGCAGAACACTCTCAAACACTGAAGCTTGTGAAAGCACAATGTGACAAAGAGGACAAGGACAATAGCAAAGCACCACTTGCACTACAGCATGAGAAATCTGGCCGTTTTACAATGACCTGATCAGTTATTCCACTGTGACAAGTATGAAGGCTCAACGCAAAGCAGATGAGAAATATCTGCAATATCTATGTTCATCTATTGCTTAAACAAACCTTTCATTTCCAAGATCTTTCTCAGCAATTTCTAGTTGGTAGTGAGCAATAACTTTATAGTTCAGAAACAGAGCTTAAGCCTTTTGTTTTGCCATCTTTTCAAAATGGAAAATAAACGGTCTATTAATGTGTTATTATAATGAGACATAATCTGCATGTTCTAATGCTCACATTTATCACAGTATGTCTCCATGGGCATAGGAAAGCTACCATAAGCACAATTTGCTTATCGCTTTGAAAATCCAGTTTTCTGTATGACTGTACCTCTCAGAATGGTATCTGTAGGGGGTCAACAGTAAATACTTGGAAAATTACCAGTAAGGTAAGAAAGCAAATGAATTCAAGAAGAAGAAGAAATGCTAAGACAAAAATAAAAAGAAAATAATGAAAACTAAAGTCTCATGGCATATACATTAGCTACTAGTGGTTTCAAATCTCATTATCTATCAAATGAAAGGAAACTGGAAACTCCAAATCAAACATCTGTAATGTGATAAAAAAACTGCTTTTTGGCTTAACCTTGTGGGTAGCATGACAAAAGTTCGCCAACCAAAAGAACTGAAGAAAAAAATACTAATGGTGTCAGAGATTAATTTTGGAGGCTTTTCCTAAGAGTCAGTGTTGCTGCTGGATCAGGGGCCACAGACAAGACCGTAGGGACAGGGAAGGTATGAATGTTAGATAGCACAACTGTGATTTCCCAGCATATATGCAAGTGTTGTTTCCTCAGGTATCCTGTGTTCTATGCTGTTACACACCCTCTTCCCTTATTAATACACAACAGTTACACCCCATTTCACACACTTACAAAGTCTCTTGGCTCGTTTATATCCAACCGCTACTCACAGGCTGCTCTTCTTTCAGCCTGTTACTCCTGAGCTTTGCTACTAATCTAGCCACTTCTGCCACTTCCAATTTCTTTTCTTCTTTGCTATATTTCTTTTAAAATTAGTTATATGACTCTGATCAATCTATAAACCTCTTGAGTTTAAGAGACATTCCTGAGAACACCAGCTTCTCTCAGCTTCAGTTAGACTCACAAATTTTTAGATTAACCCAGAGATGCTTTATTTTCAACATATACCGCATACTCCATTAAAAAATCCATACTGTGTCATTATGGGAAAACAGCTGCAGAATGACTTCAAAGTGAAACACCCATCTTTATTCTCCTAAATAATCATTTCAGTGAAGAAAACACAGCATGTTCTTTGAAAGAGGACCATAGGATCTCTGGAATATAATGCAATTCTACCTCTTCATGGAAAAAAGATGCATTTTTTCATATTTTTTGTACTATGAGAAAAACAGACACTTTCAAGGTAAACATTTAAGAAAAACCCCAAGTTACTAAGAATGGAAGTACTGACAGCCTTGTATAATGCAAGTTGTGGTCAAAGCCATCAGAAGAGATAAGAAGGAAAAACTGACAGGAATACTGTATGTTCATACAGACTGAAATTAAGCTCTATTCCATCAGTAACAGCAGAGGTTCAGAAACATCCAACTGTAAAATTTCCAAATAAACACAACAAATTTTTTATATCCTTATGAACTAGTTAAGTTTCACAGCGGTGACTGCTTACACTCCAAAATGTCACAGAACCTGAAAAATTCAGGTCAAAAGGGACACCCAGCCAACACCCAGTTCAGCCTCCTGCTCTAGGCTGGTTAACTTCAAAGATGAGGCAGGTTGCTCAGGGTCTCTTCCAGTTAAACTTTGAAAATCTCCACAGACAGAGTTTTTACAGTGTCCTCAGGAAACCTGCTGCTGTGCCAAACCAATCTCCATGAAAAACTTTTCTGACATCCAACTGGAATTTTCCTGCTTGTCCTTCCCCAGGCATCTCTGAGAAGTGTCTGGCTCTCTTTTTTTCTGCAATATCACTTTAGATGATGGAGGACTGCAATTAGTCCCCTCTCTACCCTTCTCTTCTAAACAAACCCAATTCCTTTAACCTCTCCACACAGGCCACATGCTCTTCCCTTTGCCATGACCTCCACAGGGGTCGCTCCAGAGGGGTGGCTTCTCCTGCCCCAGGGAGCCCAGAACTGAGCACAATTACCCCAGATGTCTCTCAGAAATGCTTGAGCAGAGAACAGGGACCTTCCTCGACCTGCTGGCAATGCCCTGGCTAAGACAACCCAAGGTGTGGTTGACCTTTCCCAGTGCCAGGGCACATGGCTGGCTCGGCTCAACTTATGGCCACTGGGACCTTCAGGTGCTGCTCTGCAGAGCTGCTGTGCAGCCACTCAAGACTCCAGCTCACTCTGCCCATGATGCACAACCCTGAATTTGCTCCTCCTGAACTTCTCGAGGTTCCTTTGTCAGGACTTGTTTTTCTAAGCTTTTTGAGAAATGAAGCATGATCATACTGATTTTGTATTGCTAAGAAGCATTTGTAAGCCCAGGAAAAGGAAGGCTTGAAAAAACTGCAATCTGTTCATTTTGACAATACTCATGAAAAGCACGAAGACTTTTTTTTTTCTCTGCACAGTTAACACAGAGGTAAATAGAAAACAACAAAAAACCCCAATAAGTTAAGATCTACAAACAATTAGCTATTATTTCATCCTTTCCAGAAGGCTTTGTTTACCCTATGCTTGCCAAAAACAAACTTGGATTGATTTAAAAAAAAAACTACTAGGAGCTGAAATAACAAAATCTGTCCCCCCCACACCCAAAAAATCCCAAAAACCCAACAAAAATCATAGTCCAAAACCAAGGACCAATTATTCTATCTTTTTGGCAACAACATGAGAAAACTGCAGAGGTAATATTTGTAATTCTGTGGACTTCAATGGAATACTGCATGCTTTACAGAGAACCATTGAGAACCATTTTTTAAACTGAATTCATAGCTATCATCATGACAAAAACCAAAATGGAGCCTGATCCATCAGAAGAGAGTCACTGTATAAATTATAGCTCATTAACATTTTGTTCTTAGGGGCAGCAATTGTGACAGCATACAGAATCACTGCTTCAGTTTTTGCAGTGCTAATGCAGATTTTGTAGTTATTCTCTTTCTGTTTACATCACCAGTTCTAAGGCTAGATTTTTTTTTAAGTATTTTATTTTTGCCCCTTAATATGTCTACAGAGAATAAATATGTCCACTCTATGCTGGTTTTTACTGTAATATAAATGAACATATATAATATATTACTATTTATTTCTATTATTGGTGACTAACATTCCCAGGCAGGACTAAGAGCTCTAATATTCCAGGGTCTGTAGAACCACACATGCAGTCAGGACCCCTTGCCCTTAAGAGTAGCAATTATGATAGAGAAAAGCTGCAACAAACAATGTCAAGATGTAGAGAAAGGTAACAAAGAAGTTAAGGGATAAAGAATTAAGCCATATGCTTTTTTTCTTTCCTAATTAATTCTAAAAGTAATGGTTCAAAATGCCTTTCTTTTCAAACTGAGCTAAATTTGATACCTTTAACAAACATATAATTTAGGAATGAGCAGTTGGTGATTTTTTGCTAGCACCTTACGTTTTCTAACTTGCAGTTTGTGCAATAAATTCTCCCTAGCACCTCCCCCACCTTCTTTACAAGATATCAACCGTGTGGGTAGGGCAGAAACTCCCAGAGATTCTGTTACTGCTCTCATGAATTCAGAATTCAGTTATTGAATATGTTCGGATTATTGTTTAGGACACAAAGAAAGGCACCTTGAGCTTGGGATAGACTTCGAGTCCTAGAGTGTCCTCCTGAAAACCCTCTCGCTGCTGAGAATTATTAACTTTATCTTTAACATTACAACGTGTCCTGCCAAAGGCAAACACAGTCTGTAACCCTATGCCAGATAACTTTTCATGTATCTCAGAGAATCCTGAAGATAAAAAATAAGATGCTGAATTTGGCTCAGTACTGTGGAATGACGTGGTATCAGTGCAGAAGAAAGGAATGAGTGGAAAAGGACAGGTGCAGGCTACAGAAGGCATTATCTCAGCATTGTATGACTTCCCATGAGAAGACTGTATATTGTCATCTTGAACCAATAAACACTAGGAAAAAAGCCTGAATTCCCAATACACTGAGAAATTTACTTTGAAAGATTATCTCTTAATCAGCCCTACTTTTTAAAGTTTTGGTGCTAAAACTGTTTCCATGTGTTGATTTCTGCATGACACACACATACAGGTGGTTACCACAAAAGAGAGAGTAACAAAAACAAAGAGAAGGACTTCCTTATGCAGTTTCTCAACAGCCCAATACTAGCAATTCCAGTGGTGCCCAGTACAGCTTCTACAAGTAGCAAAAGGATATGGACATCCTGCTCTAACATCCCACAAAACTATAAAACGCTAAGAGCCACCCACCAGTTCTCTTGGAAGACTGTTAACAATAAGTACATATAATTAATGTTGATTACTTTACCCTAAAGATGCAGTTTGAACTTCAGAAGAGGTAGATTATATAGCTTTATCCTCATTCTGTGTGTTTTAATTTAGAGCGACCATGTTTAATGAAATGTAGGGACTCAGATTACCTGGATTTATCTTCTTCTTTCACAATCATCAAATCATATAATTATCACATTCCTTCTCAACACGGTCAAGGTATTTGTTCCTAGTGGAAGTCAGATCCAGATCTGTAGCTCTCAAAGCATTCTGCACCTTTCAGAATGAAATTATTTTGGTCCACCATAACCCATTTACTATCCTATCATTACCTTCCTAAAAGGTAAAAAATCATCTTCTCCTGTTTTTATTCCCCTCACTGTGCAAGTTAACTCTGCTAATGAGAAGATGAAATGATCCTTCTCTGACACTATCTTGGTAAGCTAATCAAGAAGGTTACAACTATTTGTGTTTAATTTGACAGGTCCCTGTTCAACCCAGTGATGTCCCTTTCAGCTTGAAATTACTTGTCTTCAGTGTGAACAACCAGAACCACTTACAGATAAATCTGTATTTCTGTTTTCTCAGGAAAATCTCACTTCTAGGGCTGTACCATCTTCAAGCTGAAGACATGATTTCCCTATGTCATATTTTACACCTTTCACATCACAGAAAACACAGTAACAGCACAAGACAGTAAGAAGGGGAGATAGGCAACAAAACCAAAATTCAGGTTATGACTTGACCATGATAAATGAGAAATTCTTTTGCTCTACTGTTTGCTCCGGAAGTGAACACAAAAACCTCTGTGATAATGTATGAAAGTACAGTAAGCAAAGCACCAAATGATTAAGACACCAACATAGTCTTAGTGGCTGTCAAGAGGCCCAAAGGGAAAACTTTTAAACATTTTTTGCTAAAAGACTGTACAGACCACACTGCTACTGTGGAACTCTGGTTGGACAGAAAGTGACTGTGTGGTAAAAGTTGGACTAATTGTCCCCCTAAATTTGGGGTGGTCTGAAGAGCTGTACCCTAAACAAGGGTATCCCAAGCTTTGGGATCACTAATTGGTAACAGAAGTCATTATCACCCAGGGAAGAAAAACATGCTGGCTTCAGTTGAGAAATCAGCAGCTTATCCTACCTTAAAAAATAAGCTCTTAAGAGCAGCAGATCATAAATTCATTCCTGTTCCCTCTTCAGGAAAGGATTGTTTGGTAAATTGTGGCAAATCATTTCAGTAATCAACCACAGATGTTTGACATTGCTGAAGGAGTCATGAGTGATGTCTGACCTGGCTCCCAGACATCAGTTCAGCCTGTGTGTTTGGACAAAGGTAAGGGAGCTATGTTCATGAGGTCTCAGCTCTTGGGAACATTACAGTAAATTCTCTGGGGTGCTGAGAAGTTGCTTGCAGATCTTAGAGTAATGGTGGATGTATTTGTATCTGGAGAGTCTACAGGTTTTGATGTGATATGATCAAAGAAATTATTTTAGGGTGATTACCTGCTGCAAGGCCTCTCTCTGGCAGAACTTTACTATGCTTTATCATGTTTTAAGTTAAAAGTGTATTTGCCAAGGGAAAATGAGGCAGCTGGACAAATAACAGCTCAGTACCAAACAACATTCCCAGAGTGTAGGTGGTCAACTTAGCTGTCTCAGCAATCACCAACACTGTTCTCAAGTTTAATAAAATCACAGATTTGGGCTATTGAGGTGCAGGTCAGAGCAGAGATCTTGATTCCTTGCTAGTCCTTGACAGCAAGACTGCTCTAACTCCAGCAGCAAATTTCCCAGAAGCAAACTTAAAACTCAGAATCTTTCCTGGGACCCTATCATAAACCAAAATACTAACAACACATTCTTTTCATAATATTCTTTTCAATGTAACTGTCCTCATATTCTATTAAATCGAACAATTCTATTTTGAACAAAGTAGTAGTTACAATGAAACTTTTAATAACTACTCTTAAAATACTAAAAATAAAATAGTAGTAATTAATCTTTATTTAAATGGTAATTTAATGTGCTAAGAAGGCCAAAAAATGAAACTAGTCATTAGCTCATAGTAAAGACTGCCAGAAGCTTCATTACTTATTAATAATGGAGAACACAGTGTACTGAACCACTTCCCCTAACCCCAGAAGCTACTAGGAACTGAACTGCAAAAACTGACAATCCTAATAAATTGATTAAGCATTATGATTTTATTTATAGATATAATTATTGCATATAGTGTAGCTAAGTTTTCATTGTAATCTACACTGATCAAATCTCAAGTTTAAAAACAACATGTCAAAAAAGCCCAGTAACATACCCTTCCATCGGGCAATTATTATGTATGCTGGGACAATGGATTTAGTTACTTCTAATAAACACAAAATTTCTGTGATAAAGTTTTTGCTTTAATAGGTTCATTGTTAGCAAAAAAATACTAACAATATTTAGGGAAAAAAGATACAAGAAAGCTTGCCAGTTAATTCCAGCTGATGACAATACTTTATCTCCTTGATCAAGATTATCACTTATACAAACCTTTTTCATTTCATCAAATTTCCAAGAGATATTTAATAAATACAGCCACTTAAGATCCAAAGAAAGCTGCAAATCATTGCATTGCTCCAGAGTTCTTTGAAAGAAAGCAGCAGTATATGACAGTAACTACTATGAACACAGCTTAAATGGGAAAAGATACTGAAAGCAAACATTTATGGTGAAACTGTTCTACAGTAACTTTGAATGGACATTAGAATTAAACAATAATTTAGAATAATTTTATTTAGAAACAAATTAAACTATTAAAAGTAACTACCCTCTATTGAATTGATTCCTTCAATATAACCTTTAAGAACAATCCCCTGGAAAAAAAATGAGAAACCATTACCACAGCAGAATTTTCAAATAATTAATTAAGAGTCTCAGAAGTTAACTGAAACATCCATCATTTATATAAGTCACTGAACTTACTGAAACTCACTAAATATTACCCTAGAACAAGAGCAATCACAAACACTGTGCAAAAACTTTAAAGTTCTATCATAAACTCTGTTCAAAGTAGCAACATACAAAATCCTGCAATACCTACGAACTAGCACATTATTAGAAAAGTTAAGTTCCGGGCAGGGAACTAGCCTCTAGCCAGGAACTTTTTTCCCATTTCTTGTATCCATCTGCTACCAGATGCAGGATTCAAAAGCTTCAGGAGTAAATGATTCACATTTCTCTTGCATAATGAAGTACAGATATCAAATACCCATCAAGCACAACCACTGAAAGCAAGTTAAGGAGGAAGATCAGGTAATTTCAGTTAATCTTATCAGTTCAGCTATGTCTCAGAAACACTATAAATATTAATATATATTAATGAATTATTGATATAAGAAAGAAAGACATAGAAAAATCATCCTAGAAGAGACATTAGTATTTCAAACTCTTTTCCCAGAATTGCCATCTACAGTTTTTCGTCATCAAAGACATTGGTGCAATTACTTCCTGCACAGTTTTGGAAAATCAAACTTGTTTGCTTTTGGGAAGGGATACTTTGATAAGGATTTTTTCTTTTTGCAGTTTTGTAAATGCACATAAATTGAAACATGAATTTATGAGTAATAGCATGGCAGTTTATGTGTTTACTATGAATATTTCAAAGACCTGGTAACATTCCTACTTGTCCAACTGAAAGTGCACTAAAATGCACTGAAGTACTGCTGCCTAATAATGGTCCACTTTGAGTAATAAATCTACACTGGCAGAGGACTGTAGTGGTTTGGGGCATTCCTTAATGCATATATTTGGCAAAAAAATGCTGTATCTTAATAGAATACGTAACACTTGCGAATGAACATGAGTGGGTAATTTATATAAAGAGAGAGACCAATCTATCACACAGTGTGTAAAAGCATATTTGAACTAAAAGGTTATAAAGACTCTGCCTTATATATATTCCAGGACTATATGTAGCTCACTGGTCTTTTAACTGATGGGATCATTAGCAAATGCATATTAAACACCTGAAGAAGTGCTGGGGGAAGAATGAAAGAAACCTGTGTCAACAGTTATGAAAGACCATTGTGTATCTCCAGAGTACACAGACTTCTTTTTGCAGGACCAACTCAATGTGAATTATCACTCCCTTTTCCTTTTTTTGTGGTGCTGAAAATCTCTATGAAGTTGTGACCCCATCACTCTATACTAGCTCCTCCAGCTGCCATGCAGCAAACATCCCTCTAGAATCTCAAGCAATCAGAGAGGAGCCTCAATTTCAAAAGCTTTTAGTCTGTGTTAACTACATGCCATTTCCCAGTTGAAGGTAATAACAAGCCACACCCATCAGCTCACCAGTTCAACACTGCCTTTAGCAATAGAAGCAAAGCAAAGCAACAGTGTGCAAACATACACCCATATATATGCCTATAGCTCCAAAAATAAGTTATATTTCATAGAATACAGCTTGTGGAAGTACCTTAATCAAACATATCAATACAGTAATTAAGTGGAAAATAGGCTTTGTTTTTTGAAGGCAGCAACTGAAATTTGATTATCCACTTCACCTATTCTATGTCAAACAAAACTCTATGGTCAGATTTAGGATAAGACTACACCAGTGATGTATTACCAGAAAGACTAGTATTAACTTACTCAAATTAACTGTATGTCAGGTATTTACCAAGCATTGTACCATATATAAAGAACTGCAGACACAACAGAAAACACTACTGTGCTCATATCTTCAACACTATGCCATCCCCTACCCTAAAAAAGGCAACAATAGAAATACATAATGGTATGTAGAACAAAAAAAAAAAGGGTATTGATTGGAGATACAGGTTGGATTCCGGGAGCAATTAAATAGATTAGGTTTCTGTGGTTTGGAGGATGCAAGATGGGGTAATGTGGAGAGGAAGATAAAAACCAGGAATAGAGAATGACTGCTCGCCATTTCTTTTGACATAAGGCCTAGGTTGAACCAAAAAGAATAATTTGGCAATAGATTTAAAAGAAATAAAATAATACCTTAACTCACAATGATGCTATGGCTTTGTACGTTAAAAATTTAGTGAAAAATTTAGTGAAAGGGAAAGAAGTACAACTGAGTCTATTAAGCAACAGGAATGCAGATACCACTTCCAGCAGAGAAGGCCCTGCGTGCAAATTGCAGGAAGCTGTCTGCATGCTTTGTATTTATCCTGTTACTGCCCTCTTTCCCGAAGCATTTGCTAGTGATCTGCCACTCAGTCCTGCAGCTGGATCCTGTACAGCATCTCTGTGCAGCTGGCCTGTGAGCAGAAGGGCCCTCCCTGGCCCCAAGTATTAGGAGGAGTACCACTGCTGACTGCAAGTGGCTGAAAACAAGTGGGGCATTCACCTCTTCTCTCTCACTTCCACCCAGTGGACTTAAACACTTCCCAGCCGTGGAGAAAACCTCCCATATTTCTACTTATTATTCTTATATGTGGATGGAGCAGGTAGAAACAGAGCCTCATTTAGAATGGGAGAACAGTTAAAGAACTTTAATAAAGCTTTTAAAGAAGCACTAGTCTGAAGAGTTACCAACAAAAGTATACAAGGTTATTTTTTAAGAAACTTCTGGCAAGATGTTTCATGCAAGTAACATTTTAATTGTTTGGTTACCAGCCAAACTGAATAATACACATGTAGGAACTGGGGAGATGAGAGAAAGGGAAATAGGAAGATGAAAATCATGCATTTCTTATTTTAAAGTAATTTTAATAAGTACCAAGGTTTAAGCTATAAAAAATATTTGCTAGATACAGTTGGGAATACTGTTTAGTAACATAATTAGGGATGGGAAAAGAATACATCTGAGTTCTAGAAATTGTTTCATTTTGATGTAAAACAAAAACAAGGCGTTTAAAATTCTGAAGCACAAGCATATGGACACGATGGAGCGAACAATGAAGCTAAGAGTGCAGAATATGTAAAAATTACAGGTATCATCTAGGACATGGGAACACTTCAGCATTCTAAAACAGACACCACATTTCCACATCGCAGTGTAATGGCTGACATGCTATTGCCTCCCTCTCTTTGTTCTAATGAAAATACCAATGAAACTCATCAGAATCAGTCCATATATTCTCGTAAAACATTTTTGTTTGCAAGGGACAAGACAATAACTAATTAGCAACTGGCAATTAGAAACATGAAACTATTACAGTTCCACTGAAGAAAAAGAAACAGTAAGTAATAAAACACAAGATATTTTCCAACAATTGTAGGAGTTTTTCATAATAGATCTAATAATACTGGGAAAACAATCTGTGCTTTTTACTGCAGAGTCTTCCCTGTCAAGGATCACTTAAAGAACTACAGGGCTTCAAAAGTGGCTTTGCTTTGAAATGTCTCTGACAAGAAAACCTTCTGGTAATTAAACCAGAGTCAAAATTAATCAAAAAATTATTGGAAAAACTAAACTTCTTTGACAAGTTAAGTGCACAGATTAAACCAAAAGCAAACCCAGATTCATGGTATGAAGTCATATTGGTAACTCAAATTCTTGAAGTTCTCTAAATCATACAGAAGTGAAATAATTGAAATAGCCCCCTTCCCCACAGTTTATTAATCGTACCTTAATTTGTGCAAAAGGTCTGTCAAAGTTTCCAACATAAAGAAGACCAACATTCTGGGTGAGTAGCCTAAAAAAATGAAAAAAATCTTTTAAGATATCACTTTACATGCATAAGTTTTTTCTGCATCTGCAGTAATTGTTACCAAACCCTGGCAGGGTAACAATCTTCACCACAACAACAAGAGCTACCCTTGCAAATCTGATTACACAATTCTGTTTGGACTACTATAAAAAAGGAAAGACGTGCATTGAAGATGGATGCACACCAGTAATTCGTGTTTGTGTTGCAAGCAGCTCTTCAACAAAATCATTTCACAGGCTTCTTTGTGATGGATGTCACTCAGTAACATGGAAGAATGGCAGGTATGTGCCTTTTCTATTTATTAGAGACCAACAGAGACAAAGAAACAGCAAGAGAAAAGAATAGTAAACACATACATTCAGAGGAGCAAGCTCAAGAGTTAAAACAGATTAGGGCACATGAAAGTATGCACAGTAATAAAAAAATGACATCACTAACAAGTAGAGAAAGAACAGAGAATCTCTGTAATATTGTCTAATGGTTTGCTAAATAAAAAGAGCCCCAGATAGAGCTTGTGCTTGCTGTTCTGTTCAAGTCTTAATAAAGTTGCCACGTACACCACCAAGATCCAGAGGGACAGTGGGTAAGTTGTCTCAAATGACTGTTCATACTTCTGGAAAAGAGTTCGATTTCTGCAGACACTGTGCAAGTCAATGCTATCAGTACACAGGTTCCAAATTCCAGAGGAACATTAGGGCACTGATGTTACGAACAGGCTGACAAGAACATCACTGGCCAGCAAAAAGGGCAGGAGAGCACTGAGCTGCTCTGACTGGATAATTACAATGTTCCTCTTGCTAAGCAAAGTCCAGGCAATCATTCTCTTCAGTTTAGAGCCTCATAAGCATTGCACTGAAATACAGGTTTTTCTTAATAATGAGAACTTTTTTGACTACAAACCCTAGAAAGAGTTTCTGTTTTGATTAAAAGGGACACTGAAAACCCATCATATTCTTCAGTAGCTCCAAGTTTTCATTAAGTGTTTGCTATTTCATATTTTCTTTCAATTTTCTTTCAATCTCATTCCCTTTAGCAATAAGGCCTCACATATGAATTAAAATAAATAGCCACAAATAAGCACGAATGTAGGCATCATTCAGCTTAAGCAATGACACTGAGGTGTCTCTTTCTTACATTATTAAGCATATATAAATATATATACACACCTATAATTCATAATAAGTTAAATATATTTTTTATAACTAAGCCACCTGTCATTTTCAACTCATTTCTCACCATTGCCAGGCCGGTTTTCATAAACAAAAGAAAACAGAAACTCAGATGGCAGTAAATAATTTTGACCCCACAGAACATACACATCTTAGTATGATCTTGATTATTCCCAGTTCTGACAACAATATGATATGTATGAGTTTAAACTGGTTCACTAACAGTGGGAATTGGTGGAACTCAGCAAAATTACAAAGTCAAAACGTTCACACATATAAAACAGTTAAGTAAGAAGAGGTGTTGAACTATCACTCTTCAAAAACCCTTCCATAATTAGATATGGGATATAAAAATTTCCAGTACACTGACAGAAACACCCAAAAGAAGGAAAGAATAATAAGGATCAGACCACATCATCCATAGTACAGACAGGCAAAAGGATTCCTCCCTTTCCCTATCAGTCTGCCAGACTCCATCGGGAAGACTTGTACTGTTTTGCAATGGTTGAGCACTATATGTAAGTCAGGATAAGCATATTGAGCTCATTTTCAGTCACAATAAGTCAAATTTATTCAGAACTCAGGTGTCTGGAACTGGAAAATCCAGCATATTGATCAAACTTTGTCCTAGAGCTATAAAGCAAAATCAGAAAATATTTAACTGTTTTCTAAATGGAAAGAAGCATATGGGAAGTAATTAGCAAAGAAGGTTTAAAGAGACTGCAAAAAGGATTCGAGGTAGGTCATCATATTAGAGAGAGAGGCACTTTAAAGCAACAAAGTATTCTTCATAAGAACTGCACATAATTATTATAAGACAGAAAAGAAAAACAAAATAATCCACTAGCTATATTTCTAGTAGGGGACCTTAAAAAAGAGAAGACATTCAGTGTGATTATTCCCATGTGGTTATTCTTTACATTTTCTTCAACATGGATAAAAATGTTGGACCATTAAAAATCTAAGTCTCTAGAATTGGTTTAGTTAGAAGTAAAAAACATCCAGGGAACCTTAAGACTGGCCTTTCCAGAAGACTGCCAGTTGTCTACACAGTTTAAGTTGCTATCACTGATGTACACTCCAAATGAACTGCAAGACTTGGCTTCCTTAATAAGATTGATATTGACACAGTACAAGCTGATTACTATTTATTCATCTTTCACTGCCTCTGCCAAAAAGTATTCTACTTACATCTTTTTATTTGTATTCACATCGCACTTCCAAAAGCAATGTTAATGCAATGTTAGGAAAATTTTTAGGGAACAGTTATTTGTAGCTCTCCCTTCCTTAAATAAGAGGCTGCATTTTATATTTTTCTAGTTTACACATTCCTCTTGAGTTCTGTAGTTCAAAATTGTATCACCAACATGTACTCAGTTTCCATTTAAGAACTCAAGAAGGTTAAAATGCGTACCCTAATAGGATCATAATTTAATGTTCTGAAATACCCAGGGTTTAGGCCCCTAAATGGTCTGAGCAATTAAAAAAATACCCAATATCATGACTAGTCTAAACTCTTTTAGTCCAGGTCTTTCTTATGAACATAATCTCTGTATTTCAGAGACTGAGCTCACACAGAAGAGCCTGGAGAGGTAGGCAGGCTGTGACAAGAGTCACCACTGAGGCTCTGAATAAGCCAAACTACTGAAAGACTGTTACCATCTCCTCAGCAGCCACCAGTGGCAGTACCAAAAAGCCATGTGCCATTGAAGAGAGGGGCGAGACAGAGGAGTATACGCCAAATTCCGTTTCACCCACAGAAACTCAGCACAACTGACCTGTAAATGACCACTTAGATGTACCTCTCTCTAGTCAGAAAGTTCAAACTATACATAGCTGGTTTTGGAGTTCTGTATCCCCATACCAGGGTGTACTTTAAGTGCCTAAAATTAACTTATAGTATAAACTTCAGTGTGTCTAAATTGATATTCTCTCCTAATACTCTCAGCTAATTACCCTTTGCCTTTAAAGACTTGCCAATGGTAAGCAGGTTTGGTTATAAGCACTTATATGCCAATGTTTTCTTTTAAATGTCAGTCTTCTATTTCTTAGTTTAACAATGGCACAGTTCTGCTCTTAAAACACCATCAGCTGTACTCAACACCAAACCCTAATAAAAGCTGGACATGACTTGTAATTGGCCAAAATCGATACCAGGCTATGAAACAGTGATGACAGTTTCACAGCACAATTATCACCTTTGAATTTCACTTCAAATAATTACCTTAAAATTATGAGAAACAATCATCAAAAATATGAATGCTTAATGGCACTTAGACACATATTTATTTTTATTTAAGAATACATAACAATATATAAAGTTGCCTAGCTTACTGACTGCCACGTATTTTATTTGTAGTCTCTTCCATTCAATACATTATTAATATAATTCCCATATTTTTCTGTACATCAAAGGAAAGAAACATGGCTCCAAGAAACAGTAGTTCTTTAAGACATACTGTCCATATGTAACATGACTCTATGCTCTCCTCTCCTATACACTCAAGTGAGCAGACCTCTAGCTCAATGTGCATGCTAGGACTGCACAGTTATATTTCAATGCAAGCTACATAAAAACACAAAAAGTGTCAGGACAAACCATTTCAGAGTTTTGACAATATAATATCAAGATCTTAAAGGCCCTTCCAGTACCAAGAAAATGATGGATAGATAGTTATAGATAGATAGTCATCACTAAATTCCCCTAGATTTGGTCTTTTCCAGGATATAAATGTACATAATGTTTTCAAAATCCAAGCTGCAAGAGCCAGGCACTGCTGTTTGTGGGGGAAGTTAACCATAGGAGTAGGCATGGTCAGGCCTGGTGATCCAAAAATGCGTGGTGACAACAGTGACATGATGATGGTTAATGCATGTAAACACAGGACAGGACTAAGAACTTGGGTAAAAGGAAACTTGGAGTAAGGCACTGTGGGATAGCAGGGGATGTAGAACACAAGGGATGAGAAAGGTATAAAGGAGTGAAAAAGCAACCCTCTGGGTTGAAAAGCATTGCGGTAGAGCTCTGGGCTGGAGAAGACCAAAGGATTAGAGAATGGGAGCAGAGGAAACTGATTTACCACAGAGTTCATCCTCCCTGAGCATAGCTGACCTTGTCTGGGGGCTGGGACATTCCCAGTACCATTGCCTCCTTCCTATTGCCTTTGGCCACGGGAAGCAGAGTGACCCTTGGCTATGGACTTTATGAGGGCAGCACATTTCAAAGGAGCCTGATCATTTCCTCTTCTCCACACACAGTCTGTTCCTGCTAACTTACTAATACATGTTAAAATGAAGGTGACTTACCCTTTCAGTACCTAAAGGGGGTATAACAGAGCTGTAGAGGAACTTTTTATAAGGGCCTGTAGTGATAGGACATGGGGGAATGGCTTTAAACTGAAACAAGGCAGATTTAGATTAGATATTAGGAAGAAATTCTTTCCTGTGAGGGTGGTGGGACACTGGAACAGGTTGCTCAGAGAAGCTATGGATGCCCCATCCCTGGAAGACTAGGCTGGAAAGGGTTTTGAGCCACCTGGCTATGTCTAGTGGACAGTGCCCCTGCCTATGGCAGGGGTTTGGAACTTGATGATCTTTAAGGTCCCTTTCAACCCAAACCATTTTGCGATTTCAAGGTAATACTGACAAAAATTGAGGCACTGCTCACCAACCCATCAATCCTTCAGCCATTATGTAGTATTTTGTGAAAGCAGAAAAGCAGGTGTCAAAGAGTTTCTCTGTATCTTGTTGGGAGGTGTACCCGGAAGACACCACTACAGCTTGATCTGTACCCCAAATGCCCACCCCTTCAGACTCAAAAGCTGCCTTGAAAATCCACTCAGGTTACCACCCAAACTAGAGATGAACACATTAACTTCTGAGTGGTTCATACACAAACCAGTTGTTTCCCTCTAGGCTACCTGGATCCTAGTGCTCCTGTGCAGATTATGGAAGGATGTTTCCAGAAAGGAGCATGCAAAGAAACAAAGGTGCAGGGAGGAGCCAGGAGCCGCTACCTCTCACAGGAGCAAGTTACTGCAGATTAGCTGAACGCGGTAATTTGCTCCTGTGCGAGGCAGCAGCTCCTGCGCTTGCTCTGGTGGGTGCAAGACTGGTGACATACTGTGCAGGGACACAGACAGACTTGCAGCTCTAGCCAACAGCACACAGGTCAGATAAGCTTGGAAAGCAGGGAGTATGAAGTGAAAAACCAGTGTGTGCAGTAGGAGGGCTGAAAAGAGGTAATTGCCACTGGAATGGTGGTACATGTAGAAGGAAAATGACGACCAATGAACAGGCATATGGCTTGAGGTGTCTGGTTTCTCAGGAAGAAAGCTGCCCGGCAACAGGCAGTGGCAGGCACAGAGCTGCCTACAGCAAGGCTTCAGTTACTCACTATCCCTAGGAAACAGAACATGCAACTTCTTCCTTACATTTCAACAAAATCACTCACAAAATTCCAGAACTGATGATAATTTATCAAATAATGTCTTGCAGTATTTTATTAGTCAGTTCTAAAATTTAACTCGACATACATTATGTTTGAAGGGTAGTTCATTGCTCCACATAAGTCGTTTGATAGTTTATTTCTGGTTTTATTCTTGACGGTTGCCTGTTCCACCAGCTCCTGCAACTACCAGAGCACCTGACTCTAAATGAGTTTGATTCTAGATAAGCTTGTGTTTGTTTTTAGGAGCTTGGTAAGTGCTATAGCCTGCCACCAAAGCTTTGCTGGATGTAATAAAACTTCACTGTAGTAATTTATAATCATAAAGGTATTTGAGGGCATGCAAAACTGCAGAAACTTCCAAAACTCATCTTGATGCTGTGTGTGTCTGTCTACTTTTAATGACAACATGGATGGAATTGACTGCTTTCTGCAAAGGACAAGGGGCAGCTTCTGCTGTGGTCTGTTCTCTTAACCTAAAGGGCTCTCTCCAGATCAGACACATTTTTTTCTGGTTTATATGAACAGTGGATTGATACCTGAAACATCCTTGGTGTCTGCCTGGAGGGATCTTGCCCTATCAGAAACAATTAAAGAGGAATTCCACTGATGAGATGATGAGATAAAGGGATTAAGGTACATGGATTACTTCCAGTTTACAGTCAGAAGCAGCAAAAAGCAGCTACACTGGCACTGGGAACTGATGTAACAACTTCATATGCTGTGGGCAGATTTGCACTCTTCAGAGAGGTTGGTAGTGAAAAGATCTGAATCCTGAAAAGATGTGTCCCAAGACTGGAACAGTTGTGAAGAAAAAAAATATCCTGACACTCAGTGGGACTACTGATCTTTCTGCACATCTGCATCTTTATTGTAAGAACACCTCAGTGTACACATCAGTTGTTGATTAATGCCAAAAATGCAACACACCCTATTTTGAATATAAATTGGGGAGTCAGAATAAAATTTTAGGAAAATCTCTGTGACCACATTCACAGTCTAAACTCCCACATTTAAAATAGCTATATAATGGGGATCAATACTAGTTATGAATGTTTTTATGTTTACTTTTAAAATGTATCTTTTGCGTGATGAGCATATACAAAGACTACTACTGATATGCTTCGTGTGTGCTTTTAACTGTCGCTGAAAATCACTCCGGATGCATTTGCACATTTCAGGCAGAAATGACTGTTAGAAGTCATGAAGACAGGTGAACAATAGCCCTGGCAACAGAACTAACACCTTTGTAAGTTAAATAACTACATTTTCAAACATTGCTTGGATGTTCTTCATAGGTAGCTTTGAGGATAAAGGTAACTTTCATACATAAAGTTATAAATTTTGTATTCAATTACACAAAGAAATTATTCCACTATGTCATTATTGAACATGATGACCAGAGCACAAATAAAGCACTATGACACAGCAGAAAGGACACCACATTCATGTGACGAAGCTGATGTCCTTTTACGAACATAATAAATATTCTGCCTTTATCCTGTGCTCATTTAAACTGGGAAGGAAAACTGCACTGTGCTGCAATATCATAGCCATAGAAAGAGACGCAGCTTCGTAAGTAGTTTCTTGAAGAATCACTTGAATTCTACTACAGTGACATTCCAATTATATTTTGCTTCTTACTTATGGTAATCATTTCCTATTGCTTTAAAACTCTAATTATGTATTTTCTAGGAATATAAAAACAAGAAGAAAATCAGAAAAGCATAAACAGTAACATAAATTATGTTAGGGTCAAAAGAATTAGCTTCCTATATTTTATTTTTTTCAACATCATTAATTATTTTGTTAATTTAATTCACCAACTACTGTAAGAGTAACATAGTGAAACCACTACACTAGGTATTATGAAATATTTTAAAATATATAAAAGGATCCAATACAAGCTCTGAAAAAGGCTAATAACAGTGCTTGTAAATTTAAACTGGCATGCATATATGGTCTGCAAACAACATGCATTTCATCTTGTTCCAGAAGCATAGAGAGACAAGAACTTGACAGTTCCCAGAAGCAGAGCATGAAGAACAAGGACAATGGCAACACAGGGGCTTCGCAGGCAAGACACAAAAGCTGTCTCCTGCTTTCCAGAGTGCATTTATCAAATCACCTGTTCAGGCTATGAAAATATTCCAACAAAAATTCTTACTCATCAGTCAAGCAAGAAAACATTTTTCATGGACAAATATAAGCTATTCTAGTATAATCATTGAGGTAAGGAGTAGGCAAATAGACTGTATATCTCTGATTTAGGACATTCTTCCTCAAATTAGAGCACAAACAGAAAAAAGTTGTGAGGGAACTGAAAGAGATATTATGGTTACATAGTAAAAATGCAAGAAACCCTCGGGTAGAACACGAGGGTAAAAAGCTTGGGAAGGAATACATTACAGTGCAAAAAAAGAGACTGTAAAGAGTTTTATAATGCTAAATTCATCTCTACAGTAAACAACCCCCCAGAAATGTAAGTAAACCTCTTTCAGTCCATGAATTCTGAATTTGCAGAACAGTCCAAGCCAAGTTAATGGTGAGTGCAATTAACATAAAAGCGTATTCTACACAATATTCCCAGGGAAAAACGCGTGGGTAGCACGAACTACAGACTTGAATCTAACACCCTCAGCCCTGCACAACAGTACTACAATAGCATGTGCCATGAGTCGTATTAATAAGCATGGTGCTTTCCAGCACATGCAACTCAGGCAACAATATCAATGTTATGTGCTAATTGCCCTTCGAGCTCTTATGTGTGGTACTTGAAAGGCTTCACTGAACTACCTCACTCCCTACAGTAAATCACTATCTGTCACTGACTATTGATAATGGGAATCTTGGCAGTAACTGATCCCTGAAAGACATACTGTTATATACCAAATGAAATAAAAATTACATTTAGAGGGCTTGAAACTGCAAACTGAAGTGAGCTCATATCTGAGGTAATGGTCTGCAAGTGATTCTAAACCATCAAAAAGAATAAATTGACCAATATGAAGGTTTACTTTGCATTAGTAGGATTTAATTTGCATCAGTTTCTGAAGAAGTGTTTGGCTGGAGTGGGCTTTTTTGGGTGGGGTGGGAGTGTTTGTACACAGACACTTTCATAGAGACAGGGAGATTTTTTCAAGGCACATTCGTGCACCTGATAAATAAAACCACAACATCATATGTTTCCAAACAGCACTTCTTTTTGTTTGCTGCATTAACGTCCACTGCTGATAATATTTTAATGTTTGTCCAAAGTCTGTTTGGCTTTGCTTTACAGGCAAATAACATAAAGAAGCATTTTGACTACATTTCCATATAACCTATCCATAAAAAAATAGAAAGGAAAACTAAATAGAAACAAAAAGTACCTATTAAATAATCATGCCCATTCCTCCACCAATGCAATATTACTCCCTGTAGTATAATGAGCAATTTGGCCAGGCTGGCCATAAATTATCTGGAAAATGAGGCTGCTTGCC